>NC_084761.1:11690681-11994090 GCF_028858725.1 Colius striatus
AATGCACTTGTACAGAAGTTTGTCAGTGGCTCGTGTTTGAGCTGAAAGGGGTTTTGAAAATTAAATCTGATGCCTTTCATCTGCTTCAAACTCTAAAATGCAGACCCACAAAGCTAGCCCTGATTACTTACTTTTAAAACATTATGCACTTTAAGTACAGCCTTTTACTCTGTCTACAGGCTATTTCTAGGGATCATGTCTTTCTCCATCCATTTCACACACATGCTGCAGCAAAAGGTCATTCATAAGCATATATCAGAAGTGGAAGATGGTGAAGAGGCATGCTAATCAGACTTGCTCCTAACCACTTGCTGTTCAAAGAGCAGAGTGGAGCTAGATACTAATGTCTTTGACCCTTCAAAAGCTTAGTAGCCAATTAGCTTTGTAAAGGCTATGATGAACTGCACTCATTTACTGTGCATCTACACATTCAACTGTCATGTTTAACAAGCAGCAGGACCGCCTACAGCTGCCCAGCAAGAACCTTTGCATACTTAACACCAAGGCTGCATACATAGTCACTAGAGAGGAAAAAAGGATGTAAAAAGCATGGCTTGGGATGACTTCCACAAACAAAGTAATGCCATTCACAAAACTGGAAGATTTCAGTCAGTTCCATAATTTTCCATTTTTTTTTCTTGAATTCTCAGGAACAGCTCCAGAACATCAGTTCTCTTTGCTGTATCAAAAGCAGGTCTTACATTTCTCTCCAAAGCCCAAGGTGATCCTTGACACCTTCACCGGAAAGATCATTACTAAAACCCCAGATCCTATCTGAAGATGCTCACATTTGATATGTCTAGCTCATGCATTCCTCTGTTCTACCACAGCATGTTTGGACAATACTGGAACCCATCGTGTCAGAACACGTCATTCCCATCCATAACTCACAAATTGGCAATGCAGATTTGCTATTTTTGTAGATCTACACAAGCTAGCCAGGACTCACAAAGAAGAGAGACTTCTCCAATCCCTCAGTGTCCTCCAATCAATGCAACACTTGAAGATCAGCAGGGCTGATAACACAGCAACCAAATGCTACAGCTGTGAACAACCTTTCTCTGAGAAAAAAAAACTGCACATACATAGCTACTTGAGAAGGGCATTTATTGATCTGTTACCAAATTGTTGAAACAGTTAATATGTTCTTAGGTTACATATGTCCCCCAGGTGAAGTATATCCTTAGCAGGAAGCTGAATCTGAGCAGACTTAAACACATGCTTAAATAGAAGCACATACGTGTCTCACTGAACTGTGTCTGTGTTGACATTCATATTAACAATCAAGCTGTCAAGCAGAATCATTTATTAGTTTCTTCTCTCTCCATTCTCCTTTTTTTTCCTACTGGAGTCTTCAGAAAGACAAGTTGTGCTTCATACAAAGTAGGAAAGACTAATCACTCTTTTTAATGAAGAGAAAAATTAGGTGAGAAAGACAATGGTGACTGTGAAAATGGAGAGAGATGTAATGTCTTATTTTTTTAGAAGTGATGTATTTTAGTCCTTGGCACCAGTGATTATGCAAAAATAAGGCATTGCATTCATCTACTTTGAGCTAAAGTTTCCAGTAAGCTAAACTTAATGGAAAGTCAGGGATGTTTGTTTCACAAATTAAAATTTTGTTTTAAGTGGCAAAATCAAGAAATGGGGAATGTTGGTTTTTTTCTCAATATATACTGGTTATGCTGTTGTACTCTCAAAGCTTCATACACTATGTCTTTCCCTTGAACTGCCATGATCTGCCTAATGACAATTCAGTCCTGTGTCAGTTTGAGGGCTACATCTAAGACTCAGCCATAATTCATCAGGATCAGATGGCAACCAGTCCTGAATGCATCTGCTGAGAGCTGGAACACTTCTCACCTGTCACATGGGGCAAAACGAGCTATCTGAAGCTACCCACCTGCTCCAGGGCCACTTTGTCAAATATGATACTTCAGGGTTGATACCTACCTGTCATACTGATTTTTTGGATGTTGACATACTGTTTGGAGTGAACATCTGTTGCTGCCACTCTGCTGTGATCTCATTTAGACTCTCCAGAAGCAAAGATGAAAACATGTTTCAGTGCCTCTGTCCTGCCTGCTTCACCTGAGAAACCCTCTGAGTCTTGTCTGAGTGGCTGAACAGCTGTGACCAGATGACATCTTATCATTTCTTTCTTTGAAATATCAGTTTAATTCCCAGCTACTCACTCACTGAATCCCCACTACCATTCCTCTGGGTATCTAGCTGTGTTTATGGCTGTTTTCCCATCCTTTCATATAACTATCTCAGAATCCAAATCAAGGGCAAATCAGACCCATCAGCTTTGGAGCTGATGGAAACCATGGAGAGACCAAAAAACCCACAAGAAACATACAACAAAACGTGTCTGCAAATCACAGAGTGAAGCTCCAAGGCTGGGTGTCTCACTGATTGGGAGTGTGCTGAGATACTAGGGCAGGATAAGGGACCTAGTCAGTTAGAGCAAAGTACTGGAAGCATGGCTTCCCTGTTCTTCCTCCTATGGCTGTGTGCCCCCTGCAAACCATTCAGTGACACATACTGTTCCTTATCTCCAGGATTTGCTCATTACTGGAGTCTTGGGGCTTTTGAGTGCTTACTGTACTCTTTCTACTTTGTTCCAGTTGTGCAAACAGAAAATAGTTCCATTACTAAGTAGCTTCAGTGCATCTAAGTGAGTTGAAAAATGTCACAGAAGACTAGGCTCCAGCAGTGTGTGATGCTACTGTAAAACAGACACAGGCAGGGTCAGTGAGGAAAGTTAGGCTGTGTCATGTAGAGAACACAGGTTTTTTTGGGTACCTGGTCACAATTAACCTGTGGAAAGCTGCCAGAGACAGTTCTCACCCTGGATCTCAGCCTAAATGACTTTTTTGGGCTGCAGGAGTGAGAACTCAAAACAAAACAGCAGTCCTGTTGGGCTTAGATACTGTATCAATTTTTCTCTTCTAAAGCTGACAGCAGAGGAGGATGGCAGATGCTTTCTGCCACCACCCTCTTGCTTTAATGAGCTTCTTCTCTGCAACTAAGATGCAGCAGCCCCTCTAGATTGGAGATCCTCCATGGCATGCACAAAGCATACATACAGTGTCACTATGTAAATAATAAAGACAGCAATTTCATCATAGTTACCTGTGGGATGGAAATTTTCTCAATGTGACAGCTTCCAGAACTTCAAAGCTGTTCATTGACAGAATACAGGAAGGATCTGTATGTTAACTAATCAGTGTTTCCATCTCTAAATGATCATTTTTCTAAATTGACATAAAAGTGGCACCAAGAGCTCAGAGGCTGACACTCTTCTGTCTGGGTGCTGTAATCACACTGGGTGCATATGAGCAGACTGCATAGTAAACAGGCAGCTGAGATTTTAAATATCTCAGTTCTCATCATCAGACACCACAGGCTAGTTCCTGTTTTCTTCTCAGCCACCTCTCCCGACTCCATCAGGCTATTGATGCAATGCTGAGTGATATGTGGCAGCACATTACTCTCAGTGGAGATTAGTTTGGGGGGGGTGGTATTTAGGCTTCCTGCAATCCTCCTTCCCTCTGGGTCTCTCATTTGGTAAAGCAGCATGTCAAAAACTAATGGGAAGGTGTGAGACGTGACATGACTTTACAGGAGAGTAAACTTTGGGCCAAGGGAGAGGGAGTTTGGATTTTTACAACAGACTTTGTTTTTCTGTTTGTTTCTTCCCCCTAAGAATATGTGTCTATTTTTAAATCCAAATGCACTGCTGTGATTCATGTGGTAATTGCTACAGGAAATCTGGAGGGACTGCACCTGTGTTGGACCATGCAGGAGCACAAAGTCATGCTGGTTCCTCCCCATACTGACTAATTCCCTTTGTCTGCTGTTCACAAACACCGCTACCTGCCCAAAACTCCTTCAGCCCTCAGATTTCCATTAACTGCTGTCTCCAGAGTTTCATGAGAAAAAGATGATGGATGGGAAGAATTTTGTTTCCATTAGAATGAAACCAACTGAATATTTCCATCTGTTTATTAAAAATATTAGCCCTCACTTTGCTTAATGTTGAAAAATGCAACATGTTTCTGCAGCTGAGTTTGCATTTTGTCTGGGAAATGGATGCCTGAGGTGGAATGATTTCCTGTGAGAACAGAATAAGGTGTGATTTAGTGCCTTACCTCTCACTGGCAGAGGGCATCCAGCTTGGGAGAGAGAAGCCGATGGCCTCATAACTACCATCTCCCCAGAGGGTTCATGGGGACCTCTGAAGTCCAACAATGAAGGCAGTCAGGGAGATGGCTCAAACCAGAGACCTCCGTCTCATTAACCCTTGCCATCAGGCTCTCTTTGACCCCATCCAAGTCCTGCAAGGTATTGCTCTCACTCCTTGATGGGTTTCTGTCATTCCTGTTGTTGATACTCATTCCTACTCATGATTGTTGGCATTGGTTACAAAAGACTGCTGGAAAAGAGCACTGAAGAGTTTGAATTCGATGGGATGGAGTGGTGGGGAGGGAAACACATTAGAAGAACAGGAGCTTGGCATCAACATAGGGGCCAGAGGGTGTCAGATTTGGGTGAACAACTTCTCTATTACAGTGTCTGTATAACTAGAACTCTATCCAAAGAATCATTTGTTCAAGGTTTTTCTTTTCTTACATTGCTTTTCCTATTTCCCTCTTGTTTTCCCAGAAATAGAACATGACATTTGTTTTTATGGGCAGCATGATCTTATGGCTATTCCCCTGTGACAGGGTAATCTGAACACAATTATGTTCTGTTGACAAAAAGTGATAAAAGTCTATTGTGTCAACACTCTGAACTAACAGATTTGTCATCTGCTCTACTCTCAGATAATAGAAACAGAATTAGAAAATGCTCTGACACACTCTATCCTCTTCTATGGTTAGGTAAGCCTCAGCTCTGAGCTGGTTACTGTATCCCACCATTCTCCATTTTCCAGCAAAATCTGCCTGGCTGTGTTTTAAGTTCAACTGCAACTTTTGCTTTGATGGACTCCTTTTGGCAGCTTATAGCTTTGAAGTAATATGACCTAAATTTCCCATTCCCCTTCAGTTCTATTACTCCCATTATTTTCCATGGCTTTGGAAAATCTATTTTATGTATCACTTTTTGCCATGCAAAATTTCCTTCTAGAACATGTATCTGCCAATGGTAACCACATTACATCCTCCTGCCAGCTGACTTCTTCATGAGTTCATGGACAGCAGACTACCTGGACTGTTGTGTTCTTGAGGCAGGTACCCACATTCGCCTGGTATGCAGGGCCAGCCCTAAGCACATACCATTTTCAGTGGAAAGATATGCACACATCATAACATAAAACACAATCCCATCCTAACTCTGAAGACAAGTCTGCACTTCCAACTCTTGGTTAGTTGGATGACAACTACTGCTTAAGAGCTAAAAGAATGATGATATCACTCATGCAAAACAGAAAAAGCTTATTTTCATGGCCAAATAAAAGCAATTTCCAGAATTTCTGTAGAACATTTTGTTTTGCAACTGTGGCTCTTCCACTGTTAAATGCCGTTCAACAAACATTTCCACTCAAAAGGGGCTATGCAATGTATATTAAGGCTTTCCAAAAACAGGAATCAGTAGTCATCAGGTGTAACTGTGGAATGAGTCAAGCATGATAGCATTTTTTCACCTGGCTAATGCCTGTCTGAAAAGATGATGAACATTGACTTCCTCCTCAGAACAAAAGAGACAAGATGTGTCATGAAGATGTTCTTAGCTTACCTGTCCAGTCCTCAACTTATTGTCCCCAGCTTTAAGGTTAAACACTATGACTCCTAAAAATCAGTTCTTTTAGGACCACAAACTTCAAGATAATCTAAAGTCTACTCTAATTTGAGACCGATACTGGACTTCTTTCCTCCAGATCACTTTGCTCCTCAGCTTCTCCAGTGCCCCAGCACATCCAGCCACATGGAGCTTGTCTCTGTGTAAGCATCATTTTGCACAGCCATTTCCTTTGGTTTGATACATCTCTTGCTTGAACAGAAAAATGCAGTTGTTTTTGACAGCAGAGTGAAATTAGCTAAATGTGTGCACGTGAAGTGGGTATTGTTTACTCCCCTGATTCAGCACTTGTCAGTGTGTTTTTTTCATGTGGGGATGGAACCAAGGCATATACATCCTGAAATGACAATAATGGTCTGGAATAATGTTTTAAGGTAGTTTGACTCCATATTCTGATACACAGTATCACAGAATGCTAGATGTTGGAAAGGACCTCTAAAGATCATCTACTCCAAGCCCCCTGCTAAAGCAGGTCCACCTAGATCAGGTCACACAGGAATGCATCCAGGCAGGTTTGAAAACCTCCAGAGAAGGAGACTCCGTACCCTCCCTGGGCAGCCTGTGCCGGGACTCCCTCACCTGAACAGTAAAGACGTTTTTCCTTAAGCATAAGTGAAACTTCGTGTTGCAGCTTGTGTCCATTACCCCTAGTCCTATCATTGGACTACAGAAAAAAGTGTTTCCCCATCCTCCTGATCTTTTAAATACATTAATACAAATGTTTTATATGTATTTTATAAATGTATCAATATAAATGTATTAATACAAATGTATTAAATACATTAATACAAAGTATTCATGAGGTCCCCCCTCAATCTTTTCCAGGCTGAATAGCCCCAGTTCCCCAGCCTTTCCTCGTAAGGAAGATGCTCCAGTCCCCTGATCATCTTGGTGACCCTGCACTGGACTCTCTCCAGCACTTCCCCGTCCCTCTTGAGCTGGGGAGCCCAGAACTTGACACAGGACTCCAGATGAAGCCTCATCAGGGCAGAGTAGAGGGAGAGCAGAACCTCCCTCAACCTGCTGGGCACACTCCTCTTGATGCACCCCAGAAAGTCATTGACCTTCCTGTCCACGAGGATACATTGCTCTCTCATGGTTAGTTTATTATCAACCAGAAATTATTATATCCATAGCAAGCAACTTTGAAAGAAAATTCAGCTGGACATCCCAATGGAAACTTATCATCTTCTACAATTTAATTCACAACCCAAATTTCCCAGAGGAAGCCACAGTTCATTATCACACCTACAAAACCAGTGATGAAGGAGAGCATAGATCTGACTCTTGCTTTTTCTCCTCCTCTCTGACTGACAGCCAGACTTGGTGCTCAACAAAAGGATGTTGCTGTGAGAAAACAATTAAGACCAAAAAAAAGGGGGCTAAAAGGTCTTTTCAGAATTGACCTAAAGCTGTAAAAATATTGTGTAATGGACAAGTTTAGATAAAGTGAAACAGTATCACTATGGACAACAGATTTTTGTTTATCCACCAGACTGATACTCTCTGTGTTACCTCACCTGAGACTTATCAAGTAAATCTCCCTGAACAGATGAATATTTATCTTGTTTTTATCATTAGCTATCTTTCAATTCTAATGTATCTGACTATATACCTCATGTGATTTATTTTTCCAAAACCAGTTAGTCTTAACTGTAATAATCTTTTAAGGTTATGCTCAAGATTTTTGGGGTACAATTTGGTCATGGTTTTAACACTAATCCAGAGTATCTCAGAATCCAAGATACTCATCTTGTAGCACTTGAGTTTTCCACTGGAGTCAATGAGGCCATGATTCACATGCTTAAAATTAGGCATATGCTTAAGTATTTCGCCTTTGGGATAAAGAGCCCATTTGGGACTCTTTGGTACTTAGCTCTGATAAAATCCATCAGTCTTGCCTAGATGTTTAAAACAAAAGCATCTTTCTCAGAACTTCCAACAGATGTTTTCATAAATTTTAACATACTCCTTTTCCCTGTCTCATTCATTTCCAGTACAAGTATTCCCTTAAAAGCTGAATGAGGAAATGTGTAAACTTAATGGAGGAAATTTATTTGGACAGAAAGACATCTAAAGAAGTATAACAGCACTTGCAATGATCTCTGGCCAAATTCTGCACCCATTAACTCTCTTTATGCCTTTCCCCACTGCCAGATGTGTCTGTGCAAATGAGATTTTCCAAAGTAACTATTGTCTTCTCTGAATCCCACAAAATCCTTCCTAATAGTCTCCGAGCAGAGCTTTTAACAAACCAGTGAGTGTATAACTGCTCGCTCCATATGTCTGAAGCGTATTCCTCCTTTCACCCGCCCCATTTCATTCTGTCGACAGCATGCATTTTGTCAAACCTCTTACTGCAAGTAATTCAGTCAATGAAACTGAAAGACATTTCAGCACATTTTTATCAACAGAATGTAATTTTGTGCAAATCATGCTGTCAACAGGAAAGAATGCCAAAAGAAAAGTGAAATAACCCAAACTCATTTTGTCCACAAAAAATAAATTATACTTTGCTTTTATTTTGTGCATGTAGACAAAATGGAAATAGCAAAACTTCCCCATCTGTGGGCAAAATTAAGATTGATTTCTTAATTCAGGAGACCAAATGGTATTTTGTAGAAAATTCCGACACTATGAAGGACTCAGCTTTGATGCTGAGTCAGAAGAATTTTTCCACCACTGTATGCCTTTCACCATTTTCATTTTATCAGTTAAATGCCACCTGAGATATTTAATCCATTGCAGCAAAATATTCAGTGATGGTCTCGAACACAGGAAAGCAGCCTGAGCTAAAGAAAAACACAGATGCTATTTCATTTCCCAGTTGATGAATGGCCTGGGTTACTCTGCAGGTGCATGTCCAATGTTGTCTAGACCATGCTCTCCAGTCTCTGATGCTCATCAAGGCTTTGTGTCAGATCTGTGGCCACCTTCTGTTTTATTCCTTTGTGATGCTTTCATCTTTTTGTTGCTTTCAGTTTTACTCTTGTTATTACAAAGCTTTTTCTTTTGGCAATCTTCTCCATACCTCAGTGTCTCAGACAACCATGCACACTGAAGGCTGACAACACTCAATGCAGTCCTGTGATCAGTGAAGCTCTGCAGGTCAAAGACTGGTTTTGATAACTGCTTTGCAGTTGCTCTCCATCACAGAACTGAAACCAGTTTCTATCTCCCAACATCTAAAGGGCCTTTTTTGCTGGTCCACACCTGGATTCCTGCCTAGCCCTCTGTCAGTGCCCAGCAAAATCCACCTAGACAAAACATTTGGCTTCCCTAGAGATGTAGAGAAAATTGGTCCCTAGGAGAAGAAGATTACAGGAGGACATTAAACCATTTGCTTTCCTACAACTACTCAGGTTTTACTTCAAGGTATACTCAAATAATTATAATTATAAGGTTATTTTTTAGTGAGTATGGCTGCTCAATTCTCCTCAATATTTTGATACTATTTTTTTTCTGTGGAGTGGAGTGATTTCTTAATATGGTAAAAACAATAACCTTACTGGGTTTTTTTTGAGAATTTCACTGTGGTTTTAGATCACCTTATCCCTTCCAGTTCTTCAGTGAATTGTTCAAATAAGGCTTTGGAGAACTGACAGTCCCAAAGAGTTTGTATGGGGCTGGAGGAGCAGAGACAGTGGCTGTCATCCAGCATTTTAGAAATCAGAATGAGACTTACCACATGCCATTTTGGTACACACTGTGGGGGATAACAGATCATTTTCTCCATCAGGCCCCAGTCTTTACTGGGGAAAGTGATGATCCAGTCAAATTCCCCAATTCCTGCTCATCCACGAGAGAGGGAGGCACAGAGAGAAGGTACACATCGTGCAGCATTGAAAATGTGACTGCTTTGAGGCACGGGCCAACACACTGACACCAAAAGCTGGCAGTAAACATGTCAGAGGGATCACAAAGTTGGCATGAGAGGGTTTCAGCTAATACAAGAGATTATTTTCAGGGCCTTATTGCGTGCCAAACACTAGACAAAGCTGGCTTCAGAGACAAGCACTTCTGCCGGAGCCGTAGGGGGTGGCAGAGGAGCAGAGCAGGCACACGGGGAGAAACCTGGCTTGGGTTTTTATCTAGGACAGCACTAGGGCTCTGCAGGGAACAGCTACTTCTACGTCTCTGTCACTATTGTGTGTCCCAGTTAGTGTCTATTTACAGCAGTCTGTCTAAAGTGTCTATGGGTCCTCTTTCTGAGTTTTATGTTCTCATTAACTTAGCATTAGGAGGGAGACTTGGTGCATCCTTTTGGCTGCACCAGGCTGCTCCAGTGAATTTCAAGTTTGAAAGATTTCATTTTGCCAACATCAAGGGACTCCTCCAGTTTAATCTTTACGTGCCTTTCTATCCAGTGAAGCCCCAAAGGCAAGAAAGTATCATTAAAAGCACAGTGTCACTTTAAAAGTGGTAGTAGATTTAGTGGGAAAAAATGTTCTGAGGAATTAAAAAACCAATTTCATACCATTTGGCTGTGTACTACTCGTGGTATCTTCTCAGCATTTTGGTCGTACTGACAGTGCTGCACATTGAAAGAAGGATTCATATCTGTGAGGCATAGGCAGCAAGCAAGTAAAGCATTTGCTTGGTCTGGATCAACAGAAATTTTCCTCCTTTTAAAAGCTGTTGTGCCAAAGAGTTTATAAATAAGTGGATGAGGGAAATGGCTGTACCTTCAGCCTGGCCATCCTTTTTCACTGCCACTAAAAGCCCTTACACTGTCGGTTCTGCTAGTGTGTGACACGGGGCTTTTTCATAAACGTAATGAACAGGGAGAAAACGAAACTTGACCATTCTCCTTTCCCCAACACTTTGTTTTGTGGTAACAGGAATCAAGGTCTTCCTAAGTAACCTGTTTTTTTGACTTCAGCTTGCACAAAGTCCTCAATCTTGTCCTAGCCATGTCCACCCAACCTCACCTTTTCAACAGAATCTTGAATAAAAGAGAGAAAATGAAGACCTGGGAATTCTTATGTTTTTCATGACTGATTTCTTGTACACATGTTACATAATTAACTTACAAGGAAAGCTAGAAATCTTATATGAATATGAAATATAGCACTTGGTTGTAAAACACCTGGAAATCAAATCAATAATTACTAACACAGAGGTAGATTGTACATTCCATGATGGAATTTACCCACATCCTCATTCGACAGTAACTATAAAACGATGGCAGTGGTGATCTTAGAAGAAAATATTCAGATTTCAACCTATGTTACTTGTCTATCACATCAACAGTTTTAGTTTAGAGAGAAAAATTGAGCAGAGAACAGAAGAAAATGAGGAGAGGATTTGAGCAGTTACTTCATAGCTCAGCAGCAACTGCTGTAAAATCTTGATCATGTTGATGGGAGTCAATGCAGCACCAGTTTCTCACATCACCAAGGATGTGCTGCTGTTGATACATCAGGAAAGAGCAGTATATACAGTGCTCATTGCATACTTTAGGAAGGTTGTGGAGAAGTACACTCAGGGTCACCTGTTGAAGATTTCACCTCCTAAACCTTCTGCAAAAACTAGATATTTATATTGGAAAGATGAATCCCCTGTAATAGAAACCCAGAAACTTGCCCATTTGTTTTTAAATGGCAAAAAACAGCTACTGAATGTTTCTCATAGACGTACAGAACAGCTCAGATTCAAAGGAACATCAGAGATTTATGGTCCAGCCTCCTGCTCAGCTCAGGGACAGCGCTGATTTCAAATCAGTATGCTCGAGCCTTTGTCCAGCCCAATGATCCAAATGCAGTCTCTCTAGGAAACTTCTTCCAATGTGGACATGGTAAACTATTTTGTTTTTAGATCTGTTGTTAGTTGGAACCTCTCCTCTTCCAATTTATCACTGTTATCTCTCATGCTCCCCTCCTTAACCTCCTCTCTCTCCATTAGGGATGATTTTCTTGCGTACACACGATGTGGTAGAAGCTTTCAGTAATGGGAATCAATCGTCATGCCCCAGTAATTCTAAGTGCACTATGGGGAAACAAAAACCCAACTTTCAGGCAGAGGTATCTGTTATGTAGCTAATTAATGTATAGTGACATTATGGGGGAGTACAGCCCCTTGAATCCAAAGTGATTTACAGTGTTCTGTTGTACGTCAGGAATCTGCAAACCCTTTAAATGTCTAACATTTAAAAATATGTGTATCTTCCAACATGCAAACCTTAAAAAATGTTCACAGGCTTTGATGTTGGCACTTTTCATTGCTGGGGTTTTTTGTCATAATAAAATCAGTTCTGCTAATCACCATTCATGACATGGAACTTATTTCATTTGAACTGCAGTTCAGAGGAAAACAGCTCTTGGTTTTGTTCCTGTCCCAAAATACCTGCGACTGAATTCAAAGATGGACTTCAAACTGCATCCTTTGCTAAAGCCAGAGCTCAGTTCCCTGATGCTGGCAGTTGGATCCAAAACTGATGTCACACCAGTCTTGGCAATCTACAGAAAAACAGTGATTTTCAACCCCAAAACCACCTGTATGCTAAATTATTTCTTTTAAAAAACCCAACAAATCTAGAGCAGGTATCTGCAAGGCTAGAGAAATCAGCAGACCCTGGCCTCGCTGCTTTTCTCCAACAGCTGGCATTCCAGGAAAGATGCCAATAAAGGACTCTGGGGCGATTTATGCCAAGTTGAGGTTTTGATTCGTGTACTTACGTGACTGAATGCAATGTAGATCTTTAAGATTCAAAAATGAGAAAAGAAAATGGAAGTTTACCAAAACCTTGCAAGGTTTAGCTGGGGTGTTTAAAGTCCTTTTTCCCCATGCTCAAACACCTCTAGGCCAAGCTGAAGGGCTGTGGCCATGAATCAGAAACCAAGGTATTTTGCCCTGAAGGATATTAACAGGGGCTGATAATATCCCCACGTTGTTTTTAGACAAATAAAGCAAATCTAAGGGAAATGAGGGCAGTGGAAAAGGATGGAGCCTTCCAGCTCAGCAGCCACAATGAGTTACTGGTTAGAACAGAGATAGTAAAATATATTTTGACGACTCTGAGCTGCCTGATTTTCTCATCGTCTCCATTTCATTCTTTCTTCATAGGACTTTCACTCAGTGATACAAAGCACTGCCAGTGTTCTCTACACTATCACAGAATCATAGAATGATAGGGTTGGAAAGGACCTTTAGAGATCCACCTTGTGCATACGGGCATTTTGGTGGATACCTCTGAGCATTATACCCCCTTGCAAAAGACGGTGCACAACCCACGCCCTGCAGAAAGCATTGCCAGTACTCCTACAAAGCAGGTGTAGCCAGTAAGCTCCCAAGTGAGTTATTTTAATGAGCAGGAGCTAGGCTTTCTTCCCATGTCTCAGCCAGGGCTTCTCAAAGGCTCTCGCTTTGCATCTGTGTTGCGCTCGCTTCTAACGCATCCGGCAGATTTACACCTGTTTGTGGAGCAAGCCAAGAACATTTTGAAATTACCTGGCCTACAATTTTGGCCACTCTTTGCCTGCTATGCATTTCCCTAATACTTAGAATGAACTCATTCACTCCAGCTATTTGGACACACACCTCTCTTCTCCAAAACTGCTTGGTCTATTTTAGCATGACTTTCAAGAATGTCTTTTAGCACAGAGAGTCATTGAAAACTACAGCACCATTAAAGCCCCTGACAACCAACTGCGTGGCTCCAAAACTGATTTATTGACAGGGGTTTGTGGAAAAAGGAATTTAACTTGACTGCCCTTCCAATATAACAGACAGTGCAAAGCTGATCTGCTTTCCCGTTTGTTTGACTTACACGTTTTATATGGCACATGTCCCTGGAGGAATTTATTAAAATACACTAACAATTACAGTATGGAAAGAGATATTGTGGCCTGTTGCCTTCAGTCAGGCATAATTTGGACTCCAGGACTGACAGTGCCATGCTGTTGCTGCATGGCCTCTGGAAGTCACTTGGCCGCCTGGAACTGAGTCGCCCAGGTGAAAAGTGGCCTCAGCCTCTCTCCTCTTCTCTCTTGGGCTGCTGACACACTGGTGAGGCAGCTAGGCACTGCCTCCACTGCTGCCTGCATTGACAGTGACTAACCACTGATATCAAAACACAAGGAATAACTCTTATCTTAGGGGTATAGAATTAATTAATTTGCATGGACAGTGGTATTTTGGAGATGCTGCACTCTGTCTAATTGCCAGGGACTATAATAGGTCCCAAAGGCATCTTATTCTCTACAAAAGTGATCCTGAATAGACAAAACCACCTTCAGGCCCTCAGACTGCGTTATTACAGTGGCAAATGGTTATCTGACAGTGACAGCCCGTTGAAGACAACGGTTGAATGAGCTCCCAGCTATCAAAGGTTTGTTCTGGTTACTGCAACACGCAACAGATTTCCATTGCAGAATCTCTGGGTTAACCTCTTCTTTAGATTAAAGGTGGGAGAAGAAATGCCAAGACCCTAATGTTGAAAGGGAATTTTCTGTGAAACTCATCACCATGTGTTCAGAAATACTCCAGGCAGGATCATTTTCTTCAGGAAAATCTGAGGATGTAGATGTAACAGTGGGTCTTTCTGGGGCTGTTTGTCAGGCTCAGCCTTCATTAGCACTTAAATCATATTAAAGAGACTGAGAGAGGCTGGAGAACAGACCCTTCAGAGCAAAACTTAAGTTCAAATGTGAGATAAAAAGGAAGAAGAGGGCAGGGATGTCAGGGATTCTCCATGGAACACACAGGAAAAAGCAGGTGCAACCTGCTGTGGCTGTATCAAGACCTCAGGTGTCCCTCCCTGCATTGCATGCTAGTGAGCTTCAAACAGAGGCAAAAAAGCTCAGCTGTCATCTTCAAATCTCTGGCAGCACCTTTTTTGCCTTTTAAATGCTCTAGCCACACAATCTGCATCATCTGTGTGTCTCTGTGCAAAAGTCACAATGTGAAAAACATTAACATTTCCCCAAAGGGGCATCATGAACAAAGCTTCAAAAAGCTGCTGCAGCCAGTGAGGAATCCACCTGTCAGAGGAAGGGAAAAAAATTAAAAGATAGGGAAAAGGGAATTGTGGTAACATATGGAGAACTCTGACAGTGAGAGGAAAAGGGGCTTAGGGAACACTGCTGAAGTAACACAGCGGTGGAAGGACCTGAAAAGGAGGTGCTACAGGACGGGCTGTTGAAGAAGCAAAGGCATGTTGGTCTGCAAGAGACAAGTTATCACTGCAGCCACTATAAGGAAAAAATGTCACCTGAGGCTTTCTACAAGACCCAAGAATGAGAGCAAAGCCCACAGCAGCACCAAAGCTTATTTGGAGATAGCAACACCCACCTCCGCACAGACAGGCTGCATTGTACAAGCAAACTTTCTTTGCACTCTGATGGACTTTAAGTCACATCAATGAAGTTTTGCAGCCTGAGAGCTCTTTGTAGGCACTCATTCAGTCATTACCCAAACAGGCCTGACTTTTTGGCAAATGCTCCACAATCTACAGGTGCCTTAGTTGGGGACCTGTGCAAAACTCCCCATGTATGTTTGGTATCCCTGGTTCCCACTCTGCTATCCCCATCCATTGGGCTCATGCTACTACTCCAATAATGGGCTTTTTCACAAAACAAGGCCCTGGAGAAGCACAGGTATAGGAATGGAGTCTTATATGTGATACAGTGACACAAAATGAAGACATAAAGCAAAGTCTGCAGTGCTTTCTCCATTCTTTCTGCCTTTCTCATTTCTTATTGCCATGCCATTCCCCAGGCAAATACAAAAGAAACAGCCTCCTCAGCTGCAAAAAATGAGATAATTCAAAGAGCTCGTCTGTCTTCTCATATTTATTATGATAGGCAGTGTTAGAAGTGTTTGACAACAACTCAATTATTCAAAATGAATAGAAGCAGGATAGGCAGGCAATTATCCACTTTACCCATGTGAGAGACACCCATATTCAAAAATCCACATTCAGAGAGATGCACATTATTTCCAAACCATTTTGCATATTTTTAATTACCAGCTTCAGTTTAGCTGGATGGTTATGACTCCAATCAGTGGGCTTTGGAAGGGCTGAGCACTTGGTTTTAAGCCAGGCATGCATTGTCTCATTCACATCAACACTGATGTGAATATTTGGACTGTTTTGGTTACATTTTGAGCAGTGACCTCCAGAATTGTGTACATCATTAGGAAACCTGATTTAAAATTTTAATCAAAATACAAGAAATGAGAAAAAATCCCTTAAACAGAGATTTCAACTAAGTGGAAACATTATATAAAAAAATTAAATCACATGAAAGTTTCTATGATGTGAACTTTTCTTGAACACTTACAATGTTTTCAGAATTGATTTGCAAAACAAAAATTACTGCTTTTTTCCATGTAAATGTTTTTAATTAATCTTTGAAATCTTTCCACTTAATATTTTAAATATTTTGAGCAACTTGAACTGTTCTTTCTGGAAGAAATATTTCTATGGTTTTGATTTTGTTTCTTTACTGGGTGAAAACATTTCACAACTGCATTATACGAGACTTAAAACCTAGTTTCTATGCCTCTTAAGTCAATATATCTTCTTCTGTATCATCTGTTCCTAAACACGATCTCTTATTGCAGCCAAAATGGAGTTATAAGAGGAATGACTTCAAGTACTTTTCACTATCTTTCAGCTGAATAATAGTTTCTCAGGCAAAAAAAAATGCAGCTTGGATTGTGGACCTGTTCACTTTTAAAATTTGAAATTGGACTTTGACATCCACTGTGGAGTGTTTTATCAGAATATTCTGGCTATAGGAATCCATATTTCTCTGTCTGAAGGTTTCTAAGGGTCACATATCAGTATTACTCAGCTGCTGAATGCACAGGATTAGATAGTATTCACATCTTTTTAAGAAAACCTTAAAACATTGAATGAAACAAAAAGTATTACTAAGTATAATTTAAGGCCTTAGAATCAGAAGTAAAAAAAAAAATCTACTAAATTACCTTGTAACGGGGAGAAATTTCACTTGTTATTTTCAATACACAACTTTGCAATGACAGTACTGTAATTTTAACAAAGTTGGTCATAATTTGCTGACATAACAAGGACAAGTTTCAGAAGTTGGTCCTCAGTATTTTTACAGCTTCTTTAAGTTTTTACCTCATCCAATTCAAGCTCAAAGCACTTCCAAGTGCTTACACATCTCAGAGCAACCAGGCTTCAAACACATAGGTTGCTTCTGAATGCACTAATCTAACTGTGGCAAAAAATTCTCCTTATGCCAGCTGTGAAAATTAGGTCAAATGAGATCAAAGAATCAAGGGCAAGGGATTCCCCCTGCTACCCCTCCAGAATATTATTTGAGGCTGTAAACATAGAAACTCTCTGTTTCTATCCTTGCTTTGTACTTCTTTTTCAATTTTATTACGTGTTCTTCATCAATGTTCCTCAAAACGTTGACTATGAGCTGGACAGAGTTCTTCTTGCCTGGATCTTGCCAAGATCCCACACCTAGGACATCTCCCACATTCTTCTTGGACCTCCCATATTTTTTGGCACTGCCCACCATCCAAGATTTAAAACCACAATTCCTGGCTCTGAAGATGACATACAAAAGCCTCTTGGGTTGGGCCGAGCTGCAACCAAGACTGTAGTAAAACTATGCAGGAGATTCCAGTAAAAAATAAACAGACCTTTTCTTTTTAATTTTTGTATCAGTATGTCCTTAAGGACATACTTGACGTTGTATTTGTGTAACGTGATGTTGTAAATGTGACGTTGTAAATGTGACGTTGCTTTGTCTGCATGGCAACACTGTATGATTTCACTGTATTTCAGCATTTGCAGCATTGCAAAGCTCTCTAAGGTAGTAGAGACATACCTCCCTTAATGAGCTTTGGATCAGCTCTTAAAACTTTCAGTGCCACAACTATTGTTTCATTTTTCTCTTTTCCTTCTCATTCTTCCCAAACATCAATAAGAAAACTTTGCATGTTTATGCGGTAACACTGTGAGTAACATTGGCTCATGTCATATAGCATGTTTGTTCTCATTATGCAGACTTCATCTGCTATGAGGGGTCAGATATTTGACTTATATTCATATTTAATAGTATAAATACTTAAAATAAATGCCCAGTCACAGCCAAGGCTTTTGGTAACTCCACTTTAAACAGCCACTCTGCATTAAAGTCTGTCTCTGTTTGAAAGGTTTTGATTTCTTGCAGAGATTGAAACAAAAGCAGTACTTCTGATGACTGTTTCATGACTGTTTGAATATTGTCTTGGCTAATATTGTTGTGCATCAAATCTACATTGTAAAGGACCTTTGTACTGGTCTTGATTTACTGAGTAGACGAGATCTGCAGAAAAGTGAAAGATAAAAATCTCATTTGGAATAATAAAATCTATCATTGTATCAATACAATGCCTGTGTTTACTTTGCAGGCTACATGGGTCTTTTAGCATGGACAATTACTGATAATGTAATAAAGTGTTGTATTTCTCATCCTTGTTTCCTCAAACGAGTAACTTCTTAGGTTTTTCACTAAAGGCTGCGAAAAAAACCCCGTTATTCCACTCACACTATCCTCTTCCAAAATAAGATTCTCCTTAGTTGCCTTGCTCTCCTGAATTTCAACCAAAAAGCAATCTTTCCTGGCATGTCTGCAAAAGAAAATGTAGCCAATGAAAAAGATAGGAGGCTTCGTGGCATTAGGATAAATTGTCTGTATAGTACAGTTCAGACTATGGATTTTTTTGCTATGAAACAGCATGAAAGTAAGTGAATGGCTCACTATGAATCAACCAGCTGCTTTTCAGTACCTCTTTCATTAATCCAGCACATCCCTGTGTCTGCTTTCCATGAACAAAATGCACACTTTTGCCTCAGGCTAGAGATATGTTGAGAATTGAAGGAAAAAAACATAAAGCAAGCCTCTAAAGAAAGAAAAACAACCTTTAGAAACACACTCAGCGTTAACTATGCAAGAATCCTGCAAGTTGACGACACAAAGGAAAAAAACTAAGAGCAAATGTGCAGTCATCTTGGATATCATGCAGTTAAAAAGCATACAAAAGCTTTGTACAAACTAATGAATTGATTTAAGGCTCCACTGGGTGATATACAATGACATATTATTTATGTAACCTGTAGTTTACTGCTCACATAGTAATTTCCACCTCCCACCCCGTCAAATAGAAGAAACTTTTTCACCTTAAATCTTAGATGATGATGAGATGAAATAGCAGGAGAGGATGTATAAATGAAAGTAATTTAGTGAAGAGGGCTTGACTGACAAGAAAAGACAATAAAAGTTATGATAATGTTAGGGATATCAAAGTGAAAGCCAGGTGGGCAGACGAGAATAGGCAAGTTCCCAAGTCAATCTGAAAGGGGTTCTTCAACACTGGGGAAAATCCAGCCATTTATTTTCCAGCTTATCACTCCATGGGTCAAAAACTATGTATTAAATTTGGAGCACAAAGGCCTGACTTGTCTAACAACTGTACTTATTGTAGAGACCGGCAGAGAGGAGAGTGAGGGCAAAGACTTGCCAAAAGCTCAACATATACTTCAGAGAAGATGACTTGGGATTTTCTTTGTAAAATCTGACCAAAACCCAACTCTCCTACTGTTCAAGGAAGTTTATATCAAAATACCCTTCTCCAATGCTTGTGATTGCTTTTTATTGGAGCATGGTTTCCCCTGGTTCTCAGTTCACTGGGTAGTAGTTATCATCTCCATTGAGGAAACAACCTGGTTCCCTGAAAGTGTTCCCAGATAGGCTTTTCTGGACTTTCAGAAAAATTTAAGACATTAAGCTCTGAAAGTTACCTCTGAAATTATTAAGCTGCCTACCCAATGCTTACAGAGTGCATGGCTTGGCCCAGGAACCCAGTCAATCTTCAGCTGAAGTGATGCAGTTCAGATACAGCCCTTGCAGATGGTAAGTGGCTAAAATCCAGTGGATCAGTTCCCAAAAACAGAGTGCTGCCAGCCTGTAGAGGAGCTGGGCTGCATAACCAAGGGATGCTAGCAACAGAAGAGCCGAGAGGTTGGAGTCCCACTACTAATGTGGTTCCCTGAGGACTTCCTTGCAACCCAAAAGGAATTCAGTTGATACAGGGACCACCAGTAGCTGCTGACCCACAAATTTTGCTACTCTTGCTCTTTCTGACATCGTCCTCACAGATTTTTAGACATTCTATAAACAACAACATAAAACAAGAAAACGCTCCAAAAACCTGTGGGCACTTCAGTTGTGTGAGGGACCCTACACTTCAAGAATATTTTCCTTCCTATTAGAGTCATTGATGGTTCTGTTCTCATCCTTATAACTGCCCTGCAAAAATATTTTTGTAATAAATTATCTGGTAAGAGAGGTTTTTGTCTGCAACCTTGTCCCATCTTTAAGTTTCCATCTCCCCAGATAAAAAGCAGACAGCCCTGCTAAGAATGGAGTAAATAACAGTGATTAACTCCTCTCCTTTTAAAGCATACGGTCAGGTGCACTGAGCAGCTTAATTCTGCCAAGTTGGATGCAAAAAGGATTTTTTTCATACTTGGGGAGGAAAAAAGTGCAAGACATTGTTCTCCAGGACAGAAAGGCATGAAGGTTCTATTCTTAAACTGCTATTTTTGGGATCAGTCCAGTGAGTCAGTGGAGAGCCCCTCCATGTGCTGACATGAAGGAAATCCCAGCTCTGGGTGTTGCTTCCGAACACACTCTGAGCTCAGCTGAGAACAATACAAGTGTGGTGTTTCCAGCAAGGGCAGCTCAGCTCAGGCTGCTGCAATGGATGGATGGACGGATGGATGGACGGACAGACAGCAGGCCAGCACAGTAGGTAGAGCAGCAAGGTATATGGCAGGATCAGAGGGGACACAATGACATTGTCTACTTTAGTCTATTTTAGCTGCCAATTAGAGGTGCAGAATACAAGACTAAGGCAATTTGTTACTATAGCTGGCACTGCAGCTCCTCAGACGAGAGGACTGGGGAATTGCACCTCAAATCCTTCTCTTCTCCTTTATTCAAAGGATGTTGCCAGGGGAAAAAAAATAATCAAACTGGATGGTGAATTTTATATTAGCTGCTTTCAGGGCACTTGAGACACAGCCTCACTGACATTCTGCCTGAGATGGTAGACAGCAAGGGAAGTACTCCATTCTATGATTCTAAGGGATGTTTTTGCACCTGTATCTTATATTTCTTTTACACACTAATAAAGTTAGCATATTTCCTTTTTTCTCTTTTATAATAAGAAACAAGTCTGAGGTCTTAAATTGCACACATTACCAAAACATGTATATACACATTGGGAGAAAAAATCCCCTTGTGCAGGAACACATACTGGGACCATCTTGTGTCTTCCATCAGCCAGGTAGCGGTGCAAAAATGAGTCTACAGCAACCTTTCCACCTGGAAAGATTGTGTTTTGGTGTAGTAGTTCAGCTTCCAGAAAAACTGGGGAACAACTGCTGCCAGCTGAGGAAACACAAAAGTCAAGTTAATCTTAGATTAAAACTGATTTTGTTTGCTTTTTTGCTCTTTCTGGATTTTTCTCTCTCTTTTTCTTTTTAAAGACAGAGCAACATGGATGTTTGGAAAGAGTTCTCATTCTATGGCAATATGTGAAACACTGAAAATTCAGTCTATAAGTCATCCTGACAGTACAATCAATGTGTTAATCCATCAGATTTCCTTTCAAGTACCTATAAGAAGGGGAAATATCATCATAACAGGAAGAATGGTTTCAGTTTCCAGCATCCACTTCCTCGAGTACTGGGTAACTAAAGATAAAGTCAAGTTTGCCAACAGGTTGGTAGCATTCAGAGTCTCTAGCTTAGGGAATCTAGTTTTGTCACCCACACTGAGCTCCTTGGGATGTTATTATAGCTATTCTGAGTTGTCCCCACAACAACACAGAAAAACACCAAAATATGATGAACAGACCTGTGGTTCTTTTCACATTAATTTACTTGAGTTTTTTTAGTTCTATTTTGAATATTTTTAATGTCTTCTGCTTGGTGGGCAATACTCTACACTGTGCTGGTGAATGGGTCAATTTTGTCGTGTGGTTTATTTTCAACATCTTAATCATCTGGTCTTCATCTTGAACAAACACAGACAAGCTTTGGGGACCAGACTCACCTGTGAAGCAGCAGTTTCTGAAACTATTGGCTTCTCACCTAAAGCTAAGCCATGCTGGGATCAGTAACTCATTCATGGACAAGTGCTTAGGCTGAAAAAAAGAGGCATGCCATGCAAACATAAGTGATTCCTCAGTCCCATGAAAGTGATCACAGACACAACTCCTTCTGATGTTTGTGTCCTGCAAACACTTTCACCAATAGAAAATTGTTACACTAATGTGCAGAGAAAGGAAAGGCACAGGAATTGCAAAAATAGAAGTAAACTATTTTCAGAGGCAAATAAATATTGTTGAGGAAAAAAAAAAATTATCCATCCAGTTCCACTTGAATCCCTAAAATCAAAATAGATTCACTGGGAATGTTGATGTGAAATGGGAAAAGGTAAAATAGAGATACGTTGTTGAGTCTGTTTAATTGATAAGCAGGTTCCACCTGCACCCTTGTAGCTAAAATGAGCTTTTTCCTTCTTCTTCACCAACTGATGGAGCTCTTTACTGAGCAGTGCCGAGCAGTGATCAAGGTGATACTGTATCTCTTTGGAGAGGCAGCCCTCTCCAAGGATCTGTTAGTGTCATGACTTGCCAGTGATGTATTGCTCTAAAAATGGTGCCTTCTACAAAAGAACAGGTCCTGGAGCAGATTTAGCCCTAATTACAGGAAGGAAGGAACAGGAGAGGTATGCAGATACCAGAAGATTCATCTTGCCAAAATAGAAAGTGTGTTGCTGCAAGCTGGAGAATTTAAATGATGATGCTCTGGGAGGAGACCCATGCTGATCAAATACCTCCTCTGCAATAATCTGCAATAAGCCTAATAATTAGGGTAAAAAAAAGCAGATATCCGAAACCATACTGTGTGTGGTTTTTTAGATAAGATATTTACTTCTAGACAGAGAGACTCAAAATACCTTTTTGCTTCATCTTCTAATATAGTACAGCGTCTCACGTTGAATCTATGACTCAGTATCATACAGTCACATCCTGGTTTTATTAAGTAATTTAGTTCTGAGTAGCAACTGAAGAAGTTCCTCTCCCCTCTTGGTACTTCTCATATTTCCTGTATTTGTCACCTGGAGAGGATTATTTGATATCCTGAGTTACTGCTAATTATTGTTATTTTTACACCAGATTTTTACATTTGATTACTATGTTAGTCTAATAACAATGACACTCCTATGCAATGATGAACTAGGGTGCACATCTGAGAGGATTTTATAGATTTTCTCCTTTTTACAGTGCAAGACTCATAAAACGGTTGAAATTAATCTATGGCCTTAGTCATTTACACTAGCAGCAAACGCAGAGATAAAACCCAAACAGTCTAAATCTCAGTTCTCACTCTAACTAGACAACAACACAAATGTAATTCTGTATTGGTTCATTATTCTGTATCATGTAACCACCAGTACATCGTCTTTGAGAGCTGAGCATAGTAGGAATTAAGTTACTAAATGCTCTTACCATAAAAAAGATATTGCAATCCTCAGGTTTCCTCTGTTAATCTGTTTGTTTTGCTGTATCTGGAGGATTAAAAATGTGGGAGTATGAAATATTTATCTGTTAATTAGCAATTATAAAACAGAAATGCAGCTTGTGTGTTTTTAAATGTGCTAGACAATGTTTGATTTTATGCTTCTTTAGGAATATCGAAAGGATACATGCATGTGCTATAAATAATTTAAAACACTCTATATGAGGAGATAACCTGTAATCAGATGAAAGAGAAACAAAGTCTATGCCAAAAATAATGACCTTTTTAGCAAAGGTGGGTGTGTTTGTATAAATACAAATGCCTGGCTGCTAGCTTCAGCATCGGTACTTGCCTAATTCATTTAAACATATACACGGTGTCAGGCAAAGCCAATTAATTGCACAATGAGTTGAGCTTGTCAGCAAAATTTAGTTTCCCTATCTTTCCTCCGCTCCACTGATAGCAATAACAGAACAGAGACAAGCAGAAATATTTGTTCTTTCCTTACATACAGGTCTGAAGCATTTGAGTTTTCTAGGTGCTCATCTGACAGGCTGCATCGATCATCTCACCATCATCATAGGGGAGAAGAAGAAACCAGTCTCTGGTCTGAAGAACTGTTTAGATTGATGCTTGGTGGGATCATACATGCAAAGTTTAACCTGGCAGAGTTTCTGCTCTTTCTGAACTATAAACACCTGTGAGTTTTGTGCTGCAAAGCAACACCAAACAGAAATATCCATGCTGAAAATTTTACACTGAGCCAGCAGGAAATTGAGCCATTTGGAAGTATGTTCACCAGGGAGAAGCTGAAAGGAAAGGTCACATTCAGTAAAGAATTGCTGTGTCCTGATTTCATTGAGAGCAATATTGCACTGGTAGGGGAAAGGCTAGCCCTGCGAGGTTTATTGGCTGTGGTCGAGGCTTGCAGATGGACAGAGCGGCAAAGAGCCATGAGCAGCAATGCAATACTGCTAGACAGTAACAGAAAGCTCATTTCTTATTAAAGGGATATGGATTGGCCTTTATAACTAAGATGTATCCACATTTTTTATTTGCTACTGTTAGGTGATAGAACATATCTGCAAAATTCTCTTTAAGACTTCTCTCTCAAATACTCACAGGAGATGAGGAAATATGTAATAGAACCATAAACATACATTTTCTAAGCCTGTGCTAGGACCAAATCCTGAGCACAGAGGAGTGCCCAGGTGGAACTGGGCTTTTCAGCCTGGAAAAGAGAAAAATGATGGAGACAAAGAGAATGCAAGAAATCCATGCATAGCCTGGTCCTCCAAACTGACCATGAACTCTATTCATCTCACTCAAGCATATCCCTCACTGACATATACAGCTCTGCTGTGAGGTTCCTGTTGTCTCCATATTTGTAATCTCATTTATTATGAGACAGGATTTTTACAATGCTTTCTTTGTCAATATTCTACATTTGGGGGCTTTTGTGAAGCACCAAGGGCTTTGCAGATCAGAAGGGCTTCCCCACAGTCCAGGGAATTTCTTTGTATCACAGAAAAACTGAAAGGGTAGGAAAGATCTGAGCAACCTCTGAGACAACCAGCACGCTCAAAAGCTTTAAGAGTGTGGTCAAGATGTTGAGCTGGCACAAGCAGTGACCTTGGGAGGGAACAGAAGGACACTGAGGAAGTCAGGCATCAAGGTCCATTATTTCTGAAACTTCCCTCTCAGACACTGCCTTCATTTCCAGATCCAGCTAGTTAGGAGTGTACTGAGTAGCTTTGATGGATTTTCCAAGTCTATAGCCAGATCCTTACCTATACAGAAATGCCATGCTTCAACAGCAAGCCACTAGAAGCAGCTGCCTTCCTTGCCATTAATGCCACCTGAGGATTGAAAACCACAGGTATAAGTCTAGTAGGATGCCAGTCAAAGAATCCTATTGTTTCAGAAACAACGTGCATGTTATTAAAACATGGTAGGGCAGTGCTCCCATTAGCTCCTGAGACATTTCTCCCTTCCCATGACCATTTCCTTCCCTTCACCACTCTTCCAAGTCCCTCCAGAAGTAGATGCTCTTTACAGCACTCACTGCTCTCCAGTAGGCTTGGTGTTATTTGTATTAACCCAAATATTAATTTTCACTATTAATCCCAGGGGATCTGGGAAGGCAGTTGTCAAGCTGTGTGCCAGAGAAATGGCAATGGTATGTCATTTCTACAGGGAGTTTCATGTCCATCCATTAAAGGCAACACAAAGAGAGACTTTAAGAGGTCAGATGTTGTAAAACCATAAAAAGCTTATACTTCCCTGGAGTACTCTGAATGCTATTCCCCTCCTTACTCTGCACCTTCTCTCACAGCTGCCCTGTATCATGGCAACCAGCTAGTGGGATTGTACATTAATAAAAATAAGATCTGCAACCAGAAATAATGGAATATTACATATTTTCCCTCATTTGTGACTTTCATGAGTCCTTGCTTTTTCTTTTTTTTTCCTCTTCTTGCTGCCTTTTCCCTGAGGATTTGCCAAGGGTTCAGATCCAAGCAAGGTGTACACAGTTTTCAATTAAAAATAACAGATATTCATCAAATAGAATCAAACAGACTTTTGTCTCCTACATTGGAGGTAGGTTAGAACTGAGGTGCAGAGATCCCATTTCATGAACCATGTGTCATGATGACATCCAAAGTGTCCCAGCTCTTTCATCTTGGAAGAGTTTCCAAGAGGAAGCAAGTATGCTTGCTCTTTTGAGAGACTTACCAGGGCATATGGGACACCAGTTGTGCTTTATTGCAACACACAAGCCTCTGCTGTCAACAAAACCATGCACTGCTAGAAGCAAAATCAAAAGAGAAGGGAAAAAATTAAAGTTAGCTTTTGTGGAAGGAAGTTGCTAGTTAAGAACATTGTTGGAAACAGGTGTTAATCTTTACTGGCTGGCTCAGTCTCTGCAAGAGTCACACGGGGCACCCAGTGTCCCAGATGTCCCTGTGCTTCTTGTAATGTCATTGCCAGCTGCACTGAGAGTGATCTGACTTCTCCTCCCTTCCTTGCCCAGAGAGATGCAGAAAGAATAAAGGGGGAATAGGTCTGGCAGGAGAGTCCTGCTTCAGTAAGTGCTATTCTGGCTCTATCTGCCATTTCCCATTACAAACAGCAGCAGCAGTGATTGAAGCTCAGCTGCCAGATTAACTCAACAACAAACTACTAATATGAATTTTAATCAGTATTTGATTTTCTCAGCTAGGGCTATGTTATTTGTCTCAAAGAAGTTCCTGCTCCTTCCATTGCTTTAGCACATCTTCCAAGTTTGTCATCACTGCTCCACAGTCTTGCAAAACTGCACAAGACGTTCCTGTTGGTGGAAGAGCTTCAGTACAGCTGAAATTCAGCCCTGGCAGAGTGCAGAGTCCCATCCTCCAGTCAGGCTCACAGAAGGTTCATGAAGCACTGGTGGGATGGGAGAGAGGTTTCAGGGAACTGCTTTGTATAGGGTGCTAGGCTGATGACATTACAAGTTGTGTTGCACTTGATAACAGAAGGAACCTTTGACATTGTACTAGACTTACTCATGTTCTTTCTGTGCAGGTAGTAATGTTGGCAAGAATTACATTCCCTTCCCTGTTCACCCACTGTACCAGGAGAGTCTGATTTTTCAGAAAATATGATGATGTTCTCAGTTACCTTATGAACGGATCCAGTTTGCAGCCATCATCTGTAACACAGTAGCTTAAGCATGCAGCACATGCAGTTGTAACATACATAGATAGACCAGTCATGTGTTATTCAGCTTCTGGTCTTGGGCAATTAAACATCTGCTTTCTACAGGGAAATAATCCTTTTTGGATAAGCCCAAGGGAAAAGAAGCTGTTTTATTTCATTTTCCACACTATGCAGTTACTCTTCATTAAGACGGATTACAATTACAGCAGCCTAGCATAACTCAAACAAATCCTTCCCACCAATAATGATAGGGGGCAATTTTTGATTGCTAGCCACTTCAATTGATGAACTATCAGTCTTTTCACAGTTACTGCCTGTTTATTCAGAGATCCTTCGTGAAGCTACTAGCTAATGTATTAGCTCCAAACACTCCATTGGCACAATTCACATCCTAGCCTCTTTGACCCACTCCTAATCATTATATTCAAATCGTTATTTTAAGACTACATACTTATGAAAAATTACTTCTATGCAAGCCAGAAAAGCCACATTGAGCACAATTTGCAGATTCAAACCATTTCACACTACAGCAATGTCCAAGAGGGAGGTGACAGAATCAAGAGAGCAGTAGGTTGTGTGGCATCCCTCGGTATCATCCAGTCTAATGTCAATGCCTATGGTCACCTCTGCTAAGAGATACCAGAGTATAAATCTGTAGGAGCAGAGCAGAAAAAAAATTGCTTAGAATCCCAGCATGGAACTGAGATTTTTAAACTTAAATGTTTCCTGTGATGTGCACTTAGTTACAGATTTTCAGAAAAGCCAAGGCTACTCCATGTAATAGTTTGTCCATATAATTTCTTTTGTTAGGTATCCACATATGAACCCCATACAGGTGGTCAAGTCGTAAGAGTCAAGTGCACACAGCTGTTTATGCTCAGGTACCTATTCTCTATCTACTGCTGCAGAAAACTGTATGCAATGGCTCATGTGTTTACAGATTGGGAGCACAAAGCTGGCCCCTAAATTTGCCTGGTCCATTTTGACACGTCACTAAAACTGCAGTGGCTCTCTCAGACAGGCCTTCACTTTCCCCATGTTTTCCACTGTTTGCACATTTAGCACATTTCCATTTGATATTTTGCACATTTTCCAGTGCAATCAAGTGTGTCTTCAAGCAGTTGGGGGTCTGTAGATTTCCATATACATTTTACACTCTTTGAGACTTCTAAAGCAAGTGAGGAGAAGAAGTAGTTTGGCTTCTCATAAGCCATCAGCAGACCTGGAGCGGACCCAAGAGGGTGTGTGTGCATGTGTGAAAGAGAGAGCACTAACAAGCTCAGGTTGCATCCAAGACAAAACAGTTACTCATTGCCAGAAGCCAGCAGCTTTACCTACTTGAGGAATTCCCAATCCTAACCTTTGCAGATAAAAAAAACCCTATCACATTTAGCCAGCCCCTCATCATCCTCTCGTTTATCAAACACAAACAACTATCTCTAACAAGTCAACTAAAGCACACGGAGAAATGCAACATTCCCAGTTCTTAAACCAATCGGTTATAAGCAGAGCCAGTGGCTAAACAAACAGAAGAGTAATCTTTCAGAGCCCAATTGGCCTCCTATCTATCCTGAGAGTGCCTGCAAATTCAACAGTGATTTATTAACCACCATTGAAGGACAGAGCTCTTAATAAAAGCTCACGTACAAATACTTCAGAAAATGTCAATACCTGCTAATGACAAGCTCCCCAGCTTCCCATTCAGCCCCAAATCAGCACAGCACAGAGCATAAGCAATGGATTCCATTCAAACAATGTGCCATTGATTCCTCTTATTTGAAATAAATATGAAGGCTGAGAAGAAAACAACACTTCTCATGACTTCTTAAGTTCTTAGAGGCACAGCTGGCAACTCCATACAGTTAAGATCACGTTCAAAGTTACTGAGGGAGAATCTATCTCAAAAAGAAGAGGTCTAGAAGTAGTGCCCAGAGGCTCACACTTTCAAAGATGCTTCGTGTATTATGGCTTATCTGCATTTCCATGAAAACTAAAGGTTTGCAGTATTTATCACATACACTGGTCAAAATTTGATGCAATTCAAATGAGAGCAGAAGTGGGCTTTGTATCAGTGAAAGTGTTAGGTGTATGATCACTTAGGGCTTAGTATTCTGTGTGACTATGCTTCTGTGGAGAGCAGGATGTTATGCTAAGGGTCATCTTCATTCGATTGCAGATTTCTGTTTTAACCCTTGAAACATTTTAATAGTGCCAAGGACTATAAAGTTGTTGTGGCAATTAAAATTAGTTACATTTGTAAGTAAGGTACCAAAAAATCATACTACTCAATGACTGCCAAAAATAGCAGCTTTGAATTTCTCATAAGAATTTCAGTACTGAAAGAAGGGGGAAAATGTCAGAGTAATCATTCCTCACTCTCAGAATCAGTAAAAAAAAGCTTAGTGGTCCAGACTGTGCAAGATCCACAGTCCAGACTCCCACCACTCTGTCCCTCCTGTGCTCATTTAGACATTTGCAAAGTAGGTATAAACTTCTATAGCAGTAGAGAAATATTCCTGATTTCCTAGTTTCCAAAAGTTGAAATGACAAAACACCGGGGGAGAACTGGCCCTATAAGAGCAGCTGTTTAACTGAAACTCCATGGATCTTTTTAGGCTTTTTTCAGGAAGAAAAATTCCTAGGGATTAGCTTTTTCTTGCATTATGTCTAATAAATTCTGACCCCAAAACCCATGAAACTATGTTCAAAAAAAAGCTTTTGTCAGACTTTTCCAGGAAGTAAAGAAAAATAATCCAGGTACAAAAAGTAAAGAAACTGTTAAGAACTTTCAAAAATTCATTCACTGAGGTTTGAGCTTAAATTAAGAGTAAAGCTTTGCTAGAGATTCCCCCTTACTTTATAGAGTTAGTTTTTCTGGATCTGACTTCCATATCTACAAGTATTTTCATTGTATCTGTCCCACATGAGAGTTCATTAGACTGTTTAATCCATTTTCAGTAAAACACATGAGGCTTCAACCATTCATAGACTAATGAATGTCTACGCAAAACTGATATGAACACTATCCAATATATGTCCTGTTTGCAGCATATTAGTAAATAAGAGACAGAATATAAGTCATTTGTCATAAAGAAGCCCATAATTTAAGACACCTGAGGAATTCCAGTGCTTTGCAAGGCAGTACATGAAGTAACATGCAACTTATGCTGTCATTATGGCTTATTTGAGAGGTTTAGATAAAGGGGAAAAGTGCCAAAAGCAAACTAACACTTCAGAGACACGGTTAAAAAATGACATGCTTTTTGGTGTGGGAGGAGGGGGTTTAATATTTCCCTTGCTGATTTTTCTATTTTTTTCAAATCTGAGTAATTATGACATTCCATTTCTTTCACAGGTTAATACTTCGATGTATTGCCCAGTCTGGCCTGCTCAAATACATTGTCAGGACACAAGCTTTTCTTTCCTAGGACACAGATTGAGTCATCTGATCCTCTACTGTCAAAAACCCCGTTTGTGTCTGGAGCAGGACCCAGTGGGGAATACGTAGGAATCTTGCAGATCAGCCAGGAAGCACTCCAGCCCAGGAGAGACTTCCCTAATTCCCTTCTTAGGCACCAGCGCCAACATAATGTTCTTGGCTTCAAGAAGTGTGAGTTTCTGATTCATTTTTATTTTTAAATGAACCATTGCATGGTGGAAACCCCAAGTCTTTCCACTCCAAAGATTGCCATTATTATTCTTAGTGACGAGTTGTACGGGAACATTGAATGTAACAAAAGAAGGGCAACCTTTACTGGAGGTCAAAATGCTATCTCAGATACTATCTCAAATACTATCCAAGCTGATAGCATTGTTCTGTGTAGGTAACTAGTTGAAGATGTAGGGAGGTCCTTCTGTTCAGGATGTGTGGGATGAGGAGCCTCATATCTAGATTGATGATGCCACCATTGCTCACAGAAGAGGAAAGACACTTGTTTGGAGAGTAGGGGCTTTTGGTGGGAGGAAGGAGAAAGAGGGCAGACGTGGAAAGCAAATACAAAGAAATAGATGTATGCAGAGGGGAGGGAAGGGGTGAAGGGGAGGTAAAGAGTGAAAGGAATGGTGAAAAGAGAGAGAGGAAAAAGGAGCTGGTGAATTCCCAATGACAGAGCAATAGACTATCCACTTCTACTGGCCCAGTGAGTTCAGAGACTTGCAAACACAGGAAGACTAGATATTGTAAGGGGAAGAAATGCTCAGACACATATTTCCATGGAGGTATGACAGACTTGACCTTTGCAAGTGGGGCATGGTTGGAATAGAAACTGCAATGCAAGCAAAGACTGGCTCCTCTGCACCTTGCAGGCATGTTCCTGTGTGAGATGGCTTTGTGTTTGGCTTGGCCTTTTGCAGCATGTCTGCAGAGCTGTAGCTTTCATTGCATGCCTGGCTGTAGACTACTGAACAGACCCACCTCAAAAGTCAGATGGTGAGAAGATGGAGGAACCAGCCTAAAGGTGTGACATAGCTTTGAAAGCTTATTAGATATGCCACTCTTCAGACATTTACGCAGTAGAAGAATGGTAATCTTTTCAGAAATTTCCTTTTCTTTATACCAGAATTAACTCTCTCTGCTCGTGGTGAAGCAGACCATGCTAGGCAAAGACAGGATTAGGTAATAAGGGCTTGGGCTACTATAAACCTCCCAAGTCAATTGATATCAGCTAAAATGAAGAAGACAGGTATGGAGTTGCTCACCATGTCTTAGTTTGGGATTATTTATTTGGGATTGGTTTTGTTTCCCTTGATCTCACCTCAGGAAAAATAACCAGCAGCACATCACATTTCAGCATCTTCATGAGTGCAGTGAGTGCAGTGTATCACCCTGCAGCCAGAGAGCAAAAACCTGGGCACGTCTCTTCCATCAATTGCTCTGGACTTGCAGTCTGGGCTCAAAGGTGCAAAATCTTGGTCAACACAGACCCATGTTCTCTCATATAGGAAAATTTAAGTATGTAACTGACAGATCTCACTTATATTTTATATTATTGAGATGTCAACTCTGCGACACATCAGCATTTAAAATACTCTTGAGTTACAGTGTATATAATGGCTCATATGTTTGTGCCATTGGCAGGGCTGGCAGAAACCCAATATCACTCCTGACTATGTGGCAGCTCTGAGTTTAATGATCAAAACTGAAACAAAAAGCTTAGATAACATTGAAGTCATGTTTCAGCTCAGTCTCTGTAACTTTGAACCACTAGGTCAAGGCTGAAAGTTTCCTGGGGAATTTTCAGGACAGCCATGCAGCTCACTTCAAAGCACATAGGCTTCAAAATCTCGTCTTTTCTGGAAGACCATTTTAAAACTGCCCTATGATGTTGCAGAGCAGAATTCAGGCCCAAGAACGAAATAAACCATGAACTTTCCAAACTGCACCCAGACTTGGTGCTGTTCTGTTGAAGGGAGGGAACCAGAAATTCACTTCCCAAAACATTTTGGGCCCATCACTGTTTTTGATTCTCATTAATCACCTTTCAGTAATATAGAGGGCCCCTAACTGAGATCAGTGCCTGACACCATGGATAGATATAGAGGGTGGGATTCCTCTCACCTAATTTTAGCTGTCCAAAGATTAGTTATCTAGTTTAAACTAGTCATCTAGACTCCCTTTATAGTCAATGGAGAGAGATAGGCACCTTTGTGGTAAAGTTTGTCAAGGGTCCTAGCTGCCGAATTTAATGTGTGTGTTTAGGCCTGAATTCAGCAAAGTACTTAAGCAAATGCTTATCTTTAAGCACATGAATAATCTGATCTCTGTTAAGTGGAGCACTTCAGCATGTTCTGAGTTTAAAGATCACTGAATGTCTAACCTAAGTGCTTTGCTGAATTGCTGAGTGTGAAGTCAAGCTTGACATGATAAAGTATGGCAGAGCAAAAACCAAATACACAGCATTAAACCCAGAAGAAAGAGAGAAGAGATTCAGGGAAGGGTGAAGAGAAGGAAGACAAGGTTCAAGGGACAGTTGAAACTCCCAGGTGAATAGAAGAAACTGGAAGGATTAGAAACAACCCTACAGGTGTATCTCTGATAAGTGTGAAATTCCTAACATAGGTGCAAAGAGTAGGTGCTCTGCCCTCCAGGTTGCTGCCACAGAAAAACCCAGGTGACATTCAATGCAATGGAAAAGTATCAAATTCAACACCAGCAAATGGGAACATAGCTTAAATCCAGGTGCAATTAATTTAAGGACATCTCTACTGCAGGAGGTCACAGAGGGCTTAACAGTATCAAGGATGAATGTTTCTGGGGATATCCAGAGAGTGTCAAAAGTGATACTGAGAGTGGAAATTATGTTGTGATTATTCAGCATCCTTCTTTAGGGCTTGAACCAGTTTTTAATGGCTAGAAATCAAGATGCAAGGAAGGAGGTGGCAAGGGAGGGCAGGAAACCTCAGAGCAGCCTATGGCCAGATCACCCACATCACTCTAATATTCTTGGTACCAACCACTGCCAGGTTCAACTGGTGTGTGTATCCATCCCTGTGGTTGCTTTTTTGGACTTTAGTATGTAACAAATCTTTTAACAATTCCAATGCTTAAACAAATCCCTTGAATTTAAATTTAGAGCTCAAGCTGCTCCTGCAATTTATGGGATTTGGTTGTAGCACAGTACTGCATTAGAAAAGGTTGGCTTGATGCATCTGTATCTATAATCAAGCTTGTTCTTGAGTTGGATAAGCAGAGATGTCTTTCCTAGCAGTTATTTTTCTAATCTTGGCATCATTCTGTCTGCAAATTGATGACAGATAAATGTCATACATGTCTCACAGAAGGGGCTGGGAAAAGGAGGGCAGCAGATATCAAGCTCAGTGGAGAGGGAAAAAGATCAAAGAAGAGGCAAGTGAGTCAGGCAGATGACCCAAACTCAATGCAAAAATTCAAATCCTACAGGAAACATCGTTTTCAATTACACTACATGGCATTGAGACCTTTGTGCAAGAATGGGTGTTTTATCAATTTGGGTTTGGGACCATGCCCTTCTTACAGAACAGTGCTCCAAGACACACCTCTCTCTCTTCCAGGCAAGTGATGAAAACATCTGGTAGGTCACCTTGCCGACAATCCAGAATACAAAAAGTCAAAACAGAAGCACAAAAAATGACTGTTGCACTTCAAATTAGACATCTCAGATGCCAGTGGTTGGGACAGCACAGAGGCTGGAGAAATCTGAACTCTGAGAAATAAATTCCCCTGTTTTTTTAAATAAAATCTTTGAATGACAGGGTAATTTGCCCATGAGGCTCCAAATGGGAAACAAGCCTGAAAAACATCAGCATCTGGAGATTTTAGCTGTCTTGGTCTAAGAAACAGAACAGACAGGAGAAGCAGGATGATTTACTTTCTGTAAAAAAAAAATAGAGGACACTCAAGCAGAAAGTCAGAGAAATCTTTGCAGAGTCTGATACAGAACCACCTTCACAGTAATTTTCTTTCTCTGTTTAAACTATATTAGTTTTCTTATGTGTGTGACAGTTACAGGAAGCTGATTGGAGATATTTTATAGTGCATGTCAGGAAATTGTAATATCACCTTTTAATTACCATACAACACCCTGAGTGCTTTTACAGGATGTGTTGAGGGCGAGAGCTTTATAGATAAAATGAGTAATAGAGCACCTTTCCATACCTAAGGCCTTTAGAGTGTTGAGAGGGAAATTAATTTTTTTTAAGCCTAATCAGTATTTCTAACACAAATACATTGCTTCTAACTCTTTTGAGTTGTCCCTCATCTCTTGGTATTTTGTTTTTCTTAAATGGTCTCCCTGGAGACAAGTGATTGCATGAGGATCAGAGCTTTTCCTTAAAATAGAAGAAACTGTAAGTTTTTAACTCCTGATGCCCATGGAGAAAAACCTGAACAATGTTTCTACCAACCCACAAGCAGATTAAAATAACTCCCATATTTTCCACCCTGTATTTATTGTCTCCATTTTCCATGCTTATCTCATTATATTTCAAGACCAGTCAGATGAGATATGAATAGTCATTGTAAATTATCAAAATACAAAGAAAATGGGGAGAATTAACAGTTTAGATATTAGATTGGCAGACTTTGGATAAGTATTTCTGGGTTTTGTTGAACACCCAAGCAGAAACCAGGGTGCTGGAGCCTCATCCACACCAGCCACACACACCAGCACACAGATCAACCCACAGACATTGATTTCAAAGGACTTTGGGTCAGGTTCAGCTAGTAAACTTCCGAGTTTTGACTGTTCCTTTAAACTTTATTCCTTCTGCAGAAGGTATTGCCATTGACTGATTAAAATCTTGGATCACTGGCCCAGACTTTCTCCACTCCCTCATAGCAATAACTATGATAATTACTGCTTCTGCTCCCCACAAAGAAATGTGTATTTGTCTCTTTATGGAGGAAAACAAATAATGTATTTTCCCCAGTGATCAGCAATCCACATGGATTTTTAATAATCAAAGGATTTCCTCTGGTTCAGCAGCATGTTGTAAAGTTTATAATGTTGAAACAGCAATTGCTGGTGGCTTTCTTCCTAATTTCTTGCGTAACCGAAGTGCAGAGACCAATTTCACATTTTACTGTTACCTTCAATAAAAATTAGCATTTAACTTGTCAGAAAGAGCTATCTCTCCTGCCAAGCAGTGTCACAATGTTGAACACTCCGCAGTAGTATGTTTCTGTTAGATTTTTTTTCCAGCAGCAAGGCAGCTCCCAGAATAAAAGGCTCAGTTCCTTGTAATTATTGACAGACAGTTCTCGAAATGCATGTGCTTAACAAAAAGACAGGCACAGAAGTAAAGCCCATTGCCAAGTTTAATGGTCTATCAGTGATGGTCTGTAACCAATGGACACTTGAGAAATCTGTACACCACCTGTGAAATGAATGAAAATGGCTTTTTAATTATGCATCTATTGCAAAAGTTGTCTACAGACAAGCCACTTAGAAGCTTTGTGTTGGAAAGAGCAAGATGAGAGGTTTCATCCTGGGAGCTCTTGAGTTTGGTTGCAACTGTCTTTCCATTTAGGCAAAGCCAAAGCCTTTTCTGCTGATTACAGCTGAGGGATTTGGATGCCACTGCCATTCACACCTTTTACATGAGCTCTGACCCCTCACTGTCACCCTCCACAGGTTGGAGGAGCAGTCTCTCAAGGTGAGCCCCTGCAGCTAGGCTACATACATAGCTCACAGTGATGTGGCCATGTTGACTTTGAGGAAGGTCAGTTGGACATTCCCAGTGTGATTTCAAACAACAACTGTTCAATTCAGGCCACCTCCTGAGACTTACACCCTGTGTCACATTGTCCACCCTGCAGTGCCTGAGCTGGCTGTTTTAAATACATGTATACCTGCAAGATCTTTTGCCACTGCAACTAGTAATGTGTGAGCAGCCTGGGTGGGATCCATCTCATCCAGTTTCAGCTGCCTAACACAGAGGTATCTATCCATCTGGGTTTTTCCTGTCATCAATGGAGAGAGGCAAGAACTGCCAGAGGGTGATTCACCACACCTGAGTTACCGGTCAGGTATGGTGAGTTGGTTTCTGGAGGCAGATATATCTCTCCATGGATTATCATAGGAGTCTAGACACCAATCTGCAGCCAGGCAGTCAATTCTGAGACAGTGAAGTGAGAGGAAACCTACCCCATGTACCTGTCTACAGTGGCAGGCGCTGATCTCAGCTAGAAGCCTTTGGTGTTACTGGAATGCAATTAGTAAGATTCATAAATGTTGACAGGTACAATTGTCTGTGGGACAAGTTTTTAGGGGCTCCCAGAATTACACCCACTTGCATCACTTTCACTGCTGACTGCATAGCACTTAAACCAAATAGAAACAAGGGCAAAAAATGTTTTAATTGGTAGACAGCATAGTTCTGAACATTGCCTGACCGTGTCATATGGTTGGGCTAGCTCAAATGTGGAATTTGATAACATTGATGGTTGGTGGGTAAAGAGTTTCTTCCTTCATTTTCCACCATTTCTCTTTGGACAATCATAACATTAAACAGTAATGAAAGTGTGATTTAATTTGTCTTCAATAGGAAGATCAGGAATTGGTGACAGGCCACATCCTCAGGTTATTACTCAGGAAAAGGCTTTCTTTGGTCTGACCAAACTCTGAGTTAAGGACATCGAGACTCGGTTCTTGTGAGTAAACCAAAATGAAAACAGCTGTGGTGGATCTAGTGAGATAAAGATCACCTTCTCAGAGGGCTTTTAATCAAAAACATTGTCTTAGCTTCTATACAACAGGAGCTTTTTTATATACACCTATTGTCTTGTTGAGTCTGGAAGGGATTCTGTAGGTTTCTGAAGGATTTTCTCATGCAAAAAAAAGAACTCAAACCTCTAATAGCAGACTACATTGTAGTTTAATCACTTGTCATCCCAAAAGCTCACTAAGCTTCTAGTTTAGGGGGAAAAAAAAACCACAGCAAACCAAACAGGGAAAACTACTGCTTATTCTAAATAAATGACATTGTGTGTAGACTTCTTGTCTTAGGTTTTTTGAAAAATTTGCCAAATCTGTAAGGTTTTGAGGTGTGCTCAGATTTGGCTGAAATCCACATCACTAAAGAACGGCTAAAACTCCAATTGACTTTAAGAGGAATAGGATTAGTCCAAAAATGAGTGCTTTTGAAAGGCCCACACCATTATTTTTATCAGCATGTCTGAAGGGAATGTGGCAGATGCTCACAGTTCAGATTCACTTCAGATGTAGATCCCAGACTTAACATAACGAACTTGATTAATTCCAAGAAAATATAATTAGAACATGTTTATAGGCATTAAGCCATTTTGATGAAAGAAATATTTTCCAGCCTTATGAAGAACAAGTTGTAACAGTCTAGTGCAGGTTTAAAAATCTCAATATGATTAATGAATTGGACTGTACTCCTATCTGTAAGGAGAACAGTAATTTAGTTCACTGATGAATAGTAAGAGGACAAAAATTAAACCAGACATCTAGTACCTTCAAGTGCAAAAAAGCTTAGTATCCCTACAGCACTTAAAGCAGTACTCCATTTAAACTGTGTTCTGTAAGAAATGTATATACCTTAAAAACAGAAGACATCTCTTTAAGCTGAATTAATGACACTGATAGAACTGTATTTATAGCCTTCAGGTCTCAAGGATGAAAACAATATTTCTATATTAGAGACTGATGTGGGCTTTCCAGATGTTATTTTGCAAGTTTTAGCCTTACCTCTGATAGTCTTAAGAAACAGACAGGCTGCTTAAGGCATTCTTCCTTGAAATCAGAGACAGCACAGCAGTCCATCCAACACCACAAGTGAAAAGCTCTGTAAAGTCATTCCTAGGTTTAAAGCATTGCTTTGCATCTGGCCATTCAAAGGAAGCAATGGGACTTAGGGATTTTAAAGCTGGTGACTACAAAAAACAGCAAACGTAGCTTTCTGCAGTTGGCAGCAAGGAACAAAAGAAGAGCTACACTCCAACTGGTTTCAGGAATTCAGCCCAGACTTTGACAGACTTTCAGGAGTTGAAAGGAAGGAATGGGAAGGGAGAGCAGTTGAATCTGAGCCATCCAAAGGACTTTCTGACCCGGAAGGATTTCTTCAAGCTAGAATAACCATTCTGTGGTAGGCTTTGACAAATGTGCTTAAATAAACAAGATGGTCAAAAAAAAAATTACACTTTATACTACCTCCTGGAGACAAAAGGACAACTCATCTGGAAGAAAGACTATCTGTTAGTTTGTCGTAGCTGATTCTTTTCAACTCACAAAGTCTTTGGTAACTGGGAGGGATTCGCAGAAGTTCAGTACATTCCTGATTTTGGTATAACAGTGATAACAATGTTTGTGATGCGCTTGGAAACTCTCACTGTTGTACATGTTCAAAGTATTGTATAAACACCACTTAATTAATAGTTTCTAAACAGTTCTTTATTCAAGTGGTTCAGATATGTCTTTGAAGGGTACATAAGTACTCAGATTGTATATTGTGAAACAATTTTATATATTTGTTCATTTTAATTACATTTTTCCATGTTTACATACACGACACGAGGTAACAAAACATGATTGTACAGGTGCTAGAAATGAGAGGAATCACCCGGGGGATAAAGAGAGGTGTAGTAAGATGAAATGGGAAAGGCAAATTACGCAGATTATCAGACAGAGTTTCCTACTGACTGAAAAAAAAAATCGAGACATTCTTAGCTGTGCACCAAGTTATATTTATGGCAGGACATGTATTGGCCAGAACGATGCATGAGAAAGCTCAAGGAAAGCAAGTGAATTTCAGACACACATCCCAGAAATGCCGTGGAAATTTAGGGTCTAGTCCAAAGGCCATCAAAGTCAATGGAAGGATTCCTACTGAATGGAAAGAGCTCTGGATCCTAGGGTTCCCATGGGAAATCGTGAAAGCGTCATTTCTAGCTCATTTTAAAGCAACAAAAATCGTAGAAGAGAAGTCTGCACTGGATAGGAGACATCACAACCAGTGAATTCTGCACTGGCTTAGCCCAGTGATCATGTAGCTGGCCCATCTCAGTCTTCCGCCTTTGTTTTTCATGTTTTCATCAAATCTGAGCTAGTTGCATTGAAGTCCAACCAGAGCTATTCACCTAGTAACTACTATTAAAATCAGATCTTTCTAAAAATTGCTCATAAATGATAGAGCACATGAAGCAAATGACCCAAGAACAACAAGCATTGCCCTTAAGTGTAGTCCTTACACAATGACACCAAGGTCACATCTGTCACAAAAAAGAACAATTCTACTGCTGCCCTTTGTTTGCCATGATCTTCTGCATTAGGTTCACTGAACAAGAGAATTTTATATGGTTAGAAATTACTAGAATGTTCCAGGACTGTGGGTTTTAATGTAGATTCTAATTCTTCCCATAACATATTTTTAAGAGCTAATCTTTATTTAGGGAGGAGACATAGTTCCTCTCCAGTACTTCCCCAGAGAATTTGACATCTTCAGCTCCTGGATTCCACCCCTCTGACCACCATTAAATATGAAGACTATCCACCAAGTATAGTGTTGTATTTAATCACACTCATTTACAAAGCTTTTTTACCACCCTTTTCCCAGCTTCCAGAATTCCCACTGATTTTTTTTTTCCTACACTGAAATATCTTTCTGAGTTGGGTTTTTTTTTCTACTGTCTGTTCAGTAAGCCCCTAAAGTCTGCTCTCATACATTTACCACGGGAGTTTCTGTAGGACACTCAACTTATTAAAATGTGTGGAATTTCTTGGTCCTACTAGTTAGAACATGATTTGGTCTTCATTCAAAGTGAAAGGCAAATATTTGTCTGGCAAGGTGACTCTAAGCATTTACTATGTGTTACTTATCCAGTGGAGTCTTGGCAGTTCCCCCTACCCTCATACAGACTGACTCTCCTCTCCTTTACTTTTTTTATGCTCAGATACACTCAAGTAAAACTTCTCCTGATTGACTTTGCTGCTGAGACTAGTAATGCTAATACATATTCTCTCATGGTGGGGTGTAATACTGCATTCCCATTCATGTATTCGCCACCTGAAGCACAAATATCATCCCCTTCCTACCCAGAAAAATTAATGCATTAAAGAGCACAACTCAGACAGGACAGTATCAGAGCCCATATACATACTTTGCTGGATAGATAAGAGTGAGTCCTAAAATGAGATAAACTTTCACTTTGCTCTTCATGAGGACAGTACAGCCATTTCTCTCTGTGGGATCTTACATGAAGAAACTAATTCTTGTGAACGTTTCATTCCCTCCACCCTCATGAAGGACACTTGCTGGCATGCTTCCAACCATGCTAGAAGATTGCTGAAGCCTCCTGGAGGCAAGCCAAGCCATGTCACATCCAGGGGGCCCACTTTGCATTTTTGGCTTGTACGTGATTTTTGTTTTCAACTATGGTGGATAAAGTTTGCAAGTATATGATTTGTCGATGCTCTGTGTCAAGCTTACAAATTTTTGCTTCTGAAAGCCTTCCCCTGCTCCTAAATTATATACCAGACAAAGCCAGAAAAGCAGAATTGTCATTCAGAGGCTTGCACGCAGCTCAAGTGAAAATTACTTAGTAGAGGGTGACGTGACTTCATGATACCTATGCTGTCAACTGAGGAGGGCTTTTTTTAGTTAAATGTGATGACAACTGCACCCTATTTATACCAATGAACTTAGGCATACCAAAATAGTAACATCAAGAGGAATATCCTGGGCAAAAATTTCACACTACTCAGTTTACGCTGTAAAATAAATATTTCTTTAGCTTATAATTGATCACTGGCTACAAATATTGTTGAAGTGTTTCATGGCTTCGGCTCCATCCTGAAAACAAGAGAAGGTTTGGGTCTTGGCTCACTCAGGATTACAGGACCGACCAGACAGACTCACATGGATATAGGTTGCCATCTTTACGACCAAACATCAGTGGTACCACTGGACATTTCACTCTGTTTTGAGCAGAAAACAATCAGCAAGGGAAGGAAATTTGTAATTTCATGGTTGCCATCAGGCTTAACATGATTATTATTAAGAGGCTGAGTGTTCTTGTCCACCAAAATTTGGGACTGCCCTTTCTGAGCCAGAATCAGCGCAGTTTCACTGGCTAAGTGCAGTATGGGAGGAGTGTATCTGCAGACTGGGCATCCCTTTGTATGGTGGAATTTTAGGGGTGTCTTTAGGCCATGCTGAAATGAGAAGCAGCATTCCCCAGCTCTCAGCTTTCACCCTTCCTCCCTCGAGGCTTCCCAGGCAGCTGAGCACAGCCGAGCAGTGCAAGGCTTTTAGATGCATTTCATTTAATGGAGCAGGCAGGAGCTATGCAGGCTGGTAGGACGAATACGTTGTTGCTTGTGGCCCCAGAAGAGTTATCCACTGCTCAGCCCATTTACTTAGCTTCATGCTGTGGGGAGCATTCACCTTCAGAGGGTAGGCAAGGCTTGACTGCATTGCTGAAACAAATTTAACTTTTAATAGTCACATTTTCGCTTCCGTACCCTGTGGCATGATTACCAGAATTCGGTCTGCTCCCAAATCCTCCTTCCCAACAGCTCCACACAACTTTGGAGAGGTTTAGAGGTCACTCTGCATTTTGCTGTATAGCCCTAATTACTACTCAGCACTATAATTGATATGTTAAAGCCTATTAAAATACGAAGCTGAGCCACTGCTTTACAGTCGCTGCACTTCTAATGCCAAAAATCACTTACAGTTTGTTTCTGTGCTTCATTTCAGCTACTTTTAAATAAATGTCTCTCCCCAGGACCTGGACGATACGAAAGGGATTTAGTCTCAGAGTGTGAAACCTGCAGCCTGCAGCACTAGAAAAAGAAAGCATTCTTACAAAGCTATTCAAATGGATTTCCCTCACTGATTGCTTCAGCCAGAAGTAAATTATAAGCCAGACATTATCAAAGAAAATCGCTGTAGCACATTCCAGTTCATTTCACCGTGCAGCAAAGATTTGAATGCAGAGAGGTGCAGGCCTTCAGTCACATTTTCATATTTGCAAGGCAAGCTCACACACTAGAGCAAACATTATTTATATATGTACACTTTAACTATCACTTCTGTTATTTATTATGGCAGAGGATGCCTTCAGGACATTCCTGAGGGGATGAGCTGTCTGGCGTGCATATAAAAATGAAGCAGCAAAATCAAGTAAAATTAAACTTAGCAGAACTATTAAAAGACCTAGACACCCAGCAGTCAGGCAAGGCTACTGCAGGACGTTTCTAAAAGGTCGTGAATACAAGATAAGAGGGGAAGGGGCTGTCAAATGCCAAGGTGAAATGTGAGCTCTCGTATATAATCTCAAAAGAAATGCTGGGAAGCAGGGAAAGTAAGGGAGTTCAAAGGGCTGACCCACCCAAAGCCAGCTTGTGTCAGGGCAAAGAATAGCAGGGAGCTAGTACAAATGATGGGGGAAATATACCAGAAACTGAGACTAACATTCTCAAAATCTAGGAAATAGAGGTGATTCCCCAAGATGTGCAAAAAGCTCCTATTCTTTATAAGGCTTTTCTGGAAATAGTTTGTCCAAAGTTTCCAAAGGCAACTCCAAACTCACTGAACACTTCCACTGAGGCATGTAGATGGGCATGCATAGGTTAAAAGTGGGTTTTTTTGTCTTTGCATTTCTTTCTTCCACCTGAGTCTTTTAAGGAGGCATTATACACATGGAAATACCTCTTCAGCTGTGTGGTATGTACCCCACAACGTGGGAGACTATGACCAAAGACTATCAGATGCACCAGATAACATGTGGAGATTTCTTTCCAGCCTCAAGACTGGACTGACACTCTACCAGCATCTCAGGAGCTCAGCTAATTGCCTTATAACAGCATCTTTTTGTATTTCTCTGGCGTCACACTCAAGAGAGACAGAGACAGAGAGGACAGAGAGAAACTCATTTCTAAAATTGTTGGGGGACTGTTGGGCATTACACCTGAGACAGCAAAAGGCTGGACTTTCCAGCTCTGTGTGTCTCAATTCTTGTAGCCTTGCAGTTCTCACAGGGTACAGCACATGGAAATCTATTTCTTCTTTCAACCCTGACCTGGATTTGGTCACCAGGGAGGAGAACCCAGGATGAGCATTGAGATCAGTTTGCTTTTCAAGTTGCTGGGAAAAGCTTTGCATCAGCTGCATCTTTTACAGCACAGGGAACTGCCCCACTTAGAGCAGGCAGTGATATCAAAGTGATAACCACGAAAGAAAGACTGCTTTTAAAAAGAAGAAAGCCCTATGGTGGAGGCCATGTGAGGGATGCATGGAGGCAGTGTGCTCGTATCCCATCCAGTGGGTCATTTGAGCAAGGACATCGTGCCTCAGCTGGACCATCCTTCTCCTTGCCCACCCCTCAGAAGATTTCCTTCTCTTGTCCATTTCACTCCATGGTGTTTGCAGATGCAGCATGTCCCACAGGTCTTCCTGTAATCTGACAGACATTACCAGTGACAAAATGATGCACAAACAACCTCAGCCTCTTTAGATCCTGTTACATTTCATATGTGATCCTCTACAGCTGCATTACATATCCAAACTCTGCATATCACACTCAGGCTTCTGATAAGGAAACAGCCGCTTCTGCAACTCTTGCATTTGGCTGTAACCAGTACATTATGACAGTCTGGCTCCCACTAAATTCTCCCTACCTTTGGCACACTTGGGACAGTATGCAACTCCCATCTCCTAAAAGAAGGATAATTTTATTCTGGATCCATGAGAAGAGATGTGTATCTGCTGGTGTTTATGGGATACAGCTCAGCTTTTTGAAGATTAGCATTAATAGTGTTTGAATACCTAATAATCAGCTTACTGAGGAGGTGCTATGGTATTTTCTGGAGTACATTGAGCTGTACCTCTGCTACACGGTAGCACTGAGCCAGCCTCAGCCAAATTCAGTAGTGTTGAAGGCTCAGGATAAATTTTAACAGGAATAGCAGTAATTGTGTCTGTCATCCTCTGGAGATGCAGAGAAAAAAACCCCTTCTGGTACTATTAAGGACCTTCAAACTGTTGGGCAGATTGGCCACGGAAAATGCTTAGATTGAGTGGGATTGTCCCAAGGATCTGACGGAGAGCCTGTGGGCAGGAGTTGCACACTGCAGAGCAACAATTTGTTCCAGTTTTGAGATATGTTAAGAGACTTTTCCACAATTACTTCCAAATAGGACAAGAACAAGTCTTTTCCTGCCATCTGAAATACATCCTACTAGTGTAATACTGGTTTAGTTAGGGTGGGGGAAAAAGTAAAAGAAAAAAAAGAAAAAAATTAACAAAACCCTCCTGCAGTTCAACTGTGCCCAGGAAACATTGTGGAAAACAAATTTTGTCACATGAGTGCTGGGACATAGATGGGGGAGGGAGTTTAACCAGCAAGATGATTGTTGTGCTACGTTAGCTCTCTTTGTGCCCATAATCAAATGGATTATGCTTTTCAAAATTAGTAGTTAATAATAAAATGTCAAAGGGTGAAGGAAGTGCAGGTTCCTCCACATAGCTAGGTCCCTGTTTGGGAGTTTCTGAGCAGTTTCCACATCCATTTGCTATTCAACCATGCTGCCAAAACGGCCAATCAATGGAGCAGTCATAGTTGTGCTTTTTGTGCTATTCATCCCCGGCCACTTGACATCGGACAGACGCAACTCATTCATTTCATAAGGCCACCGAACAGAAGTCGGGTGGTGAAGGCATCCGGTCCCTGCTGAGTTGGCTCAGGTCTTCCTCACAATGAGGGTCTCCATACACCACTATTGGCCCTTGGAACTGCTCAGCCATCAAAACTTATGCTCCTTTCCTCCGATTAGTGAGACAGAACCACATTGTCAAGAAAATGCTCTCAGTGATCTAATAGGTCATTCCTATCTTTAATTTCCATCATTCAAAATAGAAGGAAATTATTTTCCAATCATTTGAAAGTTCGTATTGTGAGTAAAATAAAGCAAAGTTCACTAACCTTTCATTTGCTTTGTGAGTTTTTCCTCTAATGGGTATTTAAAGAAATCAGATGTGACAATCCTGGACAAGTAAAGTTTTTAAGAAAGGTCAAAAATCTCCCCAAAATAGAGAAAATACAATGTTTCCAAAAGGCTGCTAAATCCTTTCCAGTAGATTTTGAAATAATAATAATTTTTTTTAAAAAAAAGAAGCCCTCTGTTTCTCTGCCAAGTGCCACCAAACAAATCTGTATTAAAGCCAGAAACCTCTCTTACAGGCTAGTGCTGCACACTAGAAAGATAAGTTTCCTGATCTGAAAATTGATCTGAGTCATGTCTGCATTTTAGTGTTTGTGAGAAGCACTTTTGTAATACTGCTAATTCCCTGATTAGTCTGACAGGACTTACTTTTTTTTTTCAGATAAAGAGATTCTGTAACGCAGCAGACATTACCACATTGTCTTTGTGCTGTTGTAACCGTGGCAGGGAGAAATTGCAGGCTGGGATTTTCAAGGGCATATTAGCCATTCAGTTCCAGCTGAAACACCACAGAATTGGGCACCTACCCCATCCTGTAACCATCATGCTCCAGCTCTCCAAAATGTACAGCAGTGATTTCAGCCTCTTCTGGCATGGATTCCTGAGTTAACCTCATCTCTTACGTTAATAATATCAAATTTTTCCTTCTCCAGCAGAGTGGGATTGGGATGAAATTCATCTCTGGCTCACTAAAGCCCTATTTTGAGAGCTCACATGAGACTCCACTCATAGAAGAACCAAGAAAATCTTTTTAGCCTCTGGCTGTTGTGCACTTCACAGCAGGTTCTACAGCTTCTTGCTTGTTCTCCATGCAATTTTTCTCAGTGTCCTATCTCTGAAGGTTTAAGGAATGGTGAGGGCTCGGAGTTGGGAGGAAAACAAAAGGATAGCCTATCTAGAAATGCTTTGGAAAGGTCACTTCACCGTGGGCGTCTCGAAACGTAACGATCTTGTGTGTGTGAGCACCTCCATGAGAAATAAACAAAGCCTGCTTGAAGGACTTACCGGGGCACACAGTGACCCAGTGACATGACTTTGATTTAATACTAACTTCCTACAGTGTCACTCCTGGATAAAATAAAAGCAGAAACGCTCAGCCCAAGGTCAGAAGTAGCTCTGTCCTTAGGGCTAAATTGTCATACTGTGTCCTGGTAATCCAAAGTGGCTGACACTACTGGAGAAAAATGGAAATTTAGAACAAAGACACAAGCAAACCTATCCCCACACATGGAAAGGGAAAATCAACACTTCGTCCAGCTGCCAGCCCAGGCCTACAAACACTGACTATTTCTAAAAGTCCAGTTACTCAGGACATTGGGCAACATGGTATCCCCTTTGCAACAAGAGGTCTCTGATGCAAGGGATGTATTTTGGGCTGCAATCATTTTAAGTCTGCCTGCTGCTCTCACCATGAACCGCTTCTGTTAGGGCAGCTCACAGAGATCAGGTGCAAAGGTGGGGACTCACCAAGCCTCTTCACCCAAAGAACAAGCCCAAATGACAAAGTTGGCAAAAGAGAGAGTTTATCATGGTCTCCTAATTAATTCCTCTGTAATGGAAAATTGCTGCTTATTCCCCATCTAGGCATTTTTCGAAGACTTTTTTTTCAACTACCCCTAATACTACCCTGGTTATTAGGTACCAAATGGTCTGACTACACCTACAAGGCACACAGTTAATGTATGATGCAGTCACTGAGGACAGAATTTGTCTCCAAGCACCTTTTCACAGTAAACTTGTTTATGGCAACCTGCTCAATGGCAAACTGGTTTAGACCAAAACCTGTAGAGCAGAGGTCAGCTTTTATTTGCCCCAACGAGGCCAAAGGGGACATATTCATACAGTGACTCAGCAATTATTTCATCACACATATTTATTAGCTACATCTTTGGGGAGTAACTGGTGATGTCAGAGGTCATAGAATCATAGAATGGTAGGGATTGGAAGGGACCTTTAGAGATCCCCCTGCAGAAGCAGATCCACCTAGATCAGGTCACACAGGAGCATGTCCAGGAGAGTCTCAAAGACCTCCAAGGAAAGAGACTCCCCACCCTCCCTGGGCAGTCTGTTCCACTGCTCCATCACCCTCACAGTAAAATAAGGGTTTTTATGTTTAAATGGAACTTTTTGTATTCCAGCTTCAACCCATTACCCCTTGTCCCGTCGCTAGATACAAGAGAAGAAAGGGATGTCCTAACCTCCTGACATCCACTATTTATATACTTATAAATATTAATGAGATTTCCCCCTTTCCTCCAGTCTCCTCTTCTCTAGACTAAACAGCCCCAGTTTTCCCAGCCTTTCCTCATAAGGAAGATGCTCCAGTCCTCTGATCATCTTGGTGGCCCTGTGCTGGACCCCCTCCAGCAGTTCCCTGTCCCTCTTGAGCTGAGGAGCCCAGAACTGGACACAGGACTCCAGATGAGGCCTCACCAGAGCAGAGTAGAGGGGGAGCAGAACCTCCCTCAATCTGCTGGCCCTGCAGATTGGGCTCTGCACTGCTGTTGGGCTCAGTGCAGTGTTGCTATTCTTTGGTTTCCTGCTCCTCCACCTGACTCTCCCAGGAGGTTTCTGTATCGTGTGATTTGCACTCTCTGGCCCAGATATTGCAGGAGAACAATTGCATGGATTTCAGTATCTTTTTTTTTTAAATTATGTTAACTTTCCTATTGTGACTGGATCATAAAAATATAGGTAAGCTATCATTTACTAGGACACGAATGAATTCATCCTCTACCTAAGTATTTTTGGAGATATTATCGGCACAGCAGGGAATTAGAAATGAATAAGGGAAAAGTCTTGAAATGTCCACAGCACCTAATTGATAGATAGGCCATGCAAACCCAGTCCAATAGTTAATTACCTCTTTTCATTTTCAAAAATGCTTAGGGAATAATCCATTTTTTTCATTATCCTATAAATCTTTCTCTTGTTTATAAAATTGGCTCTTATTGGATTTTAAATACAGAACAATCAGACCTAAAAACAATTAGGTCCTAGGCAATGTAGCAACATCTTGCTTCAAAAATGGCACTTTTTAAACAAAACAATTTTTTTATTATTTATTTCTTTTCAGTGAGATGATGTCAGTGCAAAAATATGAAGAAGAAAAAAAAGACCAAGAAAATATTTAAAAGGAAGTAGACCCCTGGGAAGAGAAAAGTGCTGTATACTAGGAGAACGATAACAGGATTGGCACAAAACAGGAAATTATAAATATAGACCAGTGGTTCTCAGCCTCCTCTGTACCACGACTCCATACTTCAAGACAGAAAAATTTGGGACCTTATCCATGTAACCATTAAGAAAAGAAGGGTGGCTGCCTGCTCCCTGCAGATGGAGAACCACAGATCCCACACAGAGAATACTGAAGCAGAACCCCTACAAAATCCAGAAGTAGATTCAAACAACAGCTGCACAGATTTTTTGGAGGATTTACTAGGTAATTCCTTAATCAACAGCAATAATCTATCATCCAAACTACAACTATCGTTGCTTAAAAATTGTTAAGATCAGAAAAGAGGGCCCTAAATTATTTAGATATCATGGGAAATGCTAATCTCAGATCTATTTTCAAAAGAAGCCTAGAAATCGGGGCTGTCTTGATGAAAAGATGATCAGCAGCTGAGAACGGCTCAACTCTTTGTGCCATAGCTCATATTTCAAAGTCCATGAGAACCAGTCTGCTGACTACCTGTGCCACTATAAATAATATCATCAGTCACCTAAAGCAATTAGCACCCAACATGCCAGTTATCACCAAAGCAACTAGTCATCGAAGTTTTATCTCAGTGACATCTCTCATTTCCTTGTCTTGGCCTCATCCTGGCAGCTGTTGACCTGCAGTCTTTGTGGGACCCTCTCCTATTCAGAAAAGTAATCTGAAAACAGCTCAAGCTGGCTGTTCCTTTGCTGTTATTAGTCTGCTCATAGAGGATATCGACTTAGTCACTAACATAACTATAAATATGTTTATAGGAACTCATATGCCCTGACCAAATGTTGAACTCATTGAGAAACTTGCTTGCTGTGTTTTGTTTAAAATGTGAATCATGTGCTCACTGCCAACACATACTCTTCTTTATCCACCACATGTCTTGGTCTCCTGTAGTGTCCAGCTACATGCCTATTGGCAGGGCTGTAACATTGATGGCTTCTTCTTTTTCCCTTTCTGCCTTTGGCTTTGGTCCAGGGAAAGGAGCAGAGGTTTAGCTGGAGAGTGTCACTGACACTGACATCTTTCTCTGACCACCTCAGCAGAGAGGAAGATGATCATGAAGTCACTTGGTAACTTAGCTCAAATTTCACTTCAGTTCTTCCCTCACACATGCTCTCCTTGTTTCTTTCAGCAGATATGGAGAGGTTTCAGTTGGAAAGATGAAGATGCCATAGGCTGTTTAACTTTCAAGGATTTTGAGGCAGTGTGTTCGCCTAAAACATAAGCCTGGTTCTCCTTGGTGGTCTTACCCAACTAACTAAAGTGTCCAGTAAATATAAAAAGCCCCTGGGAAGACACTTTCCTTTCAGAAATAAAGTAGATTTGCATTTTTATTTTCCTGACCCTGAACTAATAACATGCTCATCACTCAGACGTCACAGATATCCTTCTATATGAGGCAAGGACCATGGATATGAAAGGCACATCCTTCCTCTATGAAGCAATGTGAGTCAGTGCCACCTTTTCCCACTGATCTGTGTTGATCTCTCTTTTTGGTGGAAGAAGGGGTTAGTTGTTTGAGTCAGATTGGGAACCAAATCCCAAATCTTTTGCACATAAGAGATCTTCTGCAAAGACTGATGGTGCAGCCCTTTCTATGTGTCTGGCCATCCTGCAGGAAATGAATGGGACTCTGTCCATATGAGCCTTCTCAGAAGTGTCCCCAGCTTATCAATACAGCATGGCACATAACTGAGAACTTCATCAAGAAAACAGAAAAGTTCATCGAAATACCAGCAAGGCCCCTCACCCCCACCCACAAGACAAAAAGGACTTTCATGCACACAATGATTTTTTTCTTGTCTCTGATTCAGACAGCCAAACACAGAGCAAATTTTCACTGTCTGGCCAGACTTGGGTGGGCTCTGACTCCTCCCAGAAGGAAATGTTTATTGAGGAACAGATTTTAATGGTGTATCTAAGTGATGTTTGAGTGAATATGACTTGGGGACAACTGGGGAGCAACTCAATGACTTATCAGGGAGTGCTGGTGTGAGCCAAGGCTGCTCTTTTCCCCATAAGCCACTTCAATGAGGTGACTTAAAACCAGATGTTTCTGTTACCTGTCTCATCATTGCTCTAAGGAACATTCCTGGCCTCTCTGCTTCCTCCTACAGGCTGGGTCTTTAGGCAGAGCCTGGGCACCCTATCCAAACAATCACCTGGGATGGAGCTTTCCTCCATCATTACTTGTGAAAATATTCTAAGGCTGCCTGTGCTCTGCAAAGAGTTGGTAAAGATCTGGGCCCTGATCTCATCAAGCACCCCAGGACATACCAGATGAGGCACCTGGTCCCAGGGCTTCACCCTCTTTGCATTCTCATTCCACTGCTCCATCATGTCTGAGCCATATCAATATAAACTTTGTATGAAGGTGGCCACTGGAGACTTGGGGGCTAATTGACCGACGATGTTGCCTTCTGCTACCAGAGAGTAGTAACACCTCACACCACTTGGATGCAATTCAGCAGAAGATGTCTGTCACCCTCCTGAAGTCAATGGGGACTGCCAAAGGCACCTCTGTCATTGGTTAAAATGCATTTCTGGGACTCGTGATATTGCTGAACAGTTTTTCTAATTTATATCTATCTAGAATCAGAAGAGAAGCCTAAGTAAATATTAATAAATTATGATCAGCACACTTAGCTGGCCTGTGAACTGTTAATGATTTTCTGTTGTTCTGTTATATTAATTCATCCATGATTTACTTTAGTGTTACAATAGAGCCTCTCTGTTTTGTGCTACTGCAGAACAGCCTCTCCAGTAGATCTAGGTAATTCATATTGGTAAAATTTTCATGTGTGCTAATATGTGAGACAGAGAGAAGAAAGTTTGTTTGAAGGGGTGCAAGGGGAGAGGAAAAATACCATCAGCATCAGACTTAGACATTTCACTTAATAGCTTTCCTGGAATATACCCATCTTGCCAATAGGAGATAGTATCTTCAGTAAAGCCATCTCATTCACACAACATATGGGAGTGTGGAATGTGGGGAAGATGAATCCTTAGAGCTACCTTTTGAAATGTAATAGGATCGCCTGGCTGGCTCAGCCATGCTGCCTGTTACTGATTTAATACTAGAAGAACAAAATGCGTCTGTGTATCTTTTTCCACTGCAGTAAATACTTTATCTGCAGCTACCAGTTTAATAATACCCTACACCGTACTTTTTGCCCCACGGGGGCAAAAGCCCCAGGATCAACACTGCTGTCCCAGCAGTGGATGAGGAGGGTGAAAAGTCATAGCTTTCTAGTTCCTACCTTCCCCTCCTAGAGAAAACTGGCTGGGACACAAAACTGCGTGACACCAGGTGCAGAAAAGCAGTAGCTATGAGGAGAGGCAGGGCTCTGGGACCCTGCCACTTCTTCAGCTCTGAAACTCCAGGCTTTGCTGTCTTTTCTTGCAGTGACACTGGCTATGAGGTCCCTTCTGTCCTGTTCCTTCCTATCTGTTCAGCTCCCCCGCCACCTACCATCACTATCCTCACTTGCAGGGGCTTTTTTGGCTTTTCTGATCTCTCCCCTCTACCTATCAGTTTTCTCCCCATTCACACATTTACTTCTTTCCTTTCCTCCATTATTTTTGCACTATTCTTTCTTCCTACCTCACCCACATCATACTCTTCCAACCTTCACCCCAAGGTGTCTATTCTCATTGGAGCTCTTATACAGGAAAGAATGACTGGGCTCATAAAATATAGCTAAAAGTCTACTTTTGCACATCTTTCCTCTTTCTCCTTCCTCTCCCTTTCTTCCTTGCACACTGCAAGCTGTGGGGGCAGACATGTGATTTTCCTGCATATCTGCAGGCATAGATTTTACACCATTGTTCTACAGAGCTGTGAACCTACCCAGTGCTATAGTAAAATCAAGTCGCTTAGACAAGGGATACGGTGGATATATTTGCCTTGTTTCTTGGAAACCTGAAAGCAAAAAACCTGTTTTGTAGAAAATGGTTGGACATTTTTGCGCTGGGAACTGGAGGAGGGTAGAACTTTCAGCCAAAAAAATATCAGTTTTCTAACAGAAAATGGAAATGTAACTGAAGCAGATACTAATAAAAATGTTCAACTAACAATCCAGTTTCCATCGCGGTGGAAAAATTTCCAGCAGTCTTAGCACAGTATTTTGTGTAACTAAAAATCAGTTTATAGTATTATGTTTATTCTCTGTGAGTTAGTTATGTACCAAAAAAAGGAAAATCTTTTGTGACTTACTCTTGGTATGAAAGATTTTTCCAAGATTTGTCACTGTAGTCAGCGTTTCTGATTAAAAATATTTATTAGAAATCAGTAAAAACATGAACGTGAGGTCCTGACAATTCATTAGACTTCTAGTAATGAATTCCCCCAGAACATATGATTTTCCTTGAGTTATAAAGCTTCATATAGTTGTTTTAAAATCATCTGATCTCGTCCCACCCTCAACCCCCAAAAAATCTTGAGAAAATCTCATTTCACAGTTTCCCATAAAACCAGGTGCAAAACAGCTGCTTTGGGCATGGAGTGATTCCTGAAGCACTTCATTGGTATCAGTAGCCAGTGAAAAACCATGAAATTGAAGGGATTTTGATAGGTACATTCACAATCCTCCAAGAAGGTGCCATGGAGGATAGTATGGCTGAGCTAGTGTTTCCCACATTTGGAGGAAGGACATTCACGCGGTCTAGTTTTCCAAACTCTGTGAAATTCTGCAGTAATGGCTTCATTCGACTCTGTGTTGTTGTTGAAAACACCCACCATTTGCTCTGCAGGGGTGATATGGGTGACTGCACTGATATGCCAAAGCTCACTGAGACCATTCACTGGAGAAAGGAACTTTCCAATCTTTCTTTAATGACCATCGCTTTGTCTATTTCATGCAACATTAATGGGTTGTTGTTGCCTTCCCTATACACCTTCCACTGAATCCCTTGTTCATATATGTCAACTAAGACCTTAGGTACAAGGGGGATTGTACCTATAACTGTATCCAAAGCCAATTAATGACAAAGTCTCTCCATAACTCATCTTCTCCAGCCGTACTTTAATTGAACACAAAGTTTCCTTTCACAGATTACCTGCCTTACTATGAGCCTTGCTTTAAAATTGCTGTCTCCAGGCAGATTCCATGGGAACTGGCTTTTAACTTAGCAGTAGTATCAAGAGCTAGGTGATTCAGTCCTAGAAACATTTACCACCTGTGCCTCACTCTTCCTTCACCAAACAGCTCTGCAGCTTCACAGGAAAACCATTTCAATGAACATGTTTTTGTTCACCTGGAGAACAGAGAGGGTGAGATCATGTCATGTAATAAAGCCTGTAAAATTAATCCTAAATCATTGAGGATGCAAAAGAAGCAGCTGTATGTTTCAGGTTGCTGTTAGTTTGGATTTTTTTATTAGAACTTCGTTGAACTAAGTGTTCAGCATTGATTTAAAAATATGCCTTTCTTAACTACTGGTTAGACATTTCATTCACAATGTATGGTATTTGAGGAAGACATAATGATACATGCTTAAAAGTCAAAACAGTGGATCAAACATTGATATTTGAAGAATAATGATTCTTTTTCCCAATCCTGCTTTAAATTACTATTTTAAAGAAGAACACTGAGTAAATTACAAAGGTTTTAAGAAGACAGGTCACCTATTGGGACAAATTCTGACTCCACTGAGTAAAGGATGTAAAGGATGGGGGTTTTTTGGGGGGCAGGGAGTGGAGAGATGATCATTCTGGCTAATAAGACTGATACCAGTGATATTCCTACTGTGAGAAAAGTATTCAATTTTCATCATTTGCTTAAAAAAGTACCGTTTTGTTTTAACAAATGGGAACATAAATGAAAGATATTTCTGTGTGCTCTGCTTACATGAATATTTCCCAGTGTTTTTATATCTCAGTTCTCTAAGGAATAATGTTTTCAATTTCCTTCTGAAATGTAAAATAAGACCTCTGGGCTTAAGGACTCCATAAATGATAGTTCTTGCTCACTTTCTATTCAATTAGCATGAAATAGATCATGTAATCGTTCAGGGATAAATACTGACCTCTCCAGAGGGAGAGGAGAGAAAATAAGGCATTTTCTTCTCCTGTCAATAAAAAGCAAACAAATGCAGAAAACATATAAGCATGAGCTGGTGTTTGTTGTTCTATTGAAAAGTCAGCCTCTAATTGGAAGGTCACTCTGGCTGATGAAATTATCTTACCACCAGTGCTGGGGAAGGCACTTAAGATATTGGTCCATGTGTGTTGTGCCATTAAAAATCTTACCCTGAGTAAACAGTAGGTTTCAACTGCTAAACAAGAGACGTTTGCTTTCCACTGCCTGCATTACCAGCACATTGTAAGTTGACTTTTGATTAAGGAAAGGCCACAGATGACAAAGAACCACTATATAACTATGTCCATAGGCAAGACAAAACCTTGGCCTAGAGCTCTCAAAACTGTCATTATTTATTGACACTTATCACAATTTTCCATTGAGAAACCTACCTTTGGAAAAGCAAGCAGCAATGTTACCACAGACCATAATTGGTTAGAGATGTACAGCTGAGCTTTCAAGCTCACAGGCTCTGGAGACCAGAGCACAGGGACTAAAACTCGGACATTTTCCATGAGCAATTCTCACATCTAAAGCCATGTCCCATCTTCTTCCAAGCAGATGACAAAGGCTTTCTTCACAGCTTGGATTAGTCCTGATCAGATGAGGTTGGGAAGAAGCTTTGAGATGCTGTTTTGTGTGGAAGGGATTACTTTAAATACTACTATTACCCTGCTGAGGTATCGTTTGCTTTAACACTGGGCAGCCAGACTTCTCCAGATATGGAACAGCTTTAGCATCGACCACAAAAAGAACGCTGTTCCTCAAAGTCTCTGCTTTTGCAAGAGCTGCATACTGGTTTTGGCCCAGGGATTTGTTGGATGCTATAATCCTGACCTGCTGCTCTGAACTCCATATAGCTGTTTGTGCCCATGAAGTGCAAAGCAGGTAGAAAGCCAGTCAGCCTGGTGTGCTAGCAGTCTGCATTAATTTTTCCCTGGAGAGGTTACTGCAGACTATAGATGCATCAATAAACATCTGAAATGCCAGGAGAGATGCTCTACTAAAATGCACAGGGATAAGGACATAAATGAGTGGAACATGCAGGTACTGGAAAAGCAAATTAGACACTTAGCTTCCTGTAGCTAATTTAAATGGGAAATGGGAGTTGTTCCAGGTATTCAGTAAACAGGCTTGCAAATTAGCTTCCCACAGTTTCCTTATGCTGCTGTACATGCATAAAGAACATGTACTGCAATTTATTGCTCTAACTCACTTTACTTCCAAAATCAGTGAATTTTTCCATTATTTTCAATTACTTGTTGAAATGTTTTCATGCCTGGTTGTGAGCAAATAGGGTAGGAGATAACTGGAAGTGAGCTCTGGGCTGTTAATAACCAGGTAGATAGATTCTGTATTCCTGCAATATTTCTTGAGCCTGGTGTTACCAGGGGATACAAAACTGCTTTTCAGTAGCTGATATCGCCCTGTATGAGAGAGAGAGAGAGAGAGAGAAGCTCAGAACAGCTTCATATCTTCATTCCTTTCTTTAATTCCATATGAATTAATTGAAAGCCAGTTCAGGCTTCAGGGAAGTGCAGAGGGAAGGGGACTGCTTGTCAGAACTGAATCACCTCCTGTTCATAGAGAAAAGGGGTCTGTAAAGATACTCAGTATTAATAAGGGGTTGAAATGATGTAAACCAACACACTATTTCAGACTTCATTTTAGCTCTGGGTTAGCTTCACTCTTTGCCCCAAGATTAATCTATATGACACCAGATCTAACTGCCTGTGCTTGCCCTCAGAGTTTCCGTTCTCTGGCTAAAGACAACAAAGATGCTGTTACTGAGCTTGTGATAGTCTTTGGCGAGTAGATACATGTCCCATAAGCTTTAACAGTCCTTTCCTATGTGTTCCCTACCCTTACACAGGATGTAAAACAAAAGTGGAGGAGCTCTGTTTCCCTTGCTTTCAAATTGGTCAGAGACTGATAGGTTTTAGCAATATGTCAAACTTAATGCTTCTTGGCTGTGGAAGTGCCAGTAAACGGGACAACAAAGCTCAGACCAAGACAAAAAGGACATCAGAACCACACATGAACCATTTTTACTGGGAATATTCAATTTACTCCATTGTCCATTTACTTTGAGTGCTAAAGGCAAAAAAGAAACCAGCATTTCCAGTTCTGCTCATTCCTTATATGGTGAGATGTTAGATAACTTGCGTTATTTATAACCTGCACATTTGGTATTTTTTTGTAACGGGGGGAGGAGGAGGACATAGTGGGCAAGAAGACTGGATCTTTTTTCCGGTCTAACTGAAGAATTAAGAATTAAACTGTGTCCCAAGTGCAGTCAACTTTATACTTATGTCTCCTAGAAGGACAAACCTTGAGCTAAGCCATTTGGATTGATGTAGTTTATGACTTTAAAAAAGGAATTCACACACATAGCACATACAGCATGGTAAAAGGTAATGAACATTGATCCTAAAGCTTTGAGCTGTAAGGCAGTCTTTAAATGTTTGTATTTCAAGAACTCCATACTTCCTAACTCAGTAACACTTCTAGCACTAGGACACTGGAAATAGGATTTTGGACTTACAGAGGCAGAAAGTGTCTCCTATAAGCTCCTGGCCTCCTCCCTGCCATGACCATGTTGCATTTTCAATCATAGTGAGCTGCCTGACATGGTTGTGTCACTGCTCATTCCCAAGGAAGGTGCTCTCCATCCCTGCTGTATTTGTGCTGTGCTGCATCACCTGATCAGTTTATTTTTCATCAGTGTCATTGTCAGCTATAATGCTGCCAAAACACACTAAAATGACTGGTTTTCCCCATGGTGCTTATGTCATGCATAGTGTAGAGCAGACCCATACCCCAGCCCCAGGTTTCACAGACATCACTCACCAATCCTTCTTCTACATCCTGAGAGGCTTTTATTTCAGATGTGAACTGAAGGTCACATCATTACCCCACCATGTACCTCAGTCCCCTGATCAGTGTGTAATGACATTTCTCTGCCATATTCATGAACTAGACCTTTATTTTAAAATATTGAGATACAGACATTTTTATTTCACAGGAACCACTTTAGGACAGATGACCTTTACCTTAATGTGTCTGCCACAAAGCTCTTTCAGGCATGCTGCAGGGGTACGTCACAGAAAACTCAGAGGGCACATAAAACTGCCCTATGTTATCTTCCCAAAATGTCAGTTATTTTCTGCCTAAGAGCATTTAACTTGGGGAAGGAAACCTCTTGGCATGCAACAGTCTCTGTCCTAACTCTTCACTCAGCAATAGTAGTAAACCAAAAATCACAGGTTATTTCTAAACTGATACTAAGCCTATAGCAAAGGTAAGTAGGGCATGACATATGTGAATTTAAAGGCAGTCTTTAGCTGTTGTTAGAGATTGCTTGCAGATGTTGACTACTGATTTTCTCTTTCTTTTTTTTTTTGCCTTGCTCTGCCTCTTAGAATGTTGTTTTCAATGTCCTCATTGTCTTATTAGCTTTCCCTTCCCCCTGCATCCAGCGACATGCAAAAGGAATGACGGTAGATGTTACTTTTTCCTGCTCCGTGGCACAGAGGAGTGTAGGGTTTCAGAGACTGTAAACTATTTCTTCTGCACTGAGAGATTGACTGCATGGGTAGAGCCCATTAAATATAGCTATGCTGACAGTATCGCTTCGGAGAGTTCTGTGGGAAAAAATCTGTCTGCACTATGTTGGTACCTCCAGCCAGGCAGAGAGTTGTCTTGATAACTCATTCAGATAATGAATAAAATGTGGAATGAATTCCACGCAGGATCAGCGCCCTGTTGATGTGAGAACCGGTTGCAAAACGTACGACGGGATCCTCCTGTGACTGTTGTTTTAAGCTTGGCAAATACCGTGGATTGTATATGCTAAAGTTGGGATATTATTAAAATAAACCCATCAAAACTCCAGAGAGTTAAGATGTGATGCAGCTTCCTTTGAGCTCAGGTCCCCTTATCGCAAGATATGTTGTATGTGAATGCAATTTATGTGAAGTACGTTAAGACTAGAACAGCCTGCTATTTCTGCCATGCCCAGGAAAATCAGGAAAGGTATGTAGCAGTAATAAATCAATTATTTCTTACAAATTAGACCAAGATATCATTGTCTAACAGCAGTCTTCCAGATGGTCAGGATGAAAGGTGGACTGGAAGGGAGGGTTTCTAGATAACCAGAATAAATGGGATACAGTTTAGCAGTAGAAATGAAAAGATCCAGCAGAATGACACCTGTGTGCAAGGAAACAGATATCTGAGATCTTAGGTTATGTCACTGGGTTGGCAGAGCAGGTTTAAAAAAAAGATATTTCCTAGACATCATCAAGGAGGCAAATTCTTTACGGTGTTGAATTAAGAGCAACCATGGGGATAGGAAGTGAACAATTTAAACAAAAACGGGGTCATTCCTAAATGTCAGGGGCAAAATATACTTTTTTCCTAAGAGAAAAAAAGCAGCCAAGAGAGGAGTGGAGGGGCAGGCACTAATGCAGGCAGTAGGAAACTGAGGAAATGGGATGGAGAGAGTGGGGACAGCCCCAAAGCCAACTGCTCTGCTGCACAGAAATCAGCTGCCAATTGCCTCTGATACTGCTGCTCCCTGTGCCCACAGTGAGGATCGAGTTTTACCTGCTCTTCTTGGGCTAATTGCCACTCTGCAACCGTGCAGGTGGTGGAAACTATTCCCTTGATATGCCAAGAAGCCAGAGACATGGTGTGTTTGTACTCACCCCATAACACTCACCCAAACAACAAGCTGGAAGTTCGCCTTCCAGCTAGGACAGATTGGTCCAACAGTTCCCCAGACTGGGATGTTGAAAACAGCAGGAACTACCAAAAAAATTGAAAAAGTTCTGATCCTGCAAGTCTATTTCAAATGTAACTCCCAGAAGCTTAAAACATTTTAAACAATCAAAGCCCATAATCAAAGAGACCTGCTGCTAATTACCTGAGTTAACATCAGCTCATTAATATATGTATTTTTGATACAGTAAAATATGAATTATATTAATAGTAATATATTAATATTAATTATTTTAACATTCTTCTGTTCATAAGCACAGGTCCAAACTCATTAATATATGAAGAATAACTATACACTGGTTCCCAAAAAGTGGCAGCTTGTTGAGCAATCTTGATTGTGAGCGAGAGGGGCAACTACATGAGTCCCTCAAGGAGGCAGAAGTTCAAAACCCACAAAAGTCCCTGACTACCAATCACAGGTGGCCAAGTGGGAGCCCAAGTAGCTGAATCCAGACTGTGAGACATTTTCATAGAGGCCCCGTGACAAGCCACGTGGATAAAAAGCATTTTTGTAGAGACGACTCAGAGGTGAAGCACCGCACAGATGTAGAGCTCACCTTTGAACATCTGGCTGGGAGTAAGAGTGGCTCTGCAGTGTCAGAAAGCTGACTGTGATAAGCCAAATAATCCCTGCACAGCCAGCTAGTGTGTCTCTCCCTGCTAACCTAAGAGGGAATTAGTCACACAGGTGATTTGGGATGAACCTGAAGGAACAACTTTGCACTCTGTGGGAAGTAAGAAACACTCAATAGCATTTTGTTCCTATGTCTACAATACTGGTGAAGAAATACATCTTTTACCAGAGGCGTTTCTTCCAGTGTCTCTCAAATCTCTGCCACTTTCCCAGCACTCCTAACACAATTCCTCAACAGAATTCTTCCCCTCATCACTGGGTTTGCTCAGTTGTAATTGCACTTGGGCAGCTGCTGAGAGCAGGCAGTGCAAAGGCTATGTACGTCATTGGGAGACACTCTCCAAAGGAAGAAGGCAGACAGATCTCTGTCCCTTCTACCTTATGCAGACTCTGGCATGAACTTGGTCCTGGAGCAACATGGAAAAGCCCCATGTTTTGCTATAATTTAATTACCGCCTCCCCACAGCTGCCTCCAGGATGATAAGAAGATCAAAATCGACTGAGGGCTCTCTCAACATACTCAGCTCTGTACTTTGCATACACTCTGCATCAGTCCCACTGTCAAATCAAATTGGTTCTTTTTCTCTATTCAAAACCAGAAAACATCCACATCTGCTATATTTGGATGCTGGTCATCTGAAAAAAGAATCACCCATGGAAATAGCCTGAATGAAATCTGCTGAATGGCAAACCACTGCCAGCCAGACTGAATGACTTTTCTTGCAGAGATATTTTTGCTACTTTCTCCTCTGAAGGGAATAGAATAGGATGGGGAAAGAGCTGGTTTCCTTTCTCTTGCACGTACTCACCATCAACAGCTTTGTTAAGTCCAAAGAACAGAATATCTCTTCCCGGTAATGATGCAATAACAGTCCAAATCCTACATGTAATACTCAGAGCTGGCAGGCAGGAAAATTGTTTCGGAGTTGTCTTTCTTGTTCTTAAAACTTGTAAACTCAACAAAAGTATTTCAGATGTTATTGCAAGGTAATAAATATGGAGCCTCCCTACCTCAGAGCCCAGAAATTTCAGGGGCAGAAGTATTTAACAGAGGCCTAGAGAAACAGAAACATGAATCTCTTTGAGAACAAGGCAAAGGAAAACCAGAGAGCAAGGCAAGAGGATGAGGAATTATTCTGAGGTTCCCTGTTGTAAGTGAAGAGAGTGGGTGGTGCAAGATAAAATCAGGAATTTGACTTCTCAGGACAGATGGATTTGAAAAAGGCAAAAAGCAATATCTCCAGGCCAAACTAAAAATGGTTATCATGGTGAAGTTATGGGCTGTTTCAGGCTGCCAAAATAAATAGCTTGCATCCCAAAGCAGTAAAGGTTACATGCATGGAAAACGGATCTATCCCTGAGGACTAACTAATATACTGCAATTATTATTATAATTTTTTCAGAGAGCTTTGAGAAAGCCAGGGCAGGCTGAGCTACCTAGTCTGACTGCATCTACAAAAGCCTTAAGAAAAGATGTTCCAGCTTAGATTTTTTTGTCATATTCCGAGCTTGGCTAAAATCAGCTAACGCTATTTGAGAAGTGAAGGCAGTATTACATCAGCAATTAACAAGAACTGTTTGAGGTTACCGATATACGAAAAATGCTTTGAATTTCAATAAGTTTGAAGTTATTTCCTAATACAGCTCTGGCCACTTCTGTAAGAGATATACCCGAGTAAAATGCAATCACCTCTGGAATTTCAGCTAAGTATGGGTGCTACAGGGGAAAAAAAATCTACACTTCTGACAAAGTTGTGTCAATCTCCACTTATCTGCTGGTTTGGTAGAACTGCCAAGGCATTCTGAAAGGCACGGTCTCCAGCCTTGAGCTTTTAGACATCATGCAGCCTTTCTGCAGGGTTTGCTTCAGAATATTATTATGCAATTATTATCAATTTATATTAGTTTTTATATAAGAATATTGCTTCCTTTTGGAGCAACCTTCTTGGCTGTAAAAGAGTGTAATTTCCTGCATGTCCCATATTTCTTGAAGGAGCGTAGCCTAATGGTTAGAGGAAAGGATGAGACACCGGTATCTCCTGGGCTGCTTTCCCAGTTGCACAGACTATTTAGGAATGGCTGCACTTGCACAGAAATCAATGAAACTCTGTACTGAATTTTCCTGGGAACATGATAAAATCCTTAATCTCTCTCTGCCTTCCTACCCTATCCTGCAAGACATCAAGCACACTAGCTCAGCCAGTCCAGCAAAGCCCTTAAGGCTAAGCATGTTCGGAGCAGAACTACTGCAGCCGCAGTGCTTCTAAGTGCTCTGCCATTCCTAGAGCCAGGAATGAGTGGGGGAAAATTATATCCATCTACCTCTGAAGGATGTTTTTAACATTAAGTAACAGGATTCTTGGAGACTGGGCACAGGATGCAACAGACTGAGTTTATCAATTCTATCCCTCTGCTTAATACCTATTAATGGAAAGAGATGATAGAGTACCTATGTCTACACATATACAACATCTCTCCCATGCTGTCATGACAGAGTATTATCTGGTAAAAAAAGCAGTGGATTGAGGTTTGAGGAGGGGGAATAAGAAAAAAGGAAAAGATGTTTATAACACATTAAGCAGATACTATTTGGAAGTTGACACAGTAATTCTCCCTGAGGAAGCCAGAACCTACCTTCGGAGTGGGCTGAGTAAGTTCCTCATTCCTTCTGGTTTGCTTTTTTTTTTCTTAAATGTCTTTTGAAATGTCTTTGAGTGTGGAGCATACCTTGCCTTGGGGAAACACACTGCTGAGCTGTTGCTCACACTAGAAAAGGGTGCTACTTCTCACTCCTCCCTTCCTTTGAGGCCTGGCTTGAGGTGAGGAAAGGGCTGACTGGCTAAACCTAGGTCTTTTCATCCCTGGGTACGCAGCAGGATGGCTCTGAGGGGCTCAGCCTTGGTGTCTGGCTCTGGGGAGCTCATTTTGCCTGGGAGTGCTCCAACCTGGGAGCACAGCAGGTTTCAAGAACATAGTTTAGAAGTTTGATGTATCTCCTAAATTTTTTCTTGCCTGGAAGCTGGGATTGGCTTGAGAAGAGCATGCTTTGGGGGAATAGTCTCCCTTAGAAAGACTGTAGTTTCTCTCTCTCAGATCACTGGCTTTAGACAGGTTGGGGATTAGGAGGGGGAAGAAAAAGGAGCATCCTCTGAAATTTAAAGCTAAAATCCTTCACTCTCTGTTTCAGTGGACTCTGCCTTTCCTCTGTTTGCTTTTCCCTCAGCACGTACCAGAGGCTGGCCCACAGCTGAAGCTGACACAGGGTCACGTCGCTGCCCAAGTGTCAGCAATCTCTGGCACTTTCCCCATCCTCTTCAGTGCAGCATGAAGCCAAGGCACCTCACAGGCCTCAGGGCTGCAAGAGAAAGGAGAAATTCTTTTACAGTTTATAAACTTCATCAAGTTCACATATCCCCCTGAACCTCCAGTGCTCCAGCTCCCTAATGCACCGCAACCGAGGCTATGTGAATGAGGAGAAAATCATCAATGTAGTTAGCAACCTACCATGAAATTCACTGATTAAATTACTGGATAAATATTTGAGTGTATCTAGCTGACAGGTATGTCATGTATGCAGTCTTAAAATAGGAAGGTAATGGGAAATGAGGGAGAAATGAGCCAAGGAACAGGAACAGGAATGTGATTTCTGGTAATACAGCTCACGTTCATCAGTGCCTTTTTAGCAATACAGAGGACGTGTGTGGTGAAACTGCGAGCAAGGAATGGTCGTTAAAATAAACCTAGAGAAACTGCAGCTATGTAGAAACAGAGCATTAAGCAGCAGTTCTCTGGGAATAAGGCTGGTGAATTAATTTATGGGGATTTACATCCTCTGAACCTGGCAGGTACTTTTTAATGTGCTCACAAGAAGCAGGCATAGCTATTTCCAGTAAAATCTTGGGAAGCTGTGGCGGCTGTGGGCTTGTATGATGCTCACACTGGCCTCTGAGGTGCTGGGCATGTGGATCCACGTTGGCTCCTCCACCTGCCATCTCCACTAGGGGCTTCTCCTTCTGCAGCCCGAGGTTCTTGTGTTTAATCTTAAAAGATGAAAGGAAGAGGCTGTCCTGCTGAACAAACTCGTCAGCGAGACTCTGCCCCTGAGCTGTTCAAACATGCACACATGCGACTCCAGGCAGCCCCAGCAAGGGCAGGATCAGGCATCACCACATCCATCAGGTCAAGCCTGTGAAGGTCTCTAAGGACGGGCCGATCATATTTGTGTCACTCAGAGTAAACAGTCTGGAAAGTAATTGCTTTAAAACACATCTAATTCGTTTTTGACCGATCTCACAAATGTTCCCCCTTTCCTCAATGCCGCATTGACGGGCCCTGCAAACCACTTGGCATCAGCTTGTGTGGCGTGTGCAGTCGCTTTGCTCCTTGATGTTACCTCATCAAAGAGTGGTTGAAAGTGATATTTCCAGCCAGAGAGTTTCCAAGAGTGGCCGGTGAACTTGCTCTGCCCCATGCCCTCTGATTCACAATTAGATAGGTTTCCTGTGTGTCAATTCAGCTATAGATCAGTGACAAATTTAAGATTGCAATATGCTGACCAATAAAAAATAATAAAATCATGACAGGCTATTTTTGGTTTCAAAAGAAACTCCTCTTGCTAGGTCTTTTCAAGCCCTCACCTCCACATACAGCTGCAGTGGATAAGGAAAACAGGATGCAGGGTTGCAGAGTTGGAGGAATAGAGTGTAAATCAAAGGAGACAAGCTAGTCCCTGTGTGTTGCCTGGGTCAGATCTCAACCTTTGAGCAAGGTGAGCAGTTGTCACTTGCTGGGGACTCTCCCAGTAACAGCAATGCCCAGCTGCCTAAGCATTTATACTGGGCCATAGCCGCGTCTCACTTTTTCCTCCCACTGTGTCACCTCCTTCCCTTGTGCTGACAAGTGATTTAGACAGTCTGCCCGGCTGGCCCTGCATCTGAAATGTAAATCAAACACATGGGACATAAAGCTGGGTTTCAAAGTTGACTATTAACTCGGGCGGAAGGGGTGGCGTCGCAAAAACAAACAGTTCCAAGTTCAAGTCTGAAACCGTAAGAGCAGACTTAAAAACCTTCCTCCTCTTCCATCACCAGCCAGTGCAAGGGTGAGTGATTTCCCCAGGGCAGAACATACTTAGTGCTTCCCTGATTTCCTAACCCAGGTGCTTGGACTTCGAAAGAAGGAGGATGCTGGGATGCTAAGGCTGGCCTTATGCATTAGCACGTAGTGGCTTCAGTCATACAATCATAGAATAGTTTGGGTTGGAAGCGACCTTTAAAAGCTATCTGGTACAGGGCTTCTGGAAGTTCTTGATGTCCTGAAAGCTTCTGACATTGAGCTCTGCTTAGTCCAGTATCTTGCTCCCCAGAATGCTAGCTTAACTGGTATGGAAAATCAAGGGTTTAAAAGTAGTTTTTACCGAGTTTCATCCAGGAGAGTTAATGAGCTTGCAAGACAGGGAGGTCCCCTAACCTGGAGGCCCCCTCTGCTGTCCTAATGCTTTCAAACCAGTGGAAGTCTAGCCCCCCGCAAAAATATAGGAGACCCAAAGCAAATCAGTATGAAAATGTTATTAAGTAGGAATGTACCTCTACTGTTACAGAACGCAGTTTAATCTTTCTTTACCTGTCACCCCAAATAGTTGTGGGGGAAAAAATCCACAGCAACTATTTTCTTTGAAATAATATCTAGCATGACTTAGGTCATTTATCTCTGACAATGCTATAGTGACATTCTTACCATTAAGGTCTACCTTGGAAACTGGAGACATGAGTAACTGATAGGGAGGTTTGAGTCAGTTTGCTAAGCCCACTCATTCAGGTTACATAGCAGTTCCCTGGGCTTGGCCAGGTCAGGGCCTGGATATGAAGTGAGATTTCATTGCTCTCAAGGACAATGCAACGGGGGGAAAAAAAATCCTGACCTTTTTCTGAATTCCTTAAAGCACTATTTTTAATGCAGATTTTCTGCCAGTGAGAGATGGTGAGAAGAGCAGCTGTGAGCAGGGCTGCCCTCCAGTGAGTAGCCATGGTCCCAATGGTGCTGGGTACCAAGCTGGATGAGCAGGGGATGGCTAAAGCCTTCAAACACCTTACTCTGATAAATAGGTCATGGCCTCTGATAGACATGGTGGTGTCCTGGGACTGTGGGGAACACCTCTGACTGTCAGCCGAGGCAACCTCAGACACACCATTGCATCTCTCTGCACCTCAGCTTCCCTTTTGAAAACTGATTTTGGGGAGGGGAGCAATGCTGTGGCATTGCTGAGTGACATTACCACATAGACTCAGTTCTGTATTTCTGCCCGCCACAACTGGGAGGGCTCTGCTGGCATATATGTATGCACAGGCAGCTTTTCCATTTCAGGGATCAGCTCCACCCCAGTGCTCTCTGAAGGCAGAAAACACCAAGTGCAATTTCACATGAGCCACTAACATACCTGATAATAACATTCCTTTGTTGATAGCTTGGACTGTTTTCAAATAGGCTTTGCCATCTCCTCCAACATGGGAAAGCATTGTCCCAAACCATCTAGGATAATAATTATGCAGTGGTCTTCCTGTAAATAATGTGTCATTCTAGTGAAGTAAACTGCTCTGCTCCTCATCAGGCTGCATCTCAGAGCAAGTTGAAGCCAATTTACTAGAGCAGCAGTGAGGATATCATTGTGTGATCCTCATTTCCATTAAACAACTGGAACTAACTCTTTTATTTTCAGGCTAACCATGCTGAGATTTCAAATTGCCTTGATTATAATGTAGCTTTTAAATGATTTGTCATGGCTGATCATTTCACACATGAAAGTTGCTACTAGCTGATTAGGAAAAAAAAAATCCACCATTGCTTCTTCTATTGCTTAGGAAATTGCAATCCTCAATCTGCAGCTTGAAAAGCATGTTGCCATGGAAATGATGCTTATGCTGTCATAAACAAAAGTATTCTAGGGTCACCAGGGTCTGCAGCGTAAACAGGGACATGAATACTGCCTGGAAAAGTGCCAGAGTGGTTTAAACATATAGAAAGATAATTTTAATAGTATTTCACTTTCCCCATTATTGTCAGAAGGACTGATGAAGGTTAACACAGAGCTATAACCTTGGCATGACAACAAAGCAGAAAAAGTCTTAGCTATTGGTATTAACAGCAGAGTAAACAATATTGTAGCCCTCCTGACCAGTGTTTCTCTGCTGTTAAATACTGGTACACATTGCTGGTACACTCAATGGGAGTATGTTCCTCTCCCATTGTATTTCTCACACATCCAATGGTGAAATCTAACTGTATATTCATTCAGGGGCAGTCTTATGAAATTCATGAGCACAGCACTTGAGAGCTTAGGAAAACCAGCTGATCTTACAAAATGTTTTAGCATGGACTACCTGATCATACAGTGAATCTTCTCCCCTGCCCCAGCAACATCTCACCCACAGCCCAGGAGCAGCAAGAGGAAATTGGCCTTTTCCTTGGAGGGAAGATGCTGTTGAACAACAACCCAGCAAAGGGAAGGAGCCTGTTTGCCTCGTGTTGCTCCTGTGCGGGAGTTTTGTGATGCATCTCCAAGCCAGACTGAAAGAAAGCACTGACAGTGTTTTGAAGGAGAAATATAGAGGTCAGTGACAGAGAGGGTTTTGGATGCATCAGTTTGTGTGAGCTTTGAGGAGGAAAGTAGGCAGTATTTACCATTTCTGGTGGGTTCTTAATTGTTCAATGGGCTGCTCAATGGCATTAAATGGGCCATACTGTGAAGCTGCCTTGGGCAGTATGAGATGAAGGATATCTACTTTTCTCTTTGTATTTTTAATATCCACACAAGCATTTAGAGCACAGGCAGTCACTTTAAATAAAACTACAGAGATTGTAAATGCCACAGCTTGCTTATTTACTTACTGTCTCTTAGTCTGCCCAAAATGTGGAAATAATGTTTCCAGCAATGCTGGAATTCATGTGCCTGTTTAGAATCCTGGCTCCTGTCCTGGATGATATTGCATATTCAAGGGATGATTCATTCACTCCTGAGAGGGAGGAAGGACTGTACCAGCTGTACCACCTCTCCTTTGCTGATTGACAGCATGGTGATGTTTCCAGGAGGAAGCCTCGTGCCTCCAGGTTAAGCCAGCAATTATGGAACAAACAAAAGAGAAGTGAAATGGAGAGATGATTCACGGGCAGAGAAAACAAAAGAGAATTGGAAAGGTGATGGCAAGCCAAACTGATACAAAATTTTCATCTTCTCAGCCCAAAATGTGCAGACAGGGTTCTGCATTTCCTTCGTGTGTAAATTAACAATGCCCTCTGCCATTTGCAAGGGGGGGATCCAGGAGGGAACTGCTCGGCTTTCAGGGCTTTGCCACCCTACTCCTGTGACAGGCAAAACCTACTTACTTCTTCAGACAAGTAAGATCCAACCCCAACACCCTTGGCTGCTTCATAAAGGGAATGAAAGGTTCAAGAAATGGCTTTTCCCTTTTGTATTCCATTTTCTTAAAAAAAAAAGGAAAAAAAAATGATCCCTGCTGGGACAGGAACTGTGTGGGATACAGGGCTGATACCATGCCCATTACACACCTCGCCTCAGATTTATCACAGAAGGCCTGGTGGACGCTTTGAAGACAGCTGACGGCTCCCAGCTGGCTGGGGGCTCACACGTGTGGCCTCTGCGCTTCTTAATGGGAACAGGGGCTCAAAACAAAGCTGGGCTCAAAGGTTGCCCAGAATGACCAAGAGAGGAAAAATTCCTCCTGCCACTCCTGTGCTAATCAGACGGGTGTGGAGAAGAAGTTTCAATCCCTCGTGTCCATGCTGCCAAGCAGAAAAACAAAATAATCACACAGCCAATTCCTGTATTAAGGAAAAAGCCTTCTCGCTATCAAAATCAGGCTTTAAATTAATCTTGCCTGTGAACCACGGAAGCTGAGCCAAATAGTCCAAGCTCTCTTAAAACGTCTTTCAAACACACCTAATCTGTTTACTCTGGGCTTGTGCTGCTGGCGGTACCTGGAAGTTCACCTCCAACGTTTCCTACAGGTTGTGCTCCCAGCAGGTCAAAGTTTTCAAAGGTGGGGAGAAGAGAGGCAATCCCTTCCCTGCCTGTATGAAAGGTATGTGCCTCTGAGCTACTAATTTAGAACCAATGAATCAGAAATAAGTGACATAAAAACCGTCTAACAGTTATGTTTACAGAGCACCTCCACTAAGCAGACAAAAGCATGTGTCAACAGGGAAGCTGCCATGTAAAGCTTGCGTGGCAAAGTTGCTCGGTGTTATTTAAACAGCTTTGGCAAAGATGTTGCTAGCGGAAGCAAGAGCCTGCACAGATATAGGTGCCCTCTTGCACCAAGACCCCGCCACCCATACAATGGGAAAATGGAGTTGCTTCGGCACTCACAGCTTTTTGTTTTCATCTTTGCAGCTTAAAAAAAGGCAGTTCTTCCAGCAGCTGATTAATGGTCCTTCTGTAGAAACTGCATTTTGCACATTTTTAGAAATCTTGGGCTAGATAACACTTTGACCTAAAATATAATAGATTCTTCTCTTTTTTTTTTCTGATAATGTCTGACATTTCTAAGTTTTAATATCCTGCTGGTGTTTTGGTTTTTTTCTTTTAAAAGTGTCTTTTCTAACTTGAAGAAAAAAAGACAGCCAGGCTCTGGCTCTGTGCACCCCACTTCATGTGTGTGGCTGGTGGGGGCTCTGAGCACATTGCCACACCAGCTCTGGGACATACCAACACACCTCAGACCACCGGCAGAGGCATCCCAGTCTGGCACCAAGAAGACCTCCTGGGCTGTGGAAATATGCCCAGCACAGTTCCCCCTCCCATAGGGTGAGGTCCTTGGAGAAACCAATGTCATCCTCAGCCTGTGAACCATTCCCCAAATTTTCTCATCCCTTGAGCACTCCATGTGTGTGTGATATGAGCCTGGATTATATTAAGCCCATTGCTCAAAGGACTAGAAACGACAGCTCCCATGGGCACAGTGCAACTACACTACCAGAAAGGGAAAAATTCAAGGAGCAAGTGGCACTGTAATATATCTTACCTACCCTGAATACAGCTATCCGTGTACCCATCTCTGTAAACACACCCATTTCTCCATATGGGTGGGTATTTATTTAGATGCATCAGTCTCAAAATACCAGTCAGTTTTTATTAGCCCCGTTTGCAGATGGAGTAATGATGACAGACAAAGTGCTGCAATCCCTCTAGGCTGCTGCTTCTCAGGAGGGGAGAGTTTGGGTCGTCCCTCTCTGGGAGAGGCAAGAGAGGGAGTCACATTTTCCCAAAACCCAAGTAGCTGCTCAGTGCGGGAGGCTCGCTCAGCTCTCGCTTTGAATCATGCTGGCAAATAAACATGAAAGTGAAAACGGTATTGTGAGATAGTTATGCAAGAGCGGGCGGATCCCAGGACCCAGCCATTGTTCCAAACATTTAATTAACATTATGAAAGCTGATTAAAGGAAAATCTTTAACCTCGAGGGAAATCCCATTTTCCTTCGCTTCCCATACCTCTGCAATTTTCACAATGTAAGAAAGAAAGTGTTATTTCAAGGCATGATTCATAGCAGCTACAACCTGATCTTTGCCACGGCCATGTCCTGCAGCTTAAATAATCACTTGACACTAGTCGGGGACACTTCTGAGGCAGCGTTTTTCCCCTGTTATACCATGACCTGAATTGCCATCATAATTTCTAGACTTTGTGTCATCCTGGCATGATGACAAGTGTTCACCCACGCTCAAGAACTGAGAGTTAGTTCACAAGGACAGTACTACCTTCCCAGACACAGCATCTCAGATACAAAGTGCGAATGACACACCACGGCCCGGCTCTGTAACAGCAGGAGCTGTTTGCTTTGGTCACTGCAGAAAATTCCTTTGAAGGCGAGAGACTGAAGCACCATCTCCAGCAACTCTCTATCTAACCTTGAGAAAATCACTTACCCTTTCTCTTCTTTTGGAAGTGGGAATAAAGGCAGTGTTACCTCTCTTGGGGCACTGCAAACATTAAGGAATGTAACCAGGCTCTGGAAATTGTTTAGGTGGAAAGTGCTATTGCAAAGGTATGTCAGTGGAGAGATTTGCTTTCAGCTGCAGTCAGCATTCAGCTGTGTACAGGTTGCATATTGCCTCTCTGGTCTACCAGGCCTATTTTAATTATATGGCATGGCCAGCCTGTCAGAGACCCAATCCCAGGATCTAATCTTAGAGGCAACAGACAGCTGACTGTCTCCACTGCAGGAACGCCCTTGGGGCTGCATGGAGGGTGATGCAGCCAATGGGAAGGGAGGACATGAACCCATCCAGCACACAAAGCAGGTACTTGTCCAGGGTAAAGCCAGGCCCTGCTCATCCCACCTGGCCAGGGCATTACCCTCTCTGGCAGCAATGGCATATGAGTGGCATCAGGCTGGCACCATGGCCCTGGGTCCTCCCTTTGCTAACAAGAGTCTGCGTGGAGGATCTTCAGACACCTAGATCTGATTCTTGAGAATACACACAGCTTCACTCCTTCCAAAGCATCAGGCTTGTATAAATACATACACATATAAATACATACACATATAAATACGTGACATAAATACAGCCTCTGACAGCAAAAACAGTCTCATATGCAGATCTTCAATAGTTCTTCCTATCTGTGGATCTTGCAGGGCAAAGCCATACAGAACTTCAGAGACCGTTGTGAAAAAGGGAAAGATTATCTTTTCCCACGGTGATCTGCCTTCACCTGATGCAAAAACCATTTTAATTCTGATATAGCAGGATCATCCTCACTACTCTGACTATGAAGAACAGGCCCCGCTTTTGTGCACATGGAGACATCAATAAAGTCAAAGTCTTATCTAGAGGATGAAATTCCTCCTTCAAAAAGCGCTAGAGATAAACCAAAGGAATATTAATGCAACATCATGAATACCAAGTACATGAAATTCTGACTTAATAAAAGGCAGACAGCTGGGTACTCTGATAAAAATGGGCCTTTATTTTTTAATTCTTCCTTTCATTACCTGGATTCTGTGTTTGTCAGAGCAGCAAAATATAGTTTCTTTGATACGCGGCAAACGTGAAAACAATCTTGCAAGTAGCACAACACAAAAACTCCCACAAAAAGGGAAAGCTATAAAATTTGAGAGGCGACGAGGCTTTCAGAAGTGCCCGTTTCCCAGTGCAATGGCTGGAAGGGTGGCCTGGCCTGGCGGCAGTTCAATCATCTTGTAACGAAGGACAAATACTTTCAACATCCTGAGAAAGAAGGCGGGGGGGGGGGGTGGGGGGGGGGGGGGGCGAAGGGGGCATGGCTCCCTTGCTTACCCTCCTCCTGCTATTCTTCCTCCTCCCTTCCCCCACCCCTTGGATTTTCAATAGCTCTTTAGTGTTTCCATCAAAGGCTTTTACAATTCATCCTCCCTTATGGTGCCTGCCTTCCACCTGTCTATCCATCACAGCCCTCATCCAGGTCCTTTTTTTTTTAACCCCATTGCTATTTTTCATGCAGTGGGATTTGTTTATAAGCTTCTGTATTACCTAAGCTTGAGGGGAGGAGGCTGCTGGGAGGAAAGTGAGAAAGCAGGATTAAGGAGGAATAATTCAGCTCCGTTGTATTTCCATCTGAACGGTCATAAAATGTGCAAATCCTGTTCCTGGGAATTTCATGTCAGAGGCCTTCTCTGCCTTTGCCCTTCCCGTGCCCCCTGTCTCTCCCTCTCTCAGGCAAAAACAAGAATTGGGAAAGATGCTTATAACTCCACGGATACCAAAGAGCACAACGTGTGCACCAGCAGGGAGAAGGCTCCTACCAGCACGTGTGCAGGGGAGACGCTCCAGACTTGGCCATGAACTACAGACAAGAGGGTGAGAGGCTGCAGAGAACAAACCCAGCAGGATGACAGGAGTAAGTGAAGGCCATTTAACACAACGGCTCCCAATACCCCCAGCTACAATTAATCAGCAAGGCAAAAAATAAGGTAACTTTTCAGGCTCCTTTGCTCTGTAAGAAAATGATACAGAAATACACGTGACTCAGATCCCAACAGGTTGAGAGTTTCTGCTATCCCCTTTTTAGTTCATCGACTATCACAAGGCACCAAAATAGACACGAGTCTGGCTTTCTAGCGCCCAGAGATCCACCAACAATCCAGCTTTGATCAAATTGCAAGACAGAAGAACCACAGCCATACAGATCAAATTGGAAGCTTTGTCATAGACCCAAGCAGAGGTCAGCGTGACTGGATGTGGCCTCTGTGCACATTTGGTACCTGACAAAACACATTCAGAACAGCAAGTAGTGATAAAAAATAGGTCACCCTTAACCTATCCCCAACCCTAGTGAGCCCACAAACCTTTTCTTGTTGGAACTTGACGTCATATCCACTGGACCTGGCAACATCTGGCAGCTTTCTTCCACTTACAGACATATCTGGGAGATATTGAGGATCACCCAACAGGTAGCACATGTCAAAATCAGCTCCTTTGATAGTTATTTATTATTTTTAAATATAATGAGATTGAATGGATTGCCCATCAGCAGCTCAGTTCTTTGTTTGGCAACTTCTTGGACAGTTTGACCATACACATGACAACACAAAATAAATTTCACTTGCTTGCAGTAGCAGCTTGTTCTAAACTCAGTCCATCGAAGATTTAAAGTTCTAGCAGCAGTGGGATATGTGAAATGAGAAGCCCTTTCACCCTTAAACTGGTCTGTAGTCTGGTTGAGATGAAAGTCATTGGTTCTAAGGCCAGAGGAGAGCAGGAGTTCGCTCAGTCAGTTTGGCTGTGCTAGGAGGAGGTGTGCAAATTGGGTCCAAAGATGAGAGGAGGCCCAGAGAAAGAGCAGCCCTTGGTTTTGCAGAACAGTCAAAAAGAAATCCTTAACGATGTTACCCTTGCTTTGCAGGCTGGAGGGGAGCAGTATTTCCATCAACTAAATGATCTCAACTCCTCAGCTTCCCTGAGGGCTCTGCAACAGGACAGACTGCGATCGCTCACCAGAGTCTCTCTCAGATGTTTGTGTTCTTCCCACCCACCATCAGCCTCAAACCTGAGCACGTCTTTCTTTGGCACAGCAGGTGGTATCCTTAATCCCACGGAGGGCCAGCCCGAAGCGAAGATTAGCAGAAGAATTTGTTTTCATTAAAATCCAACCTACCCTTGCTACCCTATCTGATGGTGCGGGTTTAAAACACGCATGTCCAGCTACTCTAGCAGCTCTGTTCCTGCAGGGAAAGAGCAGTTCAGCAACCTGCTTCTTCACTTTCTGATGTCTTTCTTTTAATCAACAAGTAACTAAAACACACATGGTGAGAACTGTCAAATGCACCTCCTCCTGGAGAATTTTGCCAGCAAGGTCAATAGAACTGGGATTTCACCTTTATTATGTTTCTTTTGACTGTGGAACTGGTGTGATTTTCCTCCCAGATAATTTTTTTTTAATGGGCTCATGGAATTAAAAAAAAACAACAAACAACAAAACAGAACAAGACATAGAAATAAACACTAAAACGTGCAGGAAAAATACAAACCTTAGCACCATGCACTCCCCTCATTATTAGACAAAGGTTGGGAAGGGTTCACAAGTGTAAAATGCTCATGTGAATTATGAGATTACTGCTCAGTTTTCTTTCAAGTCGTGGGCTGGAAACAGATGGTGGCTGTAGCATTTATGACGGCACAACATGTTACTGCAAGCCTAGCCATCTTTCTCTCTCTCTCCTCAAAAATGCAGCTGCAAGGAAAGTTGTGGAAAATCACATTAATAGTCTCTTCCACCACACAGTTTTCCAGCCCTTCATCCCTGGCCAGCACATGGACAGAGCCATCTTGTATCCCGGTAAGAATACTCTTCTAATCCCCGTCCTGCAAAGTTACCACTGACTGGCTTATTTAACAGCTAGTTAAAAATGTGAGGTTTGTTAGCATCATAAAACAGTCTCCAGAAAGCAGGTCCTTAAGGTCAGAGTAGATGCTATGTGACCCCAAGTGCTCCATAAGGGAAACACTCAGAAAGAAGCAATCCGGCTATCCTTCAGCTGTTTATTATTTAAACATTCCGTTCAGGCCAAGCAGGTTGATTTATAGAGAAGGAGAAAGACAGATGCAACATTTGCAAAAGCATCTTTGTGGCTTAGGAGTCCAAGTCTCACTTTCAAGCATGAGTAGAAAGTTTCACAAGAGCAAATGCCTCTTGATTTTCAGTAAGACAGCCTTCCAGTGACCACAAGTTTGCAAGTATCTGGGTGTCTAAAGATACAAAGAGCAACTAACCTGATATTTAACTTGCTTGTACATAAGAAACAAATATTCAAGGCTCATCATCCATGTGTTTCAGTCCTAATGGAAATGCCTGTCAGCCTAAAATATGTTAACACATACGGCAAAGCTACCCTTACAATCTGACTGAAGTAGAAAAGCTTGTAGGCGGATGTATCCCCTGTAGTGGAGAACAGTGATGAAACCAGCATGCCTACAACAATCTGCACATGACAGAGGTGCACCCAACACTGGGAGATGCTAACCTTGAGATAGCACATCTGAACCTGAAACCACGAGCTGAGCCTGGGGCATGACCCCTCAGCTCTCTAGTCACCATTGAGGGGCCTGATTTCACCAGGGAATTCTTTAAACAGTAAAAAATTGCTCCTTATCCATAGGATTACTGGGTGCTTTATGAAATATGAAATATTCCTGTTCCACAACACTTCTGAGAGCATCAGCTCACTGACAGTAAATCCTGGGTTACAGGCCCTTGTCCAAAACCAAGATTTTGGGATTACTTCTTCAGTTGAGTTGAGTCTGCCAAACATTAATTTTCCAGACAAGTGTCAGTGGTAAATCTGAGTATCCATTTTGCTGTTCTAACTTTGCTGGCCTCACTACCACCAACTTTACTGTGTTCATCCTCAGACATTCAAACACATTTGTGCTTTCCTCCCTGCAGAGAGATACACACAGTACAGTATTTCTGCCTTATAGGGTGTAGAACGGGGCAACTGAAAATCAGACAGACTTTTGAGTCCATTCCCTCTATCACTTTTTGCAACTAGACTGGGAAGTTGCTACAGAAATTCTTGAATACTTGAAACTTTTAAAAGTCTTTTTCCAGGCACAGAGTCTTTCCAGGTCATATGACCATACACATCCACAGCACATCTATTGTAACTGCAAAAGCCCTGAGATATTTCCTCTAAGATACAGAAGGTGCCATTTTTTTTTTTTGCTTTTGGAAATCTCATCCTGCAGAATTCATCAGTATCCTATGCAACAATGCACTTCCTTTAAGCAATGAGCTATAAAGTGTACTAGAAGTTTCCACTTCTGGTTTTATCTTTTCCTGATCTAGCCTTAAAATTCTTTTGAAGTTGCTCAAAGTGTTCTTCATGTATGCTTGTTTTTGGAAATACTAGATCATGATTGGCAAACTTCTCCTTAATTAAGTGAGATAAAGGAATCAAGATGATATGATCTGCTAAATTTCCCGCTTTTTTAAGGTACTATTTTAAGATTTTTTTTTCACTTGCTTAGAAAGGAAACATGTTGGAGAAAATAAGGAAGGAAGAGATCTTAGAGGCCCAGAGAGAAAAAGCACTGCTATGGGCTTTCTAGCATAGCCGAGCTTGCTGGTAGAAAGCCACAGAATAGTTAAAGCTTTCCCTCAGTACTCTGGAACAGTTTACTGAAGGCTGCAGAGCTTCTGAAACTAACATCACTCCAGGCAAAGCATAAAAGACTAAGCTTAGACTGCGTTAGCACAGTAGGTTCTTCAGGGCCTCAGCTTAGCAAGCCAACTCAGATCGTGCCTAACTTTAAGCACAAGTAACTTCAAAGAAACATCTCACATGCCTGAAGTTCATCTTTCCACTGACTCTTGCTGAATCACAACTTAGGGGAATGCAGGGAGCTAATGGGAAACATTTGCACTTGCTAACCCCAGCTGCAAGGTCCCAAACCCCCTATTAGATATACAGACATAGCCTAACCATTTTGGATCAGCCAGCAGGCCCTTCACAACAAACGGATCCAAGCTGTTAGGCAAGCTCTTCCGAAGCACATGTAAGAGAAACATATCCTCGAAGAAATGGTGACAAATTGATTTAAAAGTGGTATTTGTGGCAATTAGTAAAGTACACAAGCTGAGCATTAACCTGCAGGACTCATACGTGGGCTGTTGAAGAAACCACTCTGTCTGGGAAAAATTGTTTCTGTCATTTTTATTGTGGAAAGCCATAGCAGGCAAGAGTTACTCTCATCCTGAACACATTTTTGAGTAGCTTCCTGGTTCCAAAGAGACCTATGAAAAGCTTACTATACTGTGGGTGAGTTTGAATAAGAAACAACTTCACAGTGCATGAGCAGAGAGCCCTCAGTGTGCATGGGAATCTTGCTGACACATCTCCTCAGCCACACAATGCACCATGAGGGACCTGTTGGCATCAGTGAAACATCAGCCCTCAAGGCAAGGGGGAAAGGGGAAACTGCAGTGCTTGGTGGCAGCCAGGGAGGATATGTCTTCAGGTAGAACTGTTTGAGCTCTAGGAGGAATATCCAGGGTTCCTTGAAGTGCTGCAGCATCTCTCTCTTCTCTGGCCTCACACAGATGACACACCTGGGCAACAGACTCCAGCAGAACAGGGTCCATAGCAGAAAATCTGGCCTCTTGAAACCTCCCTGGTTTTCATCTTAAACCAGCAACACCTTTATATAGAAAAACACTTACGGCCAAAGCCCTAAAGAAAAGGTGAAGTATGGCTGGAGCAAGGAAAACTTCATTCCAGCAGTGAACATGGCATAACAGGCACTTGAAAAGCCACTGCTGGGAAACACCTACACCAAACAGCAGAAAGCAAACCTAAAGTTTCAGTGCTGCAACCTAGAGAAAGAAGGCCACATTCACAGTGACATCCCTGGATCAAAATTTGTCTCTCTGCAGAACATAGGCGTTCTGAAGCCAACTGAGGTTTCTTGGAAGTCTTGTAAAAACTAATTAAAATTGGATGCCCAAATCCCTTAAACCATTGAAAAAAATCATGGCTACAGATGTTCAGCAATTCTGAAGAACTCTTGATAGTTCACTGAGGTTTACAAGCTTGAGTTTAACCCCAAAGGGAGCTGAGGCCACTCAGCACTTCACCCACAGGCCCTCTGTGAACAGAATCTTCTTTCTTGTGGTCAAAGAGGGGATTTCTTGAATTTATGTCTTGTTTCTCCCCTTGTGAGCAAACAAAACAATTTCTATGAGTAATTCCACCCGCTAATTGCCAAGGAAAAGTCTGGTAACAAATGCTCTGCATTTTTGACAGGTCAGAGGCTTCCCCAAACAAAATTGCTGTTTTATATTTTGTAACAGCAGATGTTCATATCCGGGGACCTCGGCAAATTCCAGTGTGGATGAGTCTCTGTGGGAAATAGCTTTTCCAGATTTTCACGTTTTAACTGCTCCAGGAAACGAGACTATTTTTACAGGAACACTAAACAGCAAAATATGAAACCATTATCTGCCTCGTGGCAAGAGTTTCGGGTCAACTCTCAGGTAACTGTCATCTCCAGTGAAGTCAATGGAGTTGTATCTATTTATGCAAGTCAGGGATCTGGCCAATTATGTAATTGGTTGATCAGTTACTAGAACACCAAGCTACCACTGGCCTAAGGAGTGTCTCATTTTCATACGTCTCAAAGTTCATCCAAGCCCTGATGTATCGATAAGTGAAGTATTCAAGTATTATGGTCTGTCAAGATGATCATTAACTGCTGAAAGATTTAAACATGAGCATTTTCTATGAACAGCTGCTTTGCCAGTGAATGATCACTATGTGTAGTATAATTCCCGGGTTCTTTTTTCACCTGCTAAATAAACCAGGATTTCCAGAAGTGTTTAAAATGCTTTTCTTCTAGTTATTTGTGATTGCTTTCAAGAATCAAGATGCTTCCAAAATCCCGTGGGGATTTCAAGTGCTGTGGGCTCAACTGCATCACCTCTGGGTGCTTCTGGTTTTGGCTATCTGATCGTAACATCTACTCTCAGTTTCAAAGATGGACAGTGAAACCAGTTGCCTTCATTATGCAAGATCAAAGACAGTACGCAGAGGCCACACCACCAGTCTGACCTCAAGATGAGTGTTCAACACTTGTTACAAATTTGACTCCTTACATCCCTGTTTGAGGGACTACTCTAGCCTTCATATATGGGTTTTTCTTCTATTGAAGCCCACACATCAGCCTTTGTGTATTTTTATCTAAGACCCTGGAAGACATTTGGTATGCACAAATACTGGTCCAAACTGAAATTTTTAGATGCTAAAAAGTCACATCAAGTCAGATTTGATGGCCTGCTAATGACCCAACTACAATATTGATTGGATTCCTCTCTAGGGGAAGAAGTAACATGGGAAGAATGTGACATAGAAACCTTCAGAGACAGAAATTCTGTCACCAGGATGTTGCCAAAATTTCACCTATTGATTACAAACAAGAATAAGAGTTAGCACTTCCTTAGTTTCATGTCAGGAACTGTGTATTCTTGACTTTACACCTAACTGAAAAGTCATTCAAGAGACTAACATACAGAAAACAAACTTAGAGACAATATCTAAGGAAAACAGTACCTAACCTATGACTTGTTCTTTGATTTACAACTATGATTGCAGGCCCCACCTCACAGTCATATGCTGTGATAATAGGTAGCAGTTCAACGAGAATCAGCCGTAACTTCTTACGTGTTGGAGTGATTCTGAGCTACTTCAGCACATAATTTAGCCTGATGCAGCAAATACTTAGAATGACTAAAGGAACAGGTAACATTCCACAGATGAAAAATGAATGATTAAGCTTTTGACCTTGTTTATTCCATCTTCTGATGCCTTTATATATTTATTTAGCCTAAACTAAAAGTTGCCAAATTTCACAGGAAATTTTCTCTCCTTCTTTTTTTCTGTCTCAAATTTCTATGTTATAGGTATGACTGTGAGTTTCCAAACTATATTCTCAGAGGTACCCAAACAGATAATTTAAAATGGGCTCACTGGCATTAGTAGTTGCAGTCCTGAACTCACTAACACCAGGAAAGTACTTTCCTTAAAAAAGAACCAATGGGTATTCCAAAATGGCAACCTCCAAGGGAGTAGAAGAGAGTGGAATTCTCCTAGCTGTTTCTCTATTATTATATTCTAGTCTCATTACTTCATCTGTGGGCTTGCTTACAACATACCTCAACACTCTAAAAGCATGAAGACCCCCATCCCACCACTGGGATCCTGTGTAAGGAAGGCACACCCTACTTAAAAATAGTAATAAAGCATCGACTCTGCTCCATTTGCCTGAGGTCAATGGGATGTTTATCCAAAGTTACGAGTCTGCTTAGGCACAAGATTGAAGAAGGGCAAACACAGGCATCTCTCAAAGTGCTTTTCCACGTTAGGGCCTGGGAAAAAAAAAAATCAGGATTGGGCCTGTGATAAAAACAGTTCCCTTAGGAAATGTTACCCATACCATAAAAGGAATGAATGACACTGAAGTACAGTGAAAATCATCTACTGAATTTTTGTAAATTCCCATAAAATCTGAGCCTTCCTTTGTTCTATGTGCATAACTTTTGCTCTAAGTCATGAAAGGTTGACTCCTTTGAGATGCAGGAAATGAATAGCTCACGGTAGCGTAAAAGGCAGCCTAATGGCATGGGCAGAAAGCTGGATTTTCATCAGTCACTACGTTCTCTGATGACATGGCAGTGGTTTTTGAACACGTATCTGATGTACAATAATTAGGCAAAAAGACTTACCCTCAATCTTTTCAGTATTTAGCTCTAAGGGTGCAAGGATTCATTCTTGGAAAGGGAAGATGGTCGTGGGATTTAGGGCACTGGATGAGCACTCAGATCTGAATCCTATCCCTGGTTCTGCCATAGCCTTGCTGTGTGACCTTGCACAGTCATTTCTCCATGCCTCGGTCTCGCCTAAAATGGGATAACAATAGTTCTTTATTTAGAGGAGATACGAGTACAAATCAGTTCAAGGCTGTGCCACAGAGATGCTAGAGCAAAGAGCAGCACAGAAAAGCTCAGATATGGAACAGCTCCTTGCTATTAAAATGTGGGAAAACACACAGTAATTAAATGGAATAATAAATGCAAAACATACACTGATTTTTGAGGAATGCAACACTGATAGGCTTTCTCTGTTACCTGAAATTAAAGCAAGTGGGATTCTTCCAGGTTTAAACAACTTCTACCTGACTGCTTCTGAGACCTGCTAGTACTAGAAGCCATGTATTAGAAACATTAAGAAAATTACCTCACTGAAAACCTGCACATCGTTCCTGTTTTAAAGGAACCACAATTTCCAGTCCAAGACAGTGTTAGATAAATATTCAGAGTAACACTTTCAAAGCGATGGAAGGGGCCTACAACATGGTTTCCTTCAATTTACAGTTAAATATGGGCATGCAAATCTGAGGTAGCTTTGAAACTTCATCTCTGCTTTTGGGTACCCTTCCAAATTAAATTATAAACAGGGTCATTGATCTTAATTGAACTGTCAGATATCTGGAAGAGCTTCAGTGTCACTATTTCAGAGCTATGCTGTTGCTGGGATTGGACAGAGCTTTAGCAGGGAGCCTTCGGTAATATTTTTCCAAATGCAAAGATTAATCTTTTTTCTTTCTACAAACATGTGTCTGTGTAACAGCACTTGTCTTTTATTTGAGGGTCAGTTACGGGCCTGAAGGCCTGAGAGACAGGACCTAGGGGCACATGCCTAATTAAAGCAACTGATTTGGAGATAAACAGATTAAAGTCTATTCTGTCAGGCAGGAGGAGAGAGATGAGAGATATGAGGAGATAGATCCTAGGAAGGGAAAATCAGTTTTGAATGACAGAAACAGAGTGATAGGACAGTCAGGATAAGAATAGCTGGAAAACAGACCACAGAAAGGCAATACGGACTCAAGGAGGACAGCCAAGAGAACCTCAGAGCTGCAATGCTGAAGTCCACTGGAGGGAGGAGAGCCACAAGATGCTGTTCCAAGCAGAGCAAAAAACCTAAGCTCAAAGACACAGAAGTTCTGGAGCTGCCTGGGAACCTCCAGGGCTGGAAAGGAGCAACTGTTGTAGTCTCCATACACTATCTAATAAAGCAGATGCCAAGCAGGACAGAGGACAGGAGAAAAGGGAAGCAAACTGGCATACAACCCTTGATTTCACTCAACAAAAGCAACTGAAGGGCAGCTCTGGAAAGATGAAGCACAGCATACAATGTAATGAAATCACCAGAGAATCAGTGATCATGCACCATACTATAACACTGAGATTGTTTTCGGGCAGTCCCCTCCCCATAGACTTTCTGACCAGAAAAGATCTCAAAAAATATTAAATCAGAACAGCAACTTCACAGTCTCTGGATAGAGGAAGTGACTGCAGAATGTGAAACAGAAAAACATTTCCTCCCCAAATCTCTAACCTTATATGTGCAAGGACAAAAAAGACAAGGTGTTAAAAGGATTGCATGGAAAGGTGACTTTAAAAAGTTACCATCTTCAACTCCTCCACTGAACCGCCTACTAGCTCCTCCACCCCACAAAAAACAGAGCTGTCAATCAGGTATCTTGCAGCACCCATAGCTCACACCCTTCCATGTAACACTCCAAATGCAGCACTTGAGAAGCCCAGATGGAGTCCATCTCCAGTAGAGAGCGGAAGAAGATAGGACACGGCATTCACAAATGCACAGAGAACTGTTTAATTTACAGCCACAATGGTGAAACAAACCATTTCAGAGCTTGGACATTCAAAGTTAAGTCTGACACTCATTCTTATATTCACTTATTGTGCTTAAGTATTAGAGAACACAGGATTACATTAACCGTACACGACAATTCAAGATCCCTGCAGGACCGAGTAGTGAAAGAGATGAGCAAGAATGAGAGACCAGCCCCTCAAGTGGTGTAAGGTGGTACAGCTCCATTGCAGGCAATGGAGTGATGGTGATTTACACCAGCTGAGGATATGGCCCCTGAAATGTCCAACTTAACTTTGAATTAATGTCTCCTGTGTCACAACCTTTAACATTACTGTTCCTTCTGGTTGTATCTTCCGCTTGGAAGAAGGACTAACACCAAAGCCTGTAATGTTCGAGAGGCCGGTGAGTAATATCTCAGCAGGACTACAGTAAGTGATGTTCACGTCGTGACACTACTCCTCGTATTTTAAAAACTGTGGACTGGATCCTCATCTAATGTAAATTAGCTTAGGGGCAGCTGAAGTGAAAAACATTTGCCAATTTATACTAGCTAAGAATATAGCCCTGAGATTTTTGTGTTTTCTGCTGCATGCCATATAAACACTGTGCTTGGGAACAAAGACTCCTGTGCCTTTCATTCCTGGTAACAAAATTAACTCGAGACTACAAGTCTCACACAAACAACTACTGGAAAAGACTCAGTTCAGTCTTCATTCTCTCCTGGATTTCTGAATTTGGCATAACACATTTATTTGCTGGCACAATAAAATGCATGCCTCTCAGTTCACTTTTTTATTTCAAGGCTTCACTATAGGGCCAGACACGCTCATGATGTAAATCAGCAAAGCTCCATTATACTCCATGGAGTCACTCCAGGATCTGAATGCAGCCTTCTTATGCCACTGCAACCACAACACTCTCACAAAGGTGTTTTGCAAATTATTCCACTTAAGTGACTTTGACATCCTTTCATACCTGCACAGTGTCTGAGTGGGTGACATAATGCTTTTAATCTACATGACTTTAATGGATAAATGTTTGGGTTTTTTCATTAGATATCTTTTAGACAAAAAGGAACGGAGCAACATTATTGGCATCCCACTGAAACATAAATATATAAATTACATTTTATACACTTTTTTAAACGCAGACACATACATTCATGTGCATAACATTGTGAACAGTACACTTAGTGGAAAACAAGCACAGACAATCTTAGTTAAATGTATTTCCAGTTTTGGTGCTCAACAAATACACTGGGAAAATGATCACGAAGTAGAACGGTGACTAACTCTATCTCTGCATTAGCATCTGAAGCCAATAATGCCTGTTAGCTAACATTGCTTTGTTTGGTTGAAACTGGACATAGCTACAGGAACGGGAGGGGAATGTTTGAATTCTATTTAAAGAAATGAAAAGGTTACAAATCTCTCTCTCTTTTGTCGCGTTAAGGTTCTGCAGTTCATTCACATTTGGAGATACTTTTTTGAGTGGATACACTGTCTTCAAGACAAACTTTTTTTTTTTTGCCATTCCAAACTAAGAATACTCTTTCATCTCTTTGTAATGTTTCACAAATAAAAGAGTCCAGTAGTTCATTTTACGTACCCGATGTGATAATCCAAATAAAACAAAGGGTACCTAATCGAAACGACTGGGGTGGGGCAGTGATTTTGGCCAAGTGAGTAGCCATGTCACATCTGGCACAGGCCTAAATTTCCAAAGCAGTACAGAAGGATTTAGCTCTGTGGCTCCCACTGCAATCTGTGGGGAACTGAACATTTAATCCTTTGGCACTTTGAAAAGATAGGAGCTGGTGCCAGAGTATTTTATCTGCCCTGCTATAATTAAAATAGATTTTGATGTTATTTGGGCTATTCTACTACAAAAATATGACCACAAAAATGCTTTTTTTTTGCTTTTTTTTTGCTTTTTTTTTTTTTTTTGGTTCAAGAAAACATAGCAGGCTTTCTCAGGTATATAAAACTGTTAATTTTTAGATAAAAATACAAACTTCACCTTTACAAAAACACATATTTCTGTTGAATACACATAAAGCATAACATTTTACCAAAAATAAAGAATTTTAGGTCTTGTTCAAATATTTGCAGCAAGGTAGTTCCCATGCCACCATGACATTGTACAATGCAGATACAAGAATTTTGTACATTTCACACAGCTCCAACATGTGAAATAAAAGTATCTGTATACCAATAAGAATGACAATTGCTAACACAATATCACTAGTAGGCAACTGGCATAAATCTTAAAGGAAACAAAACAAAAAAAAAAAAGGATTTTTGCATGGATATCCTATGATTTGTTTACGCACATCCCTCTTTTTATTCTCTTTCTTTATATGTAATGCTTTAAATTACGGGGGAGATTGGGGAACATAAACCAAGAAACGTCTAGAAAATTATGCATAGGTATACCATTTTTATTTTAATACATCTCATTAGTTTGCATCCCACTAGGAGAAATACCATAATGTTTTGTGTTCTGCTTATTGTTATACCAGTCTTTTATATGTGTTATTGGCAAATGTAGTCCAAGAGATAATAAAAAGCTAGGCAAAGAGTAAAAAGAAAACTTAATAATCACTTTATGGTGTAAAAAAAAAAAAAAATCCACTTAAGGCTCCCCAGAAGGTTTTTTTGTATAGACTTTTAAAACACCACCAAGCAAGGATGTATTGTTCTATAGTGTTTGTGTGGCATTTGATCGTTTCATACATTCCTGCTTTTTTTGTGCCTGAAGTCCACCAGTGTCCATCCATCTTCATCAAGAACGCAGGCACATTTCTTGACGTAAAGCACCGTTGACTGCTCTGACAGAAATCCACTATTCACTTAGATTTTTGTCATGTTTTTGAGTACTTTTGGTATCCTCCATTCATTCAACTGTCTGTTTCTCTTTTCTGTTTTTCTTTCTTTCGTGTTTTTTTTCTTTTTTGGACAGGGAAGCTTCCTATTGTTTCACAGAGTGCTACAATACTTGCTTTGATGTCACATTAAACAAATGTACATTGTCTCTTTGTTCTCATTAAGTGTTCTTTTGAGCCAGTTTTTTTCACATAGGAGAACAAATAAAGTATACAGTCAATAAGCACCATACATAGTAGGTTCAGGAATGTAACAAACCATGTACATCCATGTCCCAGAGAGAAGTTTTTTTTCTAGCTTATTTTCACCTTACATCTGCAGGAGAGAAAAAAGATACAATAACTCTATGATTAGAATCAAAGGTCCTATCCTCTAAAGAGATGACTTAAGAAAAAAACTGTTCTGCATGAAGAGTCACTAACCTGGGACAAGAAGTTCTAAATGCTGTTTTGATTGAGTTTACATGCTCACTTTTAAAGTTGAATTTTAGAAAATCTTTGCTTCTATCATACTACTCCCAATAAATACCTGTTAATCTGAAACAGGATATCAAGTTTAGCATTCTTTAGAAATGATACATCAGTATAAATGAAAACTGCCGTTGGGAGTTTATATGTAAAAACAGGTGCTTGAAGTTAAATTCACCATCATCCAGGCATGAGGCACATACACTGCAAAATCCAAATCATTCCCGCTCCAAATACCAGAAGCAACTGCAAGTGCTGCAGTTTACATCATTTCAAGTCATTAAGAAATGGAAATTAAACAAATTTGGAACGTGTATCGCCATCATCATACACTGATAATGTGTTGGCCAAAGGATTTCAGTCATTTTTGCATTGAGAGGGTGTTAGTTTTTCACTGCACTGAAAACCTCCTGAATTTTGATGACAGACTGTCATCATCCTACTGAGACAGAACAGACTGAAAAAAAAGCAAATCTTAATTTTCTGGTGTAGATAACACAGGGCCCCGCAACACAAAAAATGGCATTTGTAAGCATCTTTCTTGTCAGGCAAGCAGATCATCAGACTGTCTCATGTGCATGTACAATCAATCCCAGTTCAGGCCAAAACACGGGTTTGATGGTCATGCATATAATGGTATTTGCTGTATGTACACTCAATGCTTTACAGCCAATGACTGGGAACAGGACAATTTTTAACCTGGCAATTCATTCATGCATTATCACGTGATGCTTTCACCTCAGAAATCAATAACAATGAAACAAAAGCAGAGGCAATGGAACTTGAGATTTCAGAAGCTGAAGTAGTAGCACCCTCACAAAAAAAAAAAAAAAAAAAAAAAAAAGAAACAAAAAAGGCAAGAAAAGGAAGTAGCTCAAGAATGTAAGATGCTGATGGTGATGTGGAGCTTAAAGGAAAAATACCAGCAGGTAGAATTATCAAAGCCAATCAAATCTAATCTGTTTGCAGCCTTGAGGTAGCAAGTGTCAAGATTCTGAACAGTGATTAAGTTGAAGTGATGATATTTGATTAAGTTTTCCAGTACTTGTGCCATTAGGATGTTCAGCATATAGGTCCTACCTGAATATCAAATAGTTCCAGTAGGTTTTATGTTGGTTTTAACTTTTTTCGTTTCCGTTTTTTACCTGATTCCCTAGGCCTTCCTGTTAATATAAGGGCAGGGCTGGTAAAAAGCCCTAAGGTAATGCATTTTGTTGAACACTGAAGTAATAAACACTCAAACGGCTTACATTTCAAAGAAATCTCATTATCCTTTGCATTAAAGTAATAACTTCATAACGTCTCATTTGACATCCCGTTTACAAAGTAATTATACAAAAGTAAAGAAATAATAAATGAGGCTGGCATTGCCTACATAATTTCCAAGATCCATCTATAATTACTGTTACCATACAGTACTCAACATTTGCTTTCAGCTCTGTAGTTAAGCTATTTTCAGTTCACCATCCACTTGTGCAAATTTTGTTCCTATCGGTAATTCAATCCTAGAAATCTATATCCTTCCACAACAATTCTGCCTCATTTTTCACACACATCCAAAAGAAAAGTGTCCACCTTAAAATCTTAACTGCATAATCTTTGGCTACTAAAGACATTTTGGAAAATTCCTTTTTCCAAATAGAAGACATAGAAAAAATATCAAAGCATGTGCACATAAAAATAACCACTTTACATGTCTTGTCTATTCATAACTCAACCTTGCTTCAGCTGAAATACTCAGGTCGGACTGTAAACTGATGTCCAATAAAATCAGAGCAGAGGCCTAACTTTGCTTTCATACAAATTCTAATTCTTCTGCTCTGTACATAGCAACTGAAGTTTACATTTGCTTGGACCAGATTTATGTTTCCACGCTGGATGGAGACCATACTGAAAACCCTTCCTCATCCAGCCACCTACAAAATCCACCACCTTTGGGTAGCTCTCCTCCTGCTCTTTGCTGACTCTAACTATGGGCTGGGTCTGCTGCACGCCTAAATTCCCATCAGAGGCACAAATTTTTGAAGCTGCTTTCAACCAAAATCAGGAAAAATGGAGGTCTTTTCTCTACTGTTGTGGGTTTCCAGACTATGTGTCAAGCTCTGCATTCATTGCACCCCAGTAAGATGATCTGAGGTAATGATTTTAGGTGGGTTTATGAGAATCAGATTGAAAATAAATATTTTTTCCCCATAAATCTGTCCCCGTGGTAGCTTAAATGTTGTCTTGATAAGGCAAATTTAGGTTTAATGTGACAACTGGCTATAAATTCCTCCCTATATTCAAGTAAGAAAACAACAGGAACAGCCAATGTTGTTTCACAACTCTTTAGTCTTGTATATTGAATTTATTCCTAAGTGCTTTACGTTCATTTCACTAATATTTTCCCCAAGGTCAAGTAAATCTCAGCCATAGCCCTGTCTCCACAAAGTCTAAAGAAATTAGGCAACAGAGTTCACCAGTAAGCTGCAACATGACAACCGTTAACCTAGTTAAGTAAGACCCGAATACCATCAGGCATTTACATTTATTTAAAGGCTAACCTAAAGAGAACTGACACACTTTAAATGTCAGATCTAAACCCTTTATACAGCACAAACTGTCCCTAATCTTGCATCTGCAACACACAGAGAAGTAACTGGGAGCTTCTCTACTGAGTTCACTGGAAGCAAATTTTGCTTTACATTCTTTACTAATATAAAAATAAGGTCCATATGAAATCAGCATTAATGCAAAAATAAAAGGAAAACGTACCAGTTTCTTCTTCTCTATAATCTGAATTAGTATTTGATGATGTACAGGTGCATTCCATGTGCTCTTCTAATCTCACCAGAACTTCTTTTAATTTTGGCTTTTTTCTAACATATTCCACTTTTGCCACCTATAAAATATGATGAGGTATGTACTGAGACACATTAACATAGTTGTAGTTCAGAACTGAAGACAGATAACTATATACCTCTATTTTTCAATGTAGCCAAACCCATATAAAATGTTAGCATGCTAATAATCTTTTATCTTAATTGTGCATCGTGTAACTATTTATTGCACAGACTATTTGTTTGTTCAAGTTCAGCAGTTTGAAACAATCTTCTTTTCCCCCAAGAGATAAAACAATTTCCCATTCATTTCGGTTTGAAGCTTTAAGCAACTCAATTATCCACAGATCACAATAAGAACTTCTATACAGATTGAAATCAGTGGATGTTCTTGTAGACTACCACTTTCAGTATGATTTTCTGTACATGTTGACCGCAGCTCTTAAGCTGAAGGCTAACAGTGAAGGCATTAGGTTGGTTTGTAATACATTTCATAATTTACAAATTGCTGTCTCCAGAGTCCTCTGAACGCAAAATGCTCAACTCTACAGCACCATGATCTGAATATCAGCTTAGAAAGCAGCACTCTCTATCCTCTTCACTTCTCTCAGTGACCCCAGGACCTGTTCACAAGAGCTCCCATGTCCTGCTGTCTGTAGATCCAAGGGAAGTACTACTTGCAAACTGGACCCTGCCTTTGGCTGTACTGTGGAGAGCTGGCAAGTATGCTATTTCTCTCCAGTTCTTTCAACTGCTTCCAACTGCACTTCTCCAATTCGGGCCAAGGCACTGGCATCCTTAAAAAAAGACAAAATCTGAGGGCAAGGTGAGGTTGGAGGAAGGAACATGCTGCAAAAGCTCTGTCTCTCTCATCTGAAGGAAACCAATGTAGAAGGAGGTTGGGGTGGCAGTGATACTGAACATATGGACACCCTGACAACTTAGTGCCAGCAGCCAGGAGAGGACAAAGGACATGCGGAGCAGGAATGCTGCTGTGCTGGGACACTGAAACAGGTTTTGGGAAGCTGTACATTGACTTGTGCTAAGTGTAAGAGGCACCATGGTCACATCTGTACAAAGGATTACGGCATAATGTCAGCAGAGAACGTGCTAGACCGTGTGCAAGAGCTCCAATATTTACGCTTGTGTTAAATGCTGCACGAATAGCTGATAATCATTTGCTTGAAATGGAAATCATTGAAACAAAACTATGGCTTCTCAGCTCTACTAATATTTATTTGCTGTTTGACTGTATTGTTGGGCTGCACTGTGTCTGCCCCAGCAAACAAGAAAAATACATAGTACAGGTATGTATTATAAACAAGATAGATGAGGCAGGAGAAGGACAGGAGGTACTGGCTCTCTCTTAGAAGAGTTACATGACAAAGCAATAAAGTCTGATCCAACCAAGAGCCCCAGTTACTACCAAATAAAGCATCCACAACTACACTAGACTCTCCTGGTAATAGTTTGTGTATTTGGTGGGGATCTAATGCTTCAAACCAATCTTCACGCTACAAAAATCATTCCCTGCCCCTCCCAAAACTGGAACAATGATGTCACCAAATGAGAGTGGCAGCTGGAAAAGAAAAAAATCACACTCCCAGTTCCAGTAACACTCTTCTGGCTCTGTGGACACAAACTACCAAAGACCTCTGAATGAGAGTAACCAAAGCCAGGGCAAAATCCTGGCCTTGTTAAAAGTCAATGGGAGATGTGCCATTGCTTTCATGGACTGAGAAGTTCAGATCCATATGTTAGTCACCACCTCTTGTGTCAACAGGATCTGGAGACAATTTTCATTTACCCAGCAAACAAAAGTTGTAGAGATACAGATGCAGTAACTAAAGTGTCCACATGAAAAGGCATCCTGCAAAACTGCCAGATCTCCAACTGCCAGATTAAAAGCTGCCCATGACACAGAAGAATGTTTCTACCGAAAGACTAACTATGGGTTGAAGCAGTATGTTTCAAACTCTCCTAACAAAACTCAACTCCATCAAGCCTTTGACCGCAAAGACTGGAAAATGTATGGTATAAATGAGTCATCTGGCATCAAAGGATGACTAATCTTTAAAATTTACAAAAACAAACAGTAATTAAGACACCTCTATCATCAGAGACAAAGAAAGTGACCCAGCAATCATGAAACAGTTTTCAGACCTGCCATGCTTATTACAGCTGTTAGGGGAAAAAAAAGTCTTATTGAAAATTACATGCAACAAAAATAAACTGTAATCAAGCTTTTTAAAGTCTGCCCTTGTTTTGCTTGGTTTTACAAACTGAAAGATATATGCAGTTACCGTGGCTGTTATTAAACAACAGTAAAAAAAAAATACCCACCAAAAAAGGCAGTACTTTGAAGACTAGATCACAACGAATTTATGCAGCAATGCAAAGCTGACTTTTTTAGTGTACTATAGTCAAAATACAATCCAGCATATGTTCTATTGCCCTATTTTATGCTACACAAGTTGAAGCAACATCTTTTTGTAAGATGTTGCAAAAATTCAAACTGAAGCAGCACAAACCAGATAAAATGCTGTTCTCATGTCATCTGTTAACACCTGCTGTCACACAGGATGCTAATCTAAAATGATGAAGATTGCAGGTCAGGTTTTCAGTGGGTATAAACAGGGACAGCTATGCTAATAGTATGGGATGTTGCTTCGTGTTACCATATTTTTGTACTTTCCCCCTGGTTTTCACCTTGTACAGTTACTATCAAGTGTTTTATCAAATGCTTTGAGATAGTCAGTTCTCAACAAACCAACATGAGCTTGTTTTCCTTGTTTCTAAAACGACTGAACCTCAAATCCTCCAAACTCACATCACTCTCAAAAAAAAAACCTCTAAGAGAAAGACAGTGAAATAACTGACATAAGTAAACGGTCTCTAACTCATGGCACTACATTTGTCTCACTGTAGACTCTCGTACTATCCTGCAGTGTGGTAGCTAAGTAAACAAAAACTGATAAAAAATGTGCAAGAACACCTTTTTTAGAGCTTCTCAGGAGAAATGAAACCAGGGAGTAATAGCAGGGAAAAAAATATTGTAAGCAGAGGTACTCATTTGTAGCACAAAGTCAAAAATTATCATGGGCAGGTAATTGCAGGATAAGTCTTGGCACAAAAAGCTTCCTAGAACAGTAAGACTTACAAGGCTGAGAGCTAAATAACAGGATGGGAAAGAAAAGAAAAAAGCAACTGTATGAGAACACTTTTTGGGAACACCTCTTTCTTCTGTATTAAAATAATTGCATACCGACACAACAGGAAAACTCTACCCTCACTCTGCAACTGTAATCTTTACAGCCCTCAGGTCTGCAAGGAAGATACACACCGCTGGGGCACGAAGGCACCACAACTGAGCAGGGCTGACGGATTCTGTGGGGCCTGGCAAACGTTTCACAGGACCAGAGGCATTGCTGCAAGGCCAGGCGGGCAGGACTGGCACGGTGCCTTCCCGGGCACACCGTGCCAGCTGTGCGTGCCTCCCCAGCACGGGCGAGACGAGAGGCGGCTGGGAGGCCAGCCGCCCCAGAGCCTGGCAGCCGCCCATCCTAAAGTACCCATTAACGATATTTACAGGGCACTCCTCTGGCAAAATCCGTACCTCTGAAAAGCCTCGTGCACAGTTATTTAGGGTGGGGTTGGGAGTTTTCCCTGCAGGGAAGCAAGGCCCAGCCCACCGGGGAACAGGGGGCGGCCCTGCCAGCGCTCGAGGCAGGAGGAAGACCTGTCATAGCCTCGAGGGTAGGGGCTACGGCTCTGCCAAGCCCGAAGGAGGCAGCGGGAAGGAGGGCTTCGAAACAGCCAGTCCTCAAGGACTCGACGAAAAGCCCTGTCCCAGCCCCAGGCCGGGCGGCTGCAGCCCCGCCAGGCCCCGGGCAGGCGCCGGGAAGCCCTCTCAGGGCAGCGGGGCACGCTGGGAAACGCAGTCCCCGCGGCGCGGGAAGCCCACGCGGCCGCGGGGCTCGCCGGGAAGGCGCCGGGGGCGGGGCCGGAGGGTGTGCCCGCGGCAGGAGCCGCCTCTGAGGGCGGTGTGTGGGCGCCTCAGAGAGCGGCGTGGGGCTGCTCGTGAGGGCCGTGTGTGGGCGCCTCAGAGAGCAGCGTGGGGGTGCCCGTGAGGGCGGTGTGTGGGCGCCTCAGAGAGCGGCGTGGGGGTGCCCGTGAGGGCGGTGTGTGGGCGCCTCTGAGGGCGCTGTGGCGGGAGGAAGCGTCCACGGCAGGGCTGGTGCTACCGCCGCAAACTCATTACTTTCCTCTCAGGTGGCGGCTGATGTGGGGTCTCTCACTGTCCCTGAGCTAAAGCAGCCGGACCTTGCCCTCTGCTAGGCAACGGGCGATGACAGGGTTCCTCTCATGCTCTGAGGGCACCTCTCTGTTTTTCTGTCTTGTCATCACTTGTATCAGCGTTTCCCTTGTTTCTCCCATTCTTAAATTGACCTTTGATTCCCGTCAGCTGGTCCTGCTTGCAGGTCTCACCAAGTGCTGGCAGTAATCTACACACACAACTTGTTCTGCAAAGGTTTTTGAACCCTTTCAGAGGCTGGCTAGTTCTACTGAACAACTCGTTCTGAATTCTTGCATTTTTCCCATCTCTCTTTGAAACATCTCTGAACAACTCCCAGGTGACAGCTGAGGAGCTGCTACTGCATTCCCTCCTCTCCAGCTCCTTGCTTGGCATCTTTCCCTCATATTAGTGTGCTGTAAAAATATCCTAGGTTAAGGTTCTCCCTAACCAGCTCAAAAATGAATATTCAAAAATGGCTAAAGCTGGTATAGCTACAGCTCAAGGACAAGCCAAGGCAAAGCTGAAGTAGGTGGAGTGACTTAGCTCTGGTTTCTTGGTTTGGAAATTGGCATTGCTGCAAACAACTGTAATATTCAGCTTGACTGTTCAAAATTAGCAGTATAGGCAGGATTTGCTCTATAGTATTAACTAGGTTTTGCTGCTGTGACCAAACACTAAGAACATCACGCTCAATATTACAAAAAACCTCTTGGGAAGACTCGGCTCAGAAACCCGCCAAATAAATTATAGTTTGGTACTTGGCAAATACTTGATCTCACTGTGCAGAAGCAACAGAATCTGCAGATGTTACTGAAATGCTTTTGCAGGCAGGGGAGGAAATATATCTGTAACTGACACCAGTGCCCTTAACTCACCAATCCTTGTCACCATTACTCTATCAGGAGAGAAACACAATCCTTTCTGTCCTATCAAAGATCAATTCCCGACCAACCTCTTGCTTTCAGTCAGATTTTTGCAGTGATGCAAAGGTACAGCTTGCTGAAGAGCTGTAGGACCAGGGTAAGGTGCAGGGTAAACCTGTCTTTTACTAACCCACCCCATGAAAGGGAAACCTTTTGGGAAAACCACTCCATCAACATCCTTGACTTGTAGCCTCCCTACAGGTCCAATTCCACAAGCCCGTTAATGGTACTTGACTGACCAGAGCTCAGTGAAAGCAAAGTAAGAACATCCCTGAAGCCTAGTGCTTTTGAACCATGTCCTAAGAATGGAATGCCCCAACACAAGCACCTCCACTGCTCCTCCCACACTGCCACAGCAGTCTCTTAACCTTCACTACAGTGGCCCTCAGTAAGACAAAGAAAACACCCTTTGCTTTCGCCTGTTGGATGATGCAAACCCACTTGCTGACCTTTCTGGATGAACATTTTTCCAGTGTGAATGGGCCAGCTATGATCTCACTACCTTGTCAATGAAGAGGAAGTGGGGAAAGCCTTTTCAATGCTTAATCAAAAGAGGGCTTTTATGCAGTCTGACATCAGGGGAAAACACAAGACAGCTTTCCAACCGCACTTGCAGGAACAGCTGAGAAGGCTCTCCAAAACCGCTCCCCTTACCTTTCCAGCGACCCTCACTCAGGGCCAGCTACTTAATGGCATGAGCAGACATTCAGCTCTGAACACAGGATTGGCAAAAGGCTCATAAAACCATTAATTATATCAAAGCAACAAGAGGATCTGACTCTGGAGGGCATAAATATGGATTCTGTTCAGAGATTTCTGGTGTGACAGTGGGGTCAGCCTACAACCTTTACAATGAACATCCTGTTCCTGCTTGACCTCTTGTCCTTTTTTCCCCCTTTCTACTTAATGACTGTTTGGAGCAGTCTTGGAGCTTGGAAAAAAAAAAAAAAAAGTCCTCCAAAGCTGACTGACGTACATTGATATTGCTGGTGGCAATATATTTACACAGCCACAAAAAGCAGCTGCTCAGCTGAGCCTACATTTAGCTTGCACCCTACTGAAATGAATGCAAATCTAAAAGCACTAAACGGTATCAGCAGACTGAACGAAAACTAAGAAGTCTTTAACATGGCAGTGTGTTGCGGAAGTGGCGCCAGCAATGACACCCTGCAAAGCTGCTGCCAGTTGTGGAGTTTGCAGCTTCTAAGGAACCCTCAGTGTCCCCAGCAACAGGGGACTTCAGCCAAAGCTCTGTCTCTCTACCACCTTCCCCATCATCCCGAGGACAGGAAATAAGCACAGGGCCGCAATGTTAAAAGCAAGTACCAACAGTAACTTCATACCTCAGCTCTTTGCCGGCCATCACCAGCTGCTTTGTACGGTGAAGCTACACAAAATTAATTGGAAGCTGTATCAAGCCCAAAGACAACAGCACTAGATATTACAACCCCGAGGCACTTGGCTCCTATTCTGGAGCTTACAATTGTAGTGCTTGAACAATTGTAGTGCTTCAACCTCCACGGTTTGTTCTCAGCCCTTGATTAATTATTGATCCCAATTTTTTCCTCATTTCTCATTGTTTCTGTGAAGCGTATCTCACAAAGGAAAGGCAGCGAGCAAGTGGAGAGTGTAATTATTTTTGGATTGAAAGAATCTGTTCAGATGTTTCTGCAGCTTATTGGGATGTGAAAACATTTTTCAGATGTTTAGAAACAGAGAAGAAAAAGAACCCCAGCCCAGATGTTTGCCTGTATGACCAACAATGAAATGGCTTAGGTGCCTTATTTTGTGTTTAGGACATACAGCGCTATGTTAACAGCAACTTTCTCAGTAAGAAATCCATTGCAAGCACAGGGATCAGTGTCATTACTGGGCAACTTTACGTTCAAGAATGTGGTGGGGTTGTTTCTTTTTTTAATAAATACCACTCTTAAAATACTCAGAGCAACAAGAATTAAGAGTCTTAACAATCTAACTGCTAAGTGCAAGTCTAATCTCTTCCACGCAGATGTAGATCAACATTACTTGTTTAAATACTGATAAAAGTTAGAACACAGTGAAGCCGAATGAACGTAAGAAATATTTCACATAATATTTACTGGAAAATTGCAACAGGGATTTTGTCTAATGAGTAAATACAGCATGAAGCCGTTGAGTCTTCTGTCCCTGGGGTAAGATAATTTGAAACACATTTTTTTCAGATCAAAAGTGTTATGTTGTCAAATATAAAAGCCCAATTTAGTCTGCATAATATTTAATTACGAAACCAGCATTCCATACTGTGATTTATTTATTTTTTAAAGTCCAGTGCCCCTTAAGTCATTTTATCTTCTTAAAGATTTGTGCTGTGCCAGATCATGAGAAACACATAATCAACTGTATTTTCATTCTAAAAGAAGAAAAACCTAAAGGGAGCCCTGTGAAAATCGAATCCAAACCCAAGATTTTCCAGTGACCATTTAACTTAAAAAGGCCATCTGCTCACTCGAAATGGAGAGGAGCATCGTATCTCATCCTACTGCTATGAGGATGAACAAGACCCGGTCATACACAAAAGCCACAGGGAAACCTGGAGGTTTTAGACTGAGGAGGACCCTCTTAGTACTCCGCAGCCCCTCTTTTGCTCACCTTGACGCTTCTGTGATGTATTCGCGACGGCTGGCATTTCACACTACTGGTGTTGCAACAGCCAGTGCAGCGTTTCACCTCCACGCAGGGTGGCCATATCAGGAAGTTGGCAGAGGTGGGATCAATCTGACTCCGAGGTATCTCATATATAACCGTCCGTGTTTTGCAGACAGCCGGGATGGCTTCCTCTGTGAACACAAGAAATTCACACTTCCAGGTGAGCAGCTGCTCTCCCTTCAGAGCACCCAGATACTTTACACCACCAGTTTACTAGCAGCACCCTTAGCTGGTGGGTTGAGATGGTGTTCTCAGTTCCCACTCCTTACTGACAGGTCAATGCTGAGTACTGCTTGCCTACCACTGAAATGTGAGTGCTTACCCTATGGACAAGCTTGACTCACACCCAAAAGCCCAGCCCTATAATGGGGGTTTACAACAGCCTGCCTCCCAACATAGCTCGGAGCACATACCATTAGATAAGACAATCCTGGCTCTTTAGAAGTGACAGCAAGCCAGAGGCTTCTCCAGATTAGATGGTCCTCTAACACAGCCTCATAGCAACTGTGGAACAGCAGCTGTTATTTTACAACACTGGGGCAATCGTTGCACATGCATATTATCACACATATATGTAAATACCACAACAAAAGTTGCATTGAGGATATTTATCTCACATCCAAATTGACTGAGCTGGGAAACAATCTGCACTGGCTTGAAACTTTTGTGTCTTAGGTTTCTGCTTCCAAAACCTAAACACCCCCACATCAGGGAGTCTGGCCCATCTGCCATCCCAAAGGGCAACTGCCATTTTTTACTGAATTAAGTTATCAAAGCTTTGTACAGGGTGAGTTTCATTTGTTACTTCTTGAATGAGGCAAACCCACAAGAGTGGCATGACCACTAAACCAATATCCTGCTGGGCTAAGGTAAGGTGAGCTTATAAACAACAGCTTCAGCCACGTAAGGATCATGAATAGCAGCTCTGTACTGCTGCATGATGCTGCCACGAAAAATCCAAACTATCGATCCTTCTCAACCTAAGGACTGCCTAACAGGTCAAGCTGATAATTCAAAACCTTCCAGAAAATTGCAGGAACAACTCGTCTGATGACAAGTTCTTTGAAGGCAGCTTGGACTTTTTTTGCCTTGCAGTGGAAGCAGCAGATAGCTTTGGGTTAGATGTGTCAGGGAACTGTCTGCACTCCTTCAGTTATTTCCAAAGTAGAAGTAGTTCAGGCCTGGCCTGTGCCTGAAACATCAAAACTGGGCTTACTTTTGAAAGAGATGCTTTTCAGCCAGCTAAGTAGAGTGAAAATTCTTCTTTTCAATCCCCAGTGCCACGAACTCATGAAAATTAACGGATCCAATACTGCAAGATAGCTGGCAGCTCCTACAAGTTATTGAGCATATCCAGTTCCCACTGACTTTTATGGGGAGGCATTCAACACCTTGCAGGGTACGGTGCCAAGTGCAGCAGACTGTTTCAGAACCGCTGTTCTCTCGAGGCATTCAATGTGACGAGGGAGCCTGCCAACTCTCACTGCAACCCCACGCTGACAGCACGCTGTGCTACCCACAGCGGCCCACCGCAGCCTCAAGTACAAAGGTATTGACTAGGAATTACCTATCCTAGATAAGATCCTGGATGCTTTCCACAGTCAAAGGCAACTGGTAAAATGCTCAGGCCTAATCAGATGAACGAGCATTGCATACAAAATTCTATTCTAAGAGTCATTAGCATCTATTTCAGTTTACACTTGGGCTTTGTTGGATCACCATCATTATTGTTTAACAAGAACAAAATCCCCTGTAAACACGGCTGGTGCCCTATGCAATGATGGAAGTCAATGCCCCAGAGTTTCCATCAATGGCTTTTAATTTTTTGGATAAACTGGTATTTTCTTGTGAACAAAGAGTCAAGCTGTTTCCCTTTGTGGAGCTTCTGTACTGAAAACTCTACCAACTGTTGATGTTTTTTGAAGCACACTGCTGTAGTTGTTCCCCACACCATGAATTATACATTGAATATCACAGCATTTTCTAACCAAGGTCTAGCTTTCTAACATGCTGCAACAGGAAAGTGAATGTAAAGAATTTGTGCTTGTCTGTCTCCTATGGACATCCTCCAGAAGACAGCTTCTCAGGCAATGGCTTGTTTTGTACAAAAAGAAAGGCAGAAACTAGAAATGGGCTTTTTCCTTTGTGCGTGACACATTTTTTTCCAGTGAAGTGTCCTGCTTTGCTTTCCACAAGCACCCCCTCTGTTTTCACTCCCCAACTACAAACAGCTTGCTTCTTACCAATGCTTCTTTTTCTGCGAATGGGCACAGGACGATTCTCTTGCACATGTTTAGCAGAATGCACACTGTAAGATCTCAAGTTTGTTTCTGAAACATCATCATACCCTAGAACAGGAAACAAAATATGAAACCTCAGCTATGTTATTCACATCCATGTTGCTACAGTGCTGTTCCATACATATGCTCATATGCACAAGACCAAATCCTGCTGCCAAGTAGTCAATGTAATTTCAAGGCCATAAGGTATGGAAGACACAGACGTTAAGTATCATGTACATGCATGCACAATTTAATTCTAATATCCATTCAACTGAAAACCCCCATTAACAGTGCAGAGTCTGTGACACAGAACCATATCAAGACTAAAACAGTTGCATTTTTGTATGAAAGGGATAATACAGCTTCTCTTACTGGAAAGGTGTGGAAATAAGAATAATATTTCCCAATAAAAGTTTCTTGTCAGTTTTGTGAAGTTCTGCTACGAGGCTATGGTAGAAACTATGGTATTATACACACAACAGCAACAATGCTGCCTCTGTAAATTTTCTCTTGCTTGGATTTCAGGGCAGCACTAGAACAGAATCAAAAGCAAAAAGTAACTAGCATGGGTTTCCTTTTAGCCTCTCTGTTGCAGAACAAATCCCCTGTGAAGTATCCTAACCTTTGGAGGGGCATCTGAAGCTACTGCAAACTCTGGGACTGCATCCAGGCTTGTCTTGTTCCCTAAATAAGCCTACCACATGGGTTAAAGGGCCATGAGAAAAAGCAAAGATGGAAAACTTGGCATTTCATTTATCATAAAAAAACAACAAAATAACTGCTCCAACTATTTGGTTTTGTTAAGCGAAGCAGTCCAGGTCGTGTCCCATGCAGTGGGGTTCTGAAAACAACAGGCACAATCTGTAAACGGGGGATCAGGAAGATGCAAGGAGACTGAGGACTACACGTAGATTCTGACACGCCAAAAACAAGAGTTTTAGCGCTCTGCTGCCTTCAGTGCCCTCTGTAACATCACTGGAGTGTCAAGATTTCACTTCTGGCTCCAAAGAAAACTGTGATGTGCACTAAAAAAATTTAAATGGCTACTACACAGCATCCAATTACCCTCTCTACAAGACTCCTGTCTTCTGCACATCACACGCCCTACTTCCAGTTCATTTTGCATGCACAGCTGACTGTGACTCTGGAACTCATTTTACTCTCAGATTTTATTAGTAACATATATTGTAAGGATCTGCTGGACAAACAGACTAACTCCTTTTCTCCTCCCTCCAAGAAATCCTGTCCTAAAGAGCTCACAGCTTGTGAAAATCACCTGCAGGACCTGGTAAGACATGAAGACAGTGGTACCTTCAGCAGCTTAGAAGCTGTGCCTCAAGGTTTATCTTCACTTCTTGGAAAATACTATCGTAGGTAGCTAAGAGAAGATGAAATTGGAGGCCCAAGAGGTAGTGCCAGGAACATCCACTGGTCCTGTCTATTTTCCTTATCAGCTGAACAGATCCTTGTCTGAAATAAGTGAGTGTGAAATCCAGAATCTTTATTTTGCCAAGTAAGTTGGCTCCTACTTTCTATGCAGAGTGCTTGTTTCCCATTGACTTTGATGGGAAATTTTAGAACCCAACTCATTAGCTGACAGTGGGCTTTGACAGCAGTTCCAGTCCTGTACTGTAACACAGCAATAACTAATAGATTTTATTTCTGCTTTTATTGTACCCCATATTCCAGAAAACTCATCAGTGGGGTAAGTAAAACGGCTGGCCTGAGACCCCACGGGAAGTTTGTGACTGAGCTTGGGAGCAGAGTCAAGTCTCCAGCATCCCATTCCAATGGCACCAGGCCATCCACCTGACTTCAAAAGGTGCAACATGAGGATCCGTTCTGACGTTCTTCCAACCTTCTCCTGCTTCCCAGCACTCAGCCTCCCAACACCTTTCACAACCTCTCGCTCAATCTGAGGCAACGAAGTGATACTCAAAAGAAAGCAGCATGATTTTTTGTCAGAGTAAGATCCAAGCTAGTCTCAGAGCAAGAAGAGCCTCTTGTCCGTGTGCAAACAGTGTTTGAAAGAGATTAAACGCAAAACTGATGCCTCTAATCCGAATCGCTTGGTGGGCACAGGCATCTTGCTGAAAAGAGAAACCTCTGATGATGCCAGCTGTACAACGGGCCTGAGCCACAGGTCCTAATCCCATGTTCAGCACACTGGCATAGCTCCCTTCTAACATGACGGATTTCTTGCTGCCTTGTTTAAAAGAACTGGTAAGACTAAAGGAATAGTATGATCAGCTAACCAATATGTTAAGCCATGTGCTTATATATAACTGCTCAACTCAGTTGCAATTAGCCATATCCTATCATCATGTTTATAAAGCAAAATGACATGTCGAGGAGCATGTGTTGCTTCTAAGATGAATTCTAAGGTGAAGAAGGCCTCTGGCTCATACTGCATCTCACTGTCTCACTACATATCTTAGGCATGATATTATTTCATAAGTTTGTGTCTCACTGTGGGGGTTAAAAAAAGAGATCTACACAGCTAGCACAGCAGACTGCGAAACCAGTTCCAGTCAAACCTCACTGCATTATGCAACACAAATCATTCCCATCGATGATATTCTTTTTTTAATAAACAGAATTACGGAGCACATGGTTGGAGCCAGAAGACAACTACAATGCTGAAGGCACTTGGTGTGCCCCTGATTCCCGCAGGCATTTGGAAGGAATTCCATTTCCCAGTGTAGTCAATAGGAAAATCACTGCACTTTGAGCAATATTCTAAGTCAACAGCAGTCTTGCCCAAGCAGGACTGAAGAAATCTGAAAGCCAGCTTTGAAACCCACACTTCACTGTGGATGTGTGGCCAAAAGACTATTTCATTGAAACAATGACACTATAGTTAATTACAAATCTCCAGTTTGACTTTAAAGAAGGTTGATACCTAATTTGCTGGAGTTTTTCCCCTTAAAAAGGGCACAAAGTCTCAGGATAAGGACAAGCTCTCCGCAGAGGAAGTGAGAGTTTATGGGTGCTTAGTACCTCACAAAATGAGGCTTAGAGCAGAAAGCTGCTTGTCACTAAGTGAAGATGGAGGATGCTGCACGCAGCAGCCAGATTAATGCAGCTCTCTTTTAACGTTTTAATAAGAATAAGAAAAAATGTTTTCATGGCAGCTGATCAAGAAATTTCTCTGTAATCTTTTATGTACTGACAACATATCAATGATGGGTACAAAAACTCTTGCAATTAGCCTTGGTCAATCCATTAGTGTAGCTGAAATTGTTCTTTTTTTGTCAGATTGGCATTTTTCCACTGGGTCGTGGAGTGTAAATCACAGAGTTCCTGTGACATCCTGCCAATACGTGATTACTCTTCTCACTAAACAAGCATGTGGAAAGCATCTTAAGACTACTGGTACATTATATTTATCAGTTTATACTTTGGTATTGTCATCTCCTTCCCAAACAATTTAATGTGAGGTACAATCCTCAATATCTGCAGCCTTAACACAAACCCTTCTAGATGGCACTTGGATGCACATCCAGAAAGTGTAGGTCCAAGACTTCTCATACCAACAGCAGCAGTTCAGGAAATTTTCATTATCGCTTTTTTTCAGGAATTCAGTGCAAGGTACAATAAACCAAAATGGTCTGTCTTACAAATCGGTCCTAGAGCCAGAAAGCCCAAGGCAACGTCAATCTGTTTGTTTGATCTTCTCGCTGGATGATGCAAAATATGCCCTTCTGACATCCAACTGCAGATAGATGTCATTAAGTTTTCAACTTTGATCTATTAAAGGAAATATAAGTAGCAGCCTGTGAGATCCTGTTTTGTTTAGGGTTTTTTTTTCCCCCTTTCCCTAAACGTGATCAACTAACTGTAAAGGAGGAGGAGAATTGCCTCTGTCTCAGGAGAAACGCAGGGTGCACATGGCAGATGCCTACCTCTCATAATGTCTAAAAGGTGGAAGGAGAGCAAATGCAACATCCTTAACTGGAGCACCACGCCAAAAGCCACAAAGTCAACAGAAGATTTTCCAATAGACTGAGCTCTGCAGCAATCTAAGGATTTTCCATGAAAGTATACTGTTAATTTAGTCCCACCTCACAAAAGCTACTCAGCTACTTCTTAATCACAGGCCGTTAAATTCACATGGCCTAAGGTGACCCTGTGGTTGATGCCCTCAAACCATGCAAAAGAAGCACACTCAGCCCTGCCTTTCCCCACGCAGGGAGATGACTGGGGGAAAATCTGTTCCCAGCGGGAGGCAAACATAATAGGTGATGAAATGAACTCTACCTCCCACAGGACAGATGGGAGAGGTGAAGTGCGAAGAGAAAAACCAACACTGCTAAGCCAAAGAGAACTTCACAGGCGGAATACAGGAAATGCTCCCGTTTTGGTGACTTAGTCTGTTAGTAGTAAAACTGTACTCTGCACGCTACAGCTGCCTACTTCCTGGGAGCGTGCACGCTTTCTGTTTTAAACAGGGTCAGACTCTGCTCTCCCGTCACGCCAACCAAACTCTGACACTGACTACAGATCCCAACCACAGCAAATTAATGTAAGACCCCATTTTCTGATATAAACAGGGCATTTTCATGTTCCCTTGACAGGGATTTCTCTTTGAATCAGACATGCAGCATTGGGCTCCAACAAATTGGCCTGGATTTTCTTTTTTGAATACAATGATAAGCTCCATGTTGAGTAGTGTTTTTCTTTAAGTAATATGCCAGATGGTCTGGGGGTGTGGTTTCTAATTTTATGAAGGGGGTTATCAGTCATCTCTGCGCTACAATATAGAGACCAAATCTGTCAGAATAGAAGAAAAACCTGCCCACTCTGACTTATAAAACTTACTTTTCCAATTAAAAATATATGCTTTGCACTGAGGGAGAGAAAAATGACTGTTCTTCCTTCATTTTCCACAGCTTCTGTCTTGCTAGTCGGGAATATCAGATATTTGCTGCATGCGTGCCTGATCCTGCAAACACTTCCCTTACGAGATCATTTGTAATTCTCAAGTCCACCCACTGAGTTTAAACAGGGCTACTCACATGCAGAGGGACTGGCAACACCATGCACTGAAACAAGGGAGAAAATAATCACTGGAGTGTTTTTGTTCTGTGCCTCGGTTTAAACCAGTCTATGCTATAAAACAGAAATATACCCAGTGTACGAGCTCTCACTGAACTAGCCCTTCCAGAAATGCAATTACAGCCCTAAGAAAACGCATTTCAGAAGTATCACCTTAGCAGTGACAACGAGAAAATATTCCATTTGCTAATCCAAGCCAATACTAAATATAGTAAACAGGCCCGATTCTGTTTACTGAGGAAAACGTGGTAATTTGAATGCTCGATTAGTCACCCTGATAAACCCTTAGTAAGAATTACTCATGACAGTAGGGACTGCAGGACTTGTGCCCAGAAAACGTAAATGCGGGTAGGAGAGACTGCTTGGTCTGTGCGAAGATCCAATCCTGCCTGTGTAGCTCAGAAAAGGAGCACACAAGCAAGAACAGGGTGAAAGGCTGAATATTTTGGCTTTACTTATTAATATTGTTTGAATTCATGTCTTAAGGCATTACTGTTTCATGTTGAAACAGTAAAATATTTATGCGTCGTGTTGCTCTAATGGTTTCTAAACTGACAAATTGCACGACAACAGCAAAATGAAACAGTAAACTTGTGGCTGACCTCTTCCAATTTTTGGTCATGCATCCTCTGGTTAATATTTGCCACGAGGTAAGTAATTATTATCTGAAATAAATTTCTCTGCTACATCTACTAATTTATTCAGCTCCCGCCTTTGCTCCACTTGTCTGCTTGATTCTCTTGCAATGGAGCCATGTGAACTTTTGCTCTCCTTGTGAGTGGTATTTAAAAATGAAGCATGTGCTTTTTACACTAGAATATTTGAAAAAAAAAAATATCCATTCTAGCAGCTCTGGAATACTGACTCAAACACAGAGGAAGCATGAAGTGTTTTAAAATGCTAGCACTCAGACCCAGCTCTTCTGCAACAGCAGCTGAGCCTTCCACCGAGTTCACAGGGAAAAAGATTCTAGCAGCAGTGCACTTGTCTGGCCCAAAACAGCCTTCAGTGAGGAAATATGTATTGCATCCCCCTTCCCTGTGGTGAAAGCTTCCTTAATTGCAGTGATAAGCAGTAACAATGAAGCGCCTCTCTCCAAAAATACTAGACTGATGCCAACAAATCTGGTAATTAGTAATTAGCCTCTACGGTAAAGTATTGTGCAAGGGAGAAATATTCCCATTTTCAGTGTAATGGGAAACCGTTTGCTCCCTAATCACATGAAAATTGAAAGCTATGTCTGTAAAACACGTTCCTAGTGCATTCCCGCTCATTAATCCAACACTCGACAAAAAGCAGTGAGTTAAAACTCTAGAATGATCCTGCAACACTGACTGAAGGTGATTGAACCTGGCACAGACTTTACACAAATACAGAGCATATGTTTTAAAAGGAGATGGCCCAGTACCAACGCAAGCAAGAACTCATTCATTTCTTCTCCGTGTTTGCTCTTCAGAGAGATGCAGGTTTCCCTTGGGCACATCAAAGGTGCCGGGTTTATTCTCTCTCAACTAAGGGAAGAAATCACCAGGAACAAAGTGCATCAAGTGAAACCAAATGATAAGAAACCCAGTAATATAGTGCTTTGAGAGCTGATTTACTGCTGCAATGATCTGTTTGAACTGCACGTTCTCACTACACCCATTTGCATGCCTAATGATGCAGAAAATAACCCTGCACTATTTTCTTTTCAGAAAAAAAAAAGTGTCTTTTTAAGGGCAAGCTTCATACACAGGTTCCTGCTTAAAATCAGTGCGGACAGTTTATTTTCCTTTTAATAAAGCCCAGCACTTAAGAGACATTACTTCATTCATAAATATTGTTTCAAATATTTTAAATACCTCTAGGACAGTAGTTTAAAGATAACAGAGCAATGCAAGACTAACAACAAACCTTATGGAAATTCTTCTCCGCTGAGAGACGGAGAGGTCTTGAAAACACAAGAGGGTCACCAGGTTTCTCTCCACCCCGAACCCCCTGAAGTTTTAATTCCCGATCGGCCCTTTGGCTGCCGCCTCCCTTTGAAATAAAGCTCCCTCGCCCAGGCCAGCCTGGCTCTTGGGGCTGGGTGCTTGCATGGGTCTCGTCACCCGAGGCGGGGCAGCTCGGGCTGCGCCACCGGAGCGCCCAGAGGCGTGCGGGTCGCTGGGCCGCGGCCGCCCGCGGTGCCTCGCCCGCGGGGCGGCGGCGGCCGACGGCGCGGAAGGAAGGAGGACGGGACTAATTTACCTACGGAGTCAATCTCCAGGAGGCGCTGCAAGTCGCGGATGCTGTGGATCTCGCTGTGCGCCAGCCGCTCGATGAGCTCCTGCGGGATCTCGGCCTCCTTCAAAGACACACACACACACACCGTGGGTCACCGCGCAGCCCCGCGCAGCGCTCCCCGCAGCACCAGGGGCTGAGCGCTTCGGGACTGGGGGTTTTAAGATTTTATGGAGGATACGGGGTGTTTGCTGGACGTGTCTGGACGAAGCAGGGGAAAAATACACACACAAGCGCCCCCTCACCCCGCTCCAGTGTGCGCCTGGAGCGCTTCCCGCCGCCCCCGCCTGCGCGCCCGCGGGGGCTACGCCGCCGCCCGCCCAACTGCGCCACGGCTCGCCCGGCAGAGGAGCTCCGCACGGCCCCGGCCTGGCAGAGCATAGACCCGATAGCGCCGCATCTCCGAGCCCTGAGCCCAGCTCGACGGCTGCAAACCCACCCAGGGCAGATAAAAGTTTGCCCAAGCGGGCGTGAAGTCCACCGCGGGAGCGGGATCTCCCGATCGGGAGAGGAGGAGAGGGACCGTGTCCCACGGGGCCACCGCTATCGTACCAGCTCCCACGTCGCGGCTCTCAGTGCCAAGCAGACTCGGTCCCGGGAAAAGTTACAGACGCCGCTCAGCGCCGAGCACCGCGCTCGTCCCGACCAGGGCCACCTGTAGCAACCCCCAGGACGCGGCTCTGTGCCCGAGCGCCCGTGTACGGGCCACCGGCGCCCGACCCCCTCCCGCTCTTAGGCGGCTGATCTTCAAAAACCGGGGAGGGGCGTTTGGGGAGCGGGGAATGAGGTGGTATTCAACCAACTTCTGCCCGCGGCACTAACGGTGCCCGCGGCCGGCTGCGTGCAGCGCCGTGCGCCGCGGGGGCGGCCGCTGCCGGGCGGCTCCGCGCACCGCTCTGCTTCCCAGCAGCCGCAGCTCGCTTGCACCCGCGGGGCGTGAATATGTATACATATCTTTTTAATATCTATATCTGTATATATATAACATTTTTTTAAGGGCAGATAGCAGCCGCGGGGTGGAATGCGCTCTCATTCCCCCTCGCCTCTGGCATGCATTAAATGGCAACTCGCTTTCGGGCTTGGCCGCGAAGGGTTCGGGGCAGGGCGAGCGCTCCTGGCGAGACCGGGGCGCGGAGATGCCGGCGGAACCCAGGTGGGCAGCTCGCTCCCCCGCGCACCCCGCCGCCGGCGAGCCCCGAGCCCTGGCCGCCGCGTCTCCCGGGGACCGAGAACGCAGAAAGCCGCTCTCACCTACCTCGGAGAAGGTAAAGGACAGGTAGCCAAAACCTATCAGCAAAACGCAAGCCCAGGTCCTCATCGCGGTCTAGTGCACTTTGGACACGGAGGGAAGGCAACGCTGATGGAGAGGAGCTGCAGGCCGGCTCCTGCCGCGCAGAAATTCAGTACCATCCCTCAGGGGAAAGGCAGCGGGGTGGTTCGAGGGTCCTCCGCATCCAGGGCGGGTCGGGGCTGCCTCGGGGCGGCGGTGGTTTAATTACGGCGCTGCCGCTGTTTGTACGTTCCCCTCGCTACGGGAGCGTGGCCGCTCTCCTCTCTTCTGCTCTCGCTCGGCTCCTCTTGGCTCTCAGGACTAGACCAGCCGGTACTTCTGCATATTTGCTTAGATCAGACCAAAGTGAAACCCAAGGAGTCGATCCGGAGCGCAGCCGAAACGCCCATCACCTGTCTGGGGCGAGTGGCCCCCCTCGCGCGGGCGGCGCTGGGCCCGCCTCCCCCCGCCGCGGCCTCCCGCTCCGCGCCGGGACCGAGGGATCGCTCTGGCTGCCGCCTGCTCCCCCCGCCAGCTACACTCACCCTCCACCCTCTGCCCCTTTCGCAAAAAGGGAAAAAAAAACCCAAAAATCTTTTATTGATACGGATCGAAATGTTTCTCTTGCTGAGAAATGGTCCCGCTTCCCTCCCCGGCTGGGGCGAGGTTAAAAATAATAATTAATTAAGGATAATAGCAGTGATAAATCGAAGCAATATTGCAAGATCTCGCGGGCTGCCTTGGTGCAGTTCCTTCTCCACTTTGCACGGGAGAAAAAGAGGAGGAGGAAAGGGGCAAAAAAATATTTATATATATATATATATATGGAAGAAGGTTTAAATCCCAAGGGGATCGGAGACGAACTGCAACTCCTGCCGGAGGGAGGATTCCCGGGCTGGCTCCGGAGCGGTGGCCTGTCTGGAGCGTGGCTCCGGCGAGGAGCAGCATATACCGCTCCCCTCCCCGCCATGCGCCGCCCCCGCCCCTCCTCCCGGTACTCCCGGCACCAAACCCACAAACAACAAGTAGTGGGGGCTGCCGGCAGCTGCGGCCCCTGCCAGCGGGGCTCTGCCCACATGGAAGGCAAAAAAAAAAAAAGGAATAAAAAAAGCCAAAGGAGGCGTCGGAGGGCAGGGGGGCTGGGGGGAGCGGGGCAGCCTGCCCTTCCCCCGGCCCTCTGCGGCACCGGGGCGGGGGAGCCGAGGCGCGGGGAAGGGCCGGGAGCTGCTGCGCAACAGCCGCCGCGGAACCTTACGGGATCCACCTTGTGCCCCTGCCTTTTATATAAGGCGGAAGAGATCGCCATGGCCACGGAGGGTTTGGGTGGTTTTTTTAATTCTTCTTCTTCTTTTTTTTTTTCCCGCGGGGGGAGTGGGAGGCTTTAGCAGAAGGGGAGGGGCAGAGCCGCGCTGCCTTGTGTTGTGGGGTGGTTGATGTTAGTATTTTTTTTAACATAGCTTCGTTGCTGCCGTTGCAGCGCAGTCTTCATTGCCAGGGCGAAAAGCCTCCCTTAAATACAAAAGCACTCATACATCTCACCCCCCCCCAAAAAAAAAGAGGGGGTGTCGGCGCGGGCGGGGGCAGCGGTCCCCCTCCGCCCTGCGGCACCCGGCTGCGGCATGCGCGGGCGCGGGGCTCCCCTCCGCGGCCGCGGAGACGCCGCTGCCCGGGGCTCCGCCGCAGCCGGCCCCGACTGCCCCCACAGCCAGCCCCCGGAGCATCGGTGCCGAAGTCGGGCGGTGGCAGCTCGCTGTCGTTTGGCATCCTCCCTCCAAGCTGCCCCGGAGAGAAAATGCCCCCTTCTCCCCGGCGCGGATCCGCACAAGGTGCCTGCTGCACCCTGACATCTCCCTGAACTCATTGTGATTTAAATAACAGCCCTTTCTCATCTAAACAAAGCATCTTAATAGCAGATGCAAAGAATTCGGCTCATCTGAAAATCCAATAGCATTTAAGTGGATTAACTGCAATAACACAACTGAGGAGTGATACTATCCTTCATGGAAGACAATAGACTGTAAATGCACAGCCAGGGAGACTTATCCTTTCATCTCTGAATTTCCTTCAGCATTTCAAAAGCGAATGCTTTCGAGAAGCCCTGAAGGGGTTTGCACGCTACTGGCTTGGACATGCTTCTAGGAAACAACCTGTGCTTTAATGGGCACTTTGCAATTGCATAGAAGTTCCCACCAAAACAGAAGTGGCCTTTCAAGTACGTTTAATTCTCTCTCATGATGTCATGTAGACTTACAGGGTGGTCTCCAGGACCACAACAGGGGGGAAAAGAGAAAGAAAGAAAGAAAGAAAAGAAAGAAAAAAAAAAGGTGGGGGTTGAAAAGAGAGAAAAGGAAAAGAAATGTAAAAGATTTGGAAGCACTTTAAAAAGAAGGCTGCTTTTCTTTAAAAAAAAAAAAAAGGCAAAAAGTGCTGAGCCAGTGTGAAGCCATTCTCAAATGCCTCCTGAGAGAAAAAATTGATCCACGTGCCACACTGCAGCAGAGCCATGCACACAGGCCACACTGGCAAGCAGCAGGGCGAGCAGGAGGCAGAGCAGGGCAAGTCATCCTGGTAGTTGCCATCACTTTCATACACAGGCTTGATATCACAGAAGTTAGAAAGTGATGACTAGGGGTTTTTTTTTTTAATAAATGTCTCATCTGCACTTATCATTTGCTGAGGTTAAAGGAACAATTCTTCTGGTCTGTGTTGTCATAGTAATAAAAAAATAATTACCAAACAGTGAAATGGATTCTGACAGTACCCGCTTGCTGAGCTCCCTCTCCTCTCCTCTCCTCTCCTCTCCTCTCCTCTCCTCTCCTCTCCTCTCCTCTCCTCTCCTCTCCTCTCCTCTCCTCTCCTCTCCTCTCCTCTCCTCTCCTTCATTGGGTAACGTCTGGGATCAGCAGTGCTGGGTATTTGTAGCTCTTTCCAGAGGTATTCCACTACAAAAGCCAACGTAGAGATAAGTCCCACTTTACCTACTGGTAGGAAAAAAATATCTATGCGGTTTTGATTTTTCTTACATTTCCCTCATTTTATGAGAAGCATAAACTGCAGCAACATCTTTTTTAAATCTGTCATTGTGGAGCTCAGATAAGCATCTTTCCTCGAGGTCGAGTTACATTTGGAGTAGCTTTTAACATTAGACTGTTTAGATGGATCATTGCAAATATTTGATAATAGTGCAAAATGTGTAAGATCCCAGAGGAGACCAAAGACCAGGGAAAGTAAATAAGATTAACACAGATTCTGCAAGCAACTTTAGACTTGGGTTGTCTGTCTGCTTATGAAACACATTTTCTCCATGTCTATTGTTTGATCTAAAAATGCATTTGTGCCGTGGAAGTCCTTACAAGCAGGCAAAGCTATGTCTGTGAAAAATGTCACACAGGTGCATCTTTACTTCAGCGTGGCATCTTCCTGCAGTCTCTGAGTGTGTTAAACGTGCATGCTGCAAACACCAAATATCATCTTTTATGTAATACCTATGAGCTACACACGTGGAAAGAGGGACAGGATGGTATTTATAGGTTCGAAAGAAAACCAGTACAAAGAACAGAACACCAGAAAACTAGGTTTTGCACTTTCTTATTTATCTGAGAGCAGTGAGTAAGATCCTGCTTGTCTAATTTAGATCACGAGCCATTAGAAGTCCCTTGAATGCCAGGAATTAAGACTAGGATTATACTATGACAGAGTTTTGGGAAGGAGGATTCTCGGGGTTCACATAGTTCTTGTTATGGGGGAAGGGATGCAGAAGCTCCTTGACATAAAGTGAAACTACTTCAGTGGCACCAATGCTTCCTGCAGGCGATGATAGATGAAGCCAGGGTGCCCCAAATCAAGCTTCAGCATTGGCAGCAGAGCTCATTTAAATCTTTGCTGGCTCAGTTGTTACAAACACGGGTCAAGCCGTGCAGCAGGGCCAACTCGTGTTTCAGAGCAGCATGCTGGGGCTGCGAGGCACCAGAGCTGCAGGGAGATGGCTGGGAGAAGCATGGTGCAGGGGTGGGCAGCAGGGGAGGGAGGCGCTGAAGCTACTGAGGGCACTGGGCTGGCTTCAAAATGGTACCTGCAGTGCATGGCAACTATTTCAGAGGTCGGGCTGAAATGTTGATACTTGTTTGGCCCTCCTGACAAGCCTTAAAGTTGCAAGAGGAATTGTTTCATTCCTGTCACATTCCTGCTGAGGGAGCCTTGGGAAATGTGTCTTGGTTTTAATGATGAGGGTTGTGCCTCATTGCAATCATATCAAAATTAACAAAACAGAATGAGTTTGGGTAAGGAGTTTTTTTTGGAAGGATGGCCTGTTTTTATTGTAGTGACTGTTTGGGACTGGCCAAAGTGGTTCAGTATGCTCTGTGGGATACGTCCTGCCACTGCTGCTGAAAAAGGACCAAGAGCTGAGAGTGTCCTGGCTCCGGAAACGGACAATAACAAAAACTGTCAGTGATCTGCACCTGCACCGTTCAGTCTCAGTGCCACACAGTCTAATACAAAGGATAAAACTTCAGAACATAAAATCCAGAAAGCTAGGCAGGAAGCTCGCCCAATTTGGGCAGTTTCTCTCTGGTTTTGAACGTTTCTTTGGCCTGTATCTTCAGAGGGGCAGGTGGCCATGGTGGGAGAAAGTCATCTGGCTTGATTGCTGCCTGCCTATAGGAAGAGCAACAAGGAAAGCTGCAAGGATAACAAGCAAGGCAGTTATTGTTCCAGCTGGTACACCTACAAACATTATTTCCTCCTTTTCCAGCTCTTCTTCTTGGATCCTTACACTGGCTCCGTCCTTCTGGCTGAGCTTTGTTTTCTTTGAAACTTTCATTGGTGCAGCTTTCCAGATGCTTTCATGGTTGATAATTTTCTTAAATAGTGGTAAGATGCAAATCTGCTACAAGGTTTCAGTTGAGCAGAATGATCAGAGGGGCTCAGAAAAGTTTTATGATGTCCTTACCCCTGAAGAGAGAGTAGCTATGTCCCACATCACCTATGTGGGTTGACACGCAAAGCCACAGTATTTCTGGAGATGGTTTGCTCTTCTATGAATGTGGCAGGGTCCAACTAGAGCTGATCCTCCTCCCAAAACTGCCCTTTTGACTTCAGTGGGCGCTAGACCCAGCTTTCCCTGGAGCAATGGTTGGGTTTAATAGCAAAGACAGAGGGTTAGTAAGGCTCTTGTTAAGGTGCTTGCCTCTGCCCCACACCCAACTGCCTCTTACCCAGGAGGCTCAGCAGCACAGCTGAAAGCAAGGAGCTGTGTGACCTTCCCAGCTGCAGGAGCCACTGCTGAGTGACACACAGTTCACCTTCAGGGCTGGAGGACAAACTGGCAGCCCTGCCAGCCTGGGTAGCAAGATACCATGTTTAGGCATTAAAGTAGGGCACTTGCATACCAGCACAGGCCACTATTTTGGTGGATATATGAAGTTGCTCCCTGCTCTCCACCCCTATGGGACAACGGAGCTGCTGAGAGCACGGGATATCCTCTGCCTGGTGGATAAAGCTCTTAAAAATGGGCTGTGTTTTGTCAGTAATACTTAGTTCATCCAGCTGAATAACTGTAAAAGTACCAGCCCAGCTTAAGGTATACTGATACACATTGTAAATGGAAGGAACATGCCTTGGGCTTGGCCTCCGGGGTCCTGTGTGTGGAGCGCTCGTGTCTCCTCAGCAATGTGGGTGTAAAGCTCTGCTCCTCTGACTCAAATCAAAGCCAGTCACAGTGATTCTGTGGAGATCATCCAGGATGTAACTCAGCCACACTAAGTACCATAAAATTGTGATATTATTCTTCATTGTTTGTAGCTTGGAAGCCTGTAGAGGCCTAGCTTGGAGCAGGCCATTTTATTAAGCTCCATCCAAACACAGTGAGATAGCTGTTCTTCCGAAGAATTTGTATTCTCAAAGTGCAAGCCGCCCCGTTTGTGTTCTTGTATCCATGCAACCTTGTTGCTCTTACAGCATTACACATTTGTCCTGTGAGATTCCCTCCCTTACAATAAAAACTCATGAGAATGATACACAGATTTTCAGCTCCGCGCACACCAGAGGCTGCAGGATCCAGCAGTACGCAAAGGACAAAGGAGATGCGAAGGCTGCTCTGGTGGAATTGCTTGTTTTAAACTGCAGATGTTTGCAATGACCATGAAGTTTCCTAATTGAGTTTCTGACCCTTTTTGTCACAGAAACCCAGTTCATGTAGAGGAGGGAGAAGGGCAACTTGAAGGATTGTGAGGGTTTAGATTTGTTTGTGTTTTGTGGATTGGGGTTTTTTTTAATCAAAGACTCCAGTGTAGAGTTCTGTACATTTTGCTTTTCATCTTCTTACATCTAGGAATACAGCAGCCTGCTTCTTCATGATCTCAGTGGTTGCACAAAGGACCATGCATGAAGTTCCCAGGGCAGTGCAGTACCTCTCCAGAGTGCTTCTGCTGCCCATGCTAATGAAATCCTCCAAAAACTAATGGTGGTGGCCAGACCAGCACAGGCAGCCCATGTTGTGTCTTCTGGTCCTCAGCAGAAATTCCCAGGATATTCAGTGCTTTCCAAATGCATATTTTCAATTCTTCATGCTTGGGCAATTTCTTAGTAAAATGTGATAAAGACCCTCTGTAACTAAAAGACACATCAGTAATCAGAAACGCAGAGAGGATGTAGTGAAACTACACAGTGAACCTGCCATGAGCCTGTGGCCAAGTTGCACATGAGAAGCTAGGAGCAACCGTTTCCAAAGTTTTTTTGTTTCTCAGCCACCTATCACCTCAGGACAGGTCTGAGCATTGCCCTGATATGTTCCAGGTCTAACTGACCTCCTAGAAGCACACAGTGGTCACATACTTTGGCTATGTCACATGTAGACATCTTAGCTCAGGTTGTCACCTGCTAGACACCATCACAGGTTCACAGGGAGCATGTTCTTGCCCAGGAAGTGCTGCTGGGCTACAAAGCAGACACATACCCACATTTACACCAAAAGAGAATTTCTTGGTTCTTGCAAAAACTGAAGGGCAGAACCATCTTCTCCATCCTATTGAATGCAGAATTTGTTTCCCTTTCAGCAGTGATCTGTGATGATGTACCCATCGATCTGGATACAGAACTACTTCTTTCTTGGAAGTCAGAGAAATACAATGTTAAGCCAGAGCACAGGCAATGGCCCTTTAAGCATTGTCTGTTTAACTGTAGCATGATCTCTCCTGCACTCGAGTGCTTTCCATAAACAGCAAGTCATCCTGGAAGGGGAGGGAGAGGATGATAAATAATCCTGTTATTCATGCAACTGCGTTCTTTCATGAAACTGGGAAAAGGCAAAAGAAAGTGGTGACTGCGAGACTGAGAACAAAATACAAGGCAGTGGGTTGTGTTGCTGCAGTTATTTTGGGCTAGAGGAAAATCTGAAAAGAGAAAGGTAAGCAGAGAAAGTTTAAAATGCCAAGAAGGAAGCCAAGAGATGGGGCATAAAAGAACAGCTTTCTCTGCATCCCTGCTTTGTGTCTCACTGGGTACTCGGGCTGGCTGTAGCTCTGGCTGCCCCCTGCCTGCCCCTGTGGTGTGGCTGCCTGTGCTGGAGGCTTTCCTGCTTCATACACCTTGCAGAGAGGTAGGAAGTGGGAGAAGCCAGAGCTCCAGCAAGGATAGCTGATTGAGGACAGAGGCAAAAGTGAGCAAAGAAATCCCACAGATCAATGGGAGAGCAGAGAAGAAACCTGTTTGCCGAGGGTCCTACAACTGAGCTCTAATTAGCTTTCCTGGGATGGTCTGTGCTGTTGCCTCCATTAGGCTCTGCCCCTGTGCCGGAGGTGCCTCCCAGGCATGTGGTGGAGGTGTTGGTGCCCACACTGCAGCAAGTTCTCCATCTCCACCCAGGCCCTGCGCTTGGACAGCTGAGGCCCAGGCACCCACCCTGCTTGCAGGCAGCCTCCCACAGAGAGCCTGGACAGATTGTGGGGTAACACCTTAAATCACTGCAGCTGTTTTGCTCTTTGCATGTGAGTCAGAGCCCTCCATCCCCTGCTCTTGGAAGCAGCCGGGCCTCGTGCTGCTTTCACATTGCCCAGTACCAGCCCAGTCTTTGGTTTGTACGAGCACCTTATGACAGGAGAGCATGTCAGCCCCTCTAAAACTTCAGTAATGACATACATCCATTTCAGAGGTGTGGCATCAGGGATTAGGATAAGGCAGCTACATTGTTATAATCTTCCAAAAGTGTCTCTTTCCCATGTAACTTAGTGGCATCAGTGCAATTCCTTCAGGCTTAAAAAGCTTAAACCACTGTAAACAAGGCAGCCTTGGAGCCTGGGTATTATAGAGAAAGAATTCCTCTCCATGTCCTAGATATTTCACATGGAGAGGAAAAAAAGTAAAAGAAGAACATTTAAGCTGTCAGCTGCCAGTGTAAATGGGACCAGCTCCATCTAACTTCAGTCCAATATCTGCTGCACCGTCGTCACCTGAAGCTCACATTTAGGTAAATTGAAATGACATATGGTGCCATGAGAAGGCAACAGATAGCTTTCTAAGTACTGCACAATCACATGAGCCACATGTATCTTTCCTGAGATGCCCTGCCAAACTAGCAGGTGTTTTTTACATCAGGCCTTATATTAACAGACTCCTGCATATGTCTGGCTGCATCTGCTGCATTAACGATCGCTCAGTACATAATGGCTGCATTAGTTTGTGAAGTTAAATACCATGGGCAACAGCCCAGCCACCATGCATACAAACATTGAACTGCTTCTGTTTGTATCACAGGGTTTATTACTACTGCTCCTTTGCTATGACTTTTTCTTGCTTTTTCCCTCTTGCTGCATTTTCCCCTTGTTCCTGCCCATCCTTTCCCCAGCGTGTGATTTCCAGATTGCCTCCATCTCTTCATTTTGTCCATCTTTTGCCATAACTTTCCTGTCTCATTTCAGTTTCTGTGGATGCCAGAGAAGGTGAAAGCTGCAGCCAGACAGCCTCAACACATCCTGACAGCCCCGGAGTGACGGGATGCTCCTCTAGCCAATGCATGTGTGGAGTCAGGTTGGGGATGCCATCATTTCAGCTCTGGATGTAGCTGGTGGCTGCTGCGGAAGCGAAAGAGGCCATATCAGGAGCTGATGCTGTTTGAATGCTTGCTTCACTTCTACTCTAAATGCAAACAAGTATAACTGGTAGATCTGTGTCCAAGTCTAAAACCACTGGAGAAAATATGTGCCCTTAGCAACAATCCTGCTTTTACAGAAGTCAGTGGTTTGGGGGTTAGTCTTCTAATTGTAATTATCATGGCTTTATTCAGAAACAAGGAAAGGCTGAATCTGAAGCCAGTTATCATAGACTGAAAAAGCCCGCTTGTCATTATAAAGCTGATACTGAAGTTTGGTAGAAATTCCCAGGGGCATCAAAGAGGTGTGCATATTCAGCTCTCACTGAAGTGGGAGCTGGGGGCACTACTTAATGAGAAGGATTTGAAAAATGCTCTTCTGTCCTCCATTGTTTAAAATTAAGATGCCAAATTCAAACATCCACACCAGCATGGTGTCTGTTTCCATGGCTCGTGCTTTTAGTCTTGTAGCAGTTGTCATGGTCCTTCATGGAGGTCTCACCTTTGGTCCCAGTCTCTCTTGGCCTAAGGTTTCGGGTTTTTGCAGTACTTCCATGGTGTATGCACACACACAAAGCACAACAGCTGTTGGACCTCTTATTCATGGCTTAATCACTTCCCTCTGGAGGTGTGTGGTGTGATGTGTGGTCTTACTCAACCCTGGCTTTCTGAGGGATGGAGAGGCAGGGTCAAACACAGCCCAGATTCATCCCTGCACTTAAGAGCATGACTAAGCCAGTGCGTGGAGTGTTCTTTTGACATCGTTAGGATGGACCTGCTTCTTTTCCTGGCGTTAGGCAAGCATTTAGTCTTTTAGAGTTTGTCTTACCACACCCTTCCCATCTCATGCTCATCTCAGCATCACATTGCTAGCTGCCCACTGGGTTTCCACACGTCTCTGCTGACTTTCACCAGGCCGTCTGTCTGATCTCATAACCACATCTTCTCTGGTGGTTCACCATATGCCCCTGGTCCCACCCTCCGTGGGGGTTTGCTCTATCGCTGCTACTTTCCCATCCATCTGGAATTTCCCCTGAAGGCCTTGAGCCACCTACTCCCATAAAAAGTCATCAGAAACCTTTTGCTGGGAGGGACTTTCTGCATTGTGTTTCTTTGCTTCACAGTTGCGTAATCCAAATTGGCTGTCGATTTAATTTGAAACACCATTACACCAGAACAGGGCCTCAGCATTTACAGCACTTGAGACAGATAAAATAGTGATAGGGAGCCAGATGGCTCAAGAGACTGGGAATCAGCGATGGAGTCTTCAACTTCGACATCACTGCTTCAAAATGCAGTTCTGATCCACGGTGAACTTTATGGTCTTAGTTCAGTTTCTAGTGTACACATGGTCATGCGAGAAAAACTTCCCCCATCAGACACCATCTGCTTTGGCTGGGGAGACCTGAAGAAATGTGTGATGGTCACCTCAAGCCAGAGTGAAATGTCACCCACTGCACAAGGGTGACGTGGTCACAGTGGCTCCAGTGATGCTCAGGCATGATTGTGGCAAGGGAAATTGTAATTGCAGTGTCTGTCTTCCACAGGAAAGACATTTCCTTCTCTCCCAAATTACCTTTCAAGCCATTTCTAAAATAGATTTGTTACTAAGTCTCATGAAGTCTGTAACTCTGCAGTCCCGGAGGTCTGGCTTTGATCCCATGTGTACCTAATGAAAGACTACTTGGAGGTGAGGGACACTTTGCCAAAGTATCAGTAGGAAAAGTAAGGAGCAAGTAGGAAATTTGTGTCTGGAGTGTCCCTAGGACAAAAACAGTGTGAGAACAAAATCTGGCCATGCATATAGGAGCCAAAAGCCATACTAAACTAAGCTACAGTTTCTTGAAGCATAGTCTTCTTCCTGATGGTGGTTGTTTTCTAACCTAGCTGTGCATGAATTGGAAAGAACCAAGTGCCAGAGAAGAGGTGACAGTGAAATGACACTAAGGTCATTACACATGGAGCAGGAGAAAAGCAATCCAGCCTTCCAGGTTCCGTTTATTAAAGCCATAATAGTCTGCTAGGGCATCACACCCCCTCACTGGTAAAATCTTTGACTGTGAAGGCAACAGAAGAAACGACTGGGATTTTTTCTGCAAGGCTTCTTGATTTGGATGCTGTCCCTCCTCAGCCCATGTTCACTCAGCTGCTCTCTCCCGGGTTCCCCTTGCCCCTGCTGGAAAGCTGCCTAGAAACTCCCTCCCCAACTTCAGGGCCAACACCAAAACCGCAGAGTCAGGCTCATTATTTGGGTCCCTGCCCTGCCTCGCCTCCCCAGGCAGGTCCATCCCTGGCCCTCATCTCATTTTGGCTGCAGATGATCCCGTCCCGTGGAGCTCTGAGCTGCCAGAGGCCGCAGCTATCCCCGCTCCCCGGGCCCCCACAGCCGCCCCAAACCGTCATCTACAGCCTTGCATTGGCTCCAGGGATCTGCTTCGTGCCATCAGCAAGTGTTTGGTTTATATTCGCCTATCGGGCTATGACCCTGAACTGGCTTCTCCCTTTAAATTCCTTCCACTTGGCTCTGCCCACACTGTCCACAAAGCCTCTCAAAGAAATGCAGCTTGAAGAAAAAAAAAGAGAAACAATCTAAGAAGAAAAACCCTTCACAACAAAATGTCCTTCTCTCTCCTGGCAGTTCTGCTGGGGTGCAGCTTTCCCAACACTGTCCAGACACAGAGTCCGTTTGGCAGTGCTCTCAGGCACCACAGGGTCACTCCATAGCTAGGCACAAAGCACCCGCACGCTGCCTCATCCCCAGGGCTCATCCTGGCTGTAAGGGGCCAGAGGCCAGCCCAGAGTCACCACCTTGCTGAAAAAATGTGCTTTTATCCAGCTTTCATCCCAAGACTCATATCGGCCTTTCAGCACTGCTGAGCTCACAAGCGGAGTGGTGTGACCCACAGTGGTGTGACCCCACCTCTGGGGTGAAGAGCTGGTGAAGGCCCCTTCCCGTCTCACGCACTCCCTTTTTTACATATATATCTAGGATTGGCACCATAAAGTGCCAGCTCCACGTGCGTGCTGGTGGGCGGATAGCTTTGCATTCGCCCTCATGATTTCATGCCAAAGACATTTGCAAGTTCAGCTCGTCGCTCGATTTCCCTCTCGCTGCTTCTCTCCCGCGCAGTTGCTGAGCCTGACGTCCTGCATTCGACCTCCCCACCAGCCCATATGCTCTAGTGCCTATGTTTCTGTTTGCCTCTCTACAGCTTTATCCTTCCCTTGTCCTGCCCCGAGTTCTAAAAGACTTTCTTAAAGACTTTCAGTAAGAGCAAAATGTATTATGTCATACTCACTGTTGCTATCAAGCCTTCCCTTTTGCCTCTGTTTTCAGCAGCTGTTTTGAGATGATTAATAATTTACAGTGAGGCTTGGCACAGCAATGGTTAAAGAGATGAAACTGATGTGACGCATGAACCTTCTGGACAGAAGCAGTTTTATAAAGTCTTATGAGTGATATTTTTTCTTTAGGAAAGCAGTGGGCTTGTTTTTTGGTTTGGTTTTTTTTTTTTTAAGTGTTGTGAGAATAGGAATGTTTCTTTTTTAGCCAATTCCACATACTTTTTGTTATAGGAGAAGATGCGGTCTGAGGGTTTTAGCAGAGGCTAAAGCAGGGGAGAACTGGATCTATTTTGGTGGAGTATCAAGTGAATAGGAAATAATCGAAAATGCTGCATTAAAAAATGAGTTTAGTAGCAGCTCCAGGCAAACCATGTTCTGCAGACAGCCCTGCCCTTACCTGCGCAACACCCAACAGCCTGCACTGCTGGGTGCAAATGCGTGGATTTGATCCATTTCTACCCTTTGGCCAAAACACATTCCTTTAGTCATGCCCTCCTGGGAACTGTGGTTTTGCGTGTCATTGTTTTTCTGTTGGTAAAATGAAGCGTGTTGGCTCCCAGAGGTTCTTGCATGGCTGTTTTCAGGAGTGTGTGTTGGATAGTGGACAGACAGGTCTTGCCTGGGGTGTTGTGGTTAAGGGGCAGCTCATGGCTTCTCTCAATGAGGAGCAGCCCAAATAACCCTCATTACATGGGTGCTGGTGGCAGCAGCACGGCAGCAGCCTTCTGCCCTGGATGGACTATCCTTCTTTCCCCACCTGCTGCTTGGGCTGAAATCAGAGCTCAGATTCATCCACTCCCACCCCAGCATCATGTCTCCATTGCACCCTGATTAGTGGAAAGGTGGTGGTGTTTTTTTGGGACCCTAGGCAACAGACATACCTCCTGCTAAGGATACACACCAAGAGCCTCACCTGTAGTGATGGGTGGGACATGACACCAATTAAAAACCAGAGGCCAGAATTTTTTAAGGTTAATCTGCTGATGTCAAAGAATTGTATTTGGCAGGAGAGTTCTCATCAGTTTATATTTCTGCTTTTCTTCAACAATCTAATTTTTGTACTTTGCTGTGCAGAAAGCAGACACCGACAATCCTCCCTCAGTTACCCTGGTCGTGCTGCCTGTGGTAGCTGGAGAGCAGTGGGTGCATGCTGGCCTGAAGACTATCTGGAGGGCTTTCAGAGGGTAAGGGACAGCTTAGGGTCACCAGAAGTGCTGCTGGGGACACGTGCAGAGCTTCTCATGAGCACTTTAGAAGAAAGTGGCCTTTCGCATTCCCATCTCACTTCATGCTTCGGTGCAGGGGATGGTTGGCAGCTGTTGGAAAATGAAATAGTTTGATTTTCACAGAGGAGAAACTCATCATTTTCCCTGAAAACTTTCACGCCAAATGGGATTTTTCTGACAAACTATTCAGGCAGAACGACCTTTTGTATTGCAGAACAAACTGTGATGAACGTTTCTTTTTTCTACCAGGTTTTTCTTCTGACATTATGAATGTTGATGAGGGATTAACTAACGTGGCTCATTATCAGCGTATGTAGCATCGGAGAGGAAGGCTTGAAGTTATTTGAGATGTTGAAAACAGCCACCCGATGCCAATAAGTGATTCGAGATATTGCTAGAGCCAAAAAGCAGGAACCGTGGGCTGAAGCCAGTGTTGCTGTTAGTCCTAGCTATGGGTGAAGTTGCCTCAAGGCTGAATTTGCCTCAAGAGAGTCAAGCTGGAGAGCGGATTAACTTCTAAGAAACTCAGAGTGAATGAATTACGGGAATTATCCTGGAAGGTCAGCAGTGGAATCATGAGTCCATTGCAGAGGATACGGGATGCATTTGTAAAGAGCTAAGAATGGCCTCTTTGCTAGATTTATGGGGCTAAGGTGATGAGAGAGAGGTCAGATAATAACCTTTCAAATCACCAAGGCAGACCAAATATGCTTTGCCGTCTTCCACTTGCTTTGCAATGTATGTGTGTCATGTTTGGAAAACAAGGCCCTGTCTGTCCCTGCTGAAACAGAAGCAACAAAATAACACTGCTTGTTAGGGAAATGCCCAAACAGGGGGAAAAAATATAGAGATAATTGAAACATTCAGGCTGGCAGTAAATGGGGGATAAAGGCAATAAATCTTGAAAGCACGCTGTGTTATCTGAGGCCGGAGCTGCTGGCACTGCTCTTGGGCAGTGTTTCGGCAGCCTCGGGAGGCCTCTTCAGTGCCCGCTTATCTGGAGCCTCAGCCTTCAGCCAAGGCCACCAGCTTGGGATAGAAAAGAGATGCTGAAGCAGAAAGAGGTGTGTCCCTCCTGCCGCAGCTGTCCTAATCAGAGATGCTCTGCGTGTGGAAAGGGCTGCAGGTGAAATGGAGTTTATGAACTAACCCCACAGGCATGTGGCCAGCAAAATACTGCAAAACAGGAGGCAGAGAAGGGTGGCTTCACTGGGGGAGGATACATAGCTCCTGATGGAGCTGCTCCAAGGCCATCTGGCACAGCCCTGGTCCTCCTGCATCACCCAAAGGACTTAGTGATCTAAGAGGCTGCTGCTCTGGTACTTGCACCTTCCTATGCTGTTTCAAAGGCTTCTTTGGTGCCTGCACAAGTCATTGATCCACACTGAGGCTGGGTTTATTTTAACACAAATAAACTCAAAGTGGTCAAGGAACCCTCATAACTCAGCTACCAATTTGATATAAAAGAGGACACCGACTTTCCTTACAGATTTATGTGTAGCTGAAACCCAGGCAATGGCGGGGGCGGGGGGAAATCTGAAAACAAAAATAGTATCCATGCTTATTACATGGCAACAAAGGTATGTGATGCTGCAAAGCTCTTGGCTCACGGCCTTGCCTTGCTCTTACACAAGTCCTGGAGAACTTACCAAAGTCCAATGGGAATCTGTGAGTTTTGATGAGGAGCATCCCTGCATCCCATCTTTCCTGCTTTCATGACTGGAGTCAACATAGAGGTTTGCTGGAAGACAGCTGAGTTATAGTGGCCTCTTTATTGCTGCCCAGCTTTGCACCCCATGGCTTTGCTCACCCGATTCTCCGTGCTCAGTGTCCAGTCTCCTGTTTCAGTGCTAAAGTTTATCTGTGAGGGATTGCTCAGCTGTCAGCCCGTGCAGCAGTGAGGCCTGGGCTCAGCCAGGCAAAAAAGGGTCACCTGGTGGGATGTGGGCTCTGGAGAGCACATCGAAGCTGGAGGACTACAATCCTCCTCTGAAGAGCAGTTACCCTTTGAGACTTTTCAGAGACTATTCTGTTCCCTTTTGCTTGCTTTGATGTTCTTCTCATGGAGAAAGGATCTCAAAATTCTTGACTAGATGGAAAAAATGTGTATGAGAATGCTATTTCTTGCCCCCATCTGCTCAAGGGCTTGATCCTGCAAGGCCTGTTGAAACAAAACTTCAGTCAGTGGGGGAAAGACATTTTTCAAGGCAGCTCCAAGGTGGGCAGTCAGCACAGAGCAATCATCTCCTCTCTGTGTTGCTTTGGGCTTATAAAACATCAGACAGACTCTCTAGGGAGATCTGCTTTTTCTAAGTTGCTCATATAGCTCTTAACACAGAGCATGTCAGTTTGAGGCCTAGAAGCATCGCTGCAAGACTACGGAAACATTGATCTGATAAGGATTCCCTCCTTTCTGCAAAAAAACAGACCTTTCCTTTTCTCTGCTGTACGAATTTTTCTGCAATTATAACTTGCCACTGAACAGCTTAAACTGCAGGCACTAATACAAGACAAGGAGCAGCCTCCTCTACCTTCGGTTGGACAGCGTGTATCAGATGGCACTCGGATGGTTTTGGCATGAATCACTCACTGCCTCTGTAACTAACATTTCCATAACCTAAATCTATCAGAAAGAACATAAACCATATAGATGCCCGTTCTCACATTCATTTGCTAAGACTCTGGAAACCTCTTATATTAAACAGATCCATCTCTCTATAGGATTATGAAGCTGCCCTAATTATACAAAGGGTGGAAAGGGACAGTCTTCCATCTGGGAAGGCTGTTGAACTTTTTCTGGCTTCCTAAAAAGCCACTGTCTTGTAAACTGAGCATTCCTTTGCTAGCCTGTTAGACACAACATTCCCTGTGTCCCACCAAATGTGGTGCCAGGACAGTTTTGCTCTCTGCGGAGCAGCAGTTACTGAGTGGGGCAGCCCCAAATCCACAGGCACAGCCTCATGGGGATCAGAGGGGCAGGCAGGCTGGTACTGGCTGCCCCCAGAATACCCTGTTTGGGGCAGGATGTGCTGACAAACAGAGCCCTGCATTGGCTTTTGTGTGTGGTCCCTCAGTGGCCTCTGGACTTTACTTTTTTGGAAGGATGCACTTTGCACCACTGACCCCGTTCCCCCTCCACTGTCAGTGCCCTCCCATGCTATCCCTGCTCCAGGTGATCTGGCAGAGCAAGGGATGTTACTCTTCAACCTTTTGGTTCCCTCCTCTCCCGGGCTGTGTGATACCAACAGCAATTCCCACCTCTCACCTCCTCAGTGACATTTTAAATTCAGGAAGCAGTCCCAGGAGCCTCCACATCGAGAGTCACCAGGCTTGCAGGGATCTCGCCAGGGTCAGCAGCAGCCTCTGAAGCTGCAGCCTGCTGGCTCTGAGGTTTCTCCATATGGCTGGAGATACAATGAAAACCCTGGATCTTCAGGAAGATGAACTGCTTCGTCACAAAGGCTGCTTGGCTTCTTACCAGCCAGCTGGGCAGCATGCAGGGTCAGGGCCACTCACGCTGACCACTCAAGCAGGGTGACATCTCAGAATGCTACACAGCATCCACCAAAAGCCCTTTACTTGCAAACCATGCACAATTTTTTTCTGCAGCTGAAGAACCAACTGTGAGTAGCGGTGAGGTGTCAGCTACTAACACAAGTCAGAGAGAAGATTTTACTTCCATGTTGTGATAATCCCAGGCATTTTTATCCTGCACAAGGAGCTTTTATTCTTGATTTCCTTCTGTCAGCAATAATGTATTTTGTTTCTGACGGGCACACGCTCTGGTACACGCTATTGTATATCCCATAGGCCTTCGGTTCACTCTTTGTTGAAGGTTTTATTGCTTTCTAAAGGTTTTACATTACTCAAGGTAGCAAGTCACAAAATAAAACCATTGTTACAAATATCATTTGAAGTTAATCTTCATATAATCCACGGTAAATATTTATATACAATAGAAAAGTGGCTGTATTTGTTTACAATTTGAAATTGTTGGAGAGAGGATTCTGCACAGATTAGTTGTTTAATCTGCTGTAATCTGCTTAAAAAGCAACCAAACTCGGTTTTCTTTCCTGAATTGGGTTAGCCCTATGTGCACAGCGACTTCAGATAGGGACAGATTCAAGCACAAAAGGGCATTTACCTTGTAGGTGCTCAGAGCATTGCTCACATTGCAGGAGAGCCATAAATTTCCTCTTCTGCCTTAAAGAATGGACAGCTGCAGAGAGTGTATTTAAGATGAGATGGGTGTCAGGCTCTTCTGTCCCATTTCCTCGCTGCAGCGTTTGAACTACATCGCCTGGGGAAACACTGATCTTTGATGAGGCACCTGCAAGGTGCTTGCACAGAAGTCATCCCTCTGAATTTACTCTGCTTTATTTTGCTCTCTCCTAGGGAAGATCCACGTGAAATGCCTCCATGCTAGCATGCTCCTCAGTTAATAAGAAAAGCATCCTGCTAGTTTTCTTGGTGTTTCCAAACTTTAGGAGGAGTGGGAAATAATCCTGTATGCTTTACTCACAACTCAACTTTGCTCACAAAGGAATTGCAGCTCAAAGTACAAAAAAGGTTTCAAATACTCACTGTGCTTCACAGAAGGTCTCTGGCTGATCTGGGCTCCCATAGGACCTGCACAGCTCCTCTGTGAAGGGCTGTAAGGTCAGGCTTGGACCTCTAGTAGCCTGAGGCATCAAGAGCAAAGTGTGGGACAGCAGACTCAGAGATCCTTCTCCAACCACGCAACATGCTTGGCTGTGGGGTTCATTTCACATGCAGCTGAGATGGTTCTGTGTTGTTCACAATGCAACAACATTCAGAGGTTGTGGAGGGCATAAAGATCCCTTGTAGTCCCTGTCCCTCTGTGTCCCTACAGAGGTGGCCTCGCTGAGGCAACATGCAGGCTGCAGGGTGGGTGAGTCTTGAGCCCTCTGCGTTCTGTCTCTCTAGGTCTAAGCCTGAGGCAAGCAGGGACCAGCTCTGCTGGGGGGAAGTGGGGTGAAACTGTCCTCTCTGTGCATATGAGGCCACTTGATTTCCTTTTACCCACCACACCTGGGACCAACCAGGTGGCCGTCACCAGACATACAGGACAGGACTGCATCCATCTTTCTGCTCTTCCCTGATTTTAAATCCCATCTTGTGTACACTCCCTGCTAGGCAGGATGGGGACCCCCTGCCTGCAACCTGCTCCTCTGACTGGGTCAAAGCAGGAGCTGCAACCCAGCTCTGGGGGTTGAGACCAAGAACCTCCCCAGGGAAATCCGGGGAAGGAAAAACACGTCTCATCCTGTAAACAGCAACACCCACAGGATGGCAGATCCCTGCCCAGGAAGAGATCCAGCCTATCACCTGTGCTGCCCTCACACAAACCTAGCAGCCTCAGAGTTGGGGCAATTACTTTTTTTTTCCCCTTACCACATATCCCCAGTGCTGGTACATTATTTCAGTGTGGGTCTTTCTGAATAATACATTCATCCACAGTCCTTCCCCCACCCCGTCCTCAGCAAGGCCTTCATTAGTTGAATATAGTGGCTCAGCTCCAGCACACACAGCTGCCGTCACTGCTGCAATTCTTTTGCCTTGAGAAAAAGCATATACAATTTAATATGCTCCTGGCACAACAGCTTTTCTGTAGCAGAGGAGGCGGGTTTGTTTATGGCTATTTTGATAGGGCAGCTTTCATCCGGACACAGGTTCTGCTGCATCTCCCCACTCACACAAGGGTGCCTTTGTTGGGCTGGTTCTCGTGTTCCTTTAGCCATTTTGGTACCTTCTCCTGCCCCCTGCAAATCCAAGTTTTAAAAAGCCCTCCTTGGCTAATCCCCTATTTCTCTAAAAGCTAAATACTGGGCTAAGAGCCAGAAGTGCAAGGCAATAGGAGAGGGTGTGATGCTTTATTGGATATGTGTCAAGGATATGAACCATCCTGCCATCTCATGGGAATTTGGCCCATGGTCGCATGTGCTGGACGCATCTGTGCATCCACGTCAGTGGGAGTGGAGCTTGTGACGCTGCTGGTGGCTGTTAGCAGCAACTTATAGGCTCACCAGGCTCAGGAGCAGCTCTATTGCTTTCCCAGATGCCTTCAGCCTCGTCAATAGCTGTACGAACTGTGCACAGGGGCACAGAATCGTTTTTGGTTGGAAAAGACCTTTAAGATCATCAAGTCCAACAACTCACCTCACACTGCCAAGGCCACCACTAAACCCTGTCCCTCAGCACCTCAGCTACATGGCTTCTGAATATCTCCAGCGATAGGGACTCCACCACCTCACTGGGCAGCCCGTGCCAGTGTCATGACTCCTTCCTTCTGATTGCAGGAGCAAGACTGGGGCTTTCCCACCTCACAGAGGAGTTGGTGCTGAGAGAACACAGATTCTCCTGCAGCAGCGACTCCCACGGTCACCATTACATGAGTTAAACTGTGAACAGTGACACGTCTCCTGTCCACTCGCTGTTTCTGCAGCACATTCAGCTCCCTGGGCACGGTGGGGTGTGGAGGAGATGAACCTCTGTGCTGGAGAGTCTCAATCAAATAACCCAGTCTGAAAATGCAGCCAACTGCCTCTATCTGGCAAATTGCTTGAGCTGCCCCGGATGAGAAGGAGAAACAATCTCTTGTGTTTTTCAGCTGCTAAGTCTGTTCCCTCACAATGCCGTAGTGGAAATAAATGGTGGGAGGGTTTAGCCAGCACTAATTCATTGCCGTGTCCCATCTGAAGCCACTGAAACTTTGTGCTTGGCCCACAAACACAACGGAGAAAATGAAACTGGGAAGAGCTATGAGCGATCACCCGATCGTCGTAAACACATGGTAACGGAACAGAGTCACTCTGTAGCGCATATGAATTCCACACATGTGGAGGAATGCAAAGCAGCTATTGTACCCCCACTTTGCAGATCCATTTCACTATTTTGCCAGTTTATCTGGAAAATACATACTGCATGGTACTGTACGGCGTATTTCACTGCTATGCACCATGATGTCTTCCAGTGGAACAATCGCCATGTTTGTAGTCTAAGGGCAATACAAAAGTGCTTTCAAATAATCACAATGCATTTTCTGTATAAAGAGGATAGGGAGTAGCCACTTCCCAGAAAGGCTTGATTTCCCTAGAGCCAGCAGTATGAACATCCAGAACACCAGTAACAGCAGGCAGTGGTGAGAAAATCCCTACCTCATCGTCAGTCTATACGTCCCATCTCCAACTGCCAGTTCTTGCAAAGTGCAGAGGCTGTTGGCACCCACCAAAGCTAATGTGAGTGCACTCGGCAAGATCTGCCAGTGCAAGGCTTGATTTATCCCACCGGGGCCGGGGTGAGGGGCAATTTTTTGGCAAATCATCTCCTTCGGCTTTGAATCAAAGCTGTGAGCAAAGAAGAGCAGCGTTCTCGCAGCCCAGTTACCAGAGATTACACAGCAGCACAGCATCTGCCAATTCATTCAGCACTGCTGGCCCATGCAGCAACATGGCACGCTGCTGTTCCATGTTTGGAGACAGTTTATACTGGAATAGGAGCAGTCTTCTTGGGTAAAATGATTATTTTTTTCCTCCACGAGAGCTCATGACTTTTTTAAAGAGAACTCTGCACACTTGGAATTGCCTGAGTACAAGAGGATGGGACGTGTGTTGCAGCTTGTCTGGGCAGTGAAGGTTGTCTGCGATAGTTTTACAGAGAGTGACTGTAAACAAGGTTTAAAACACAACTGGGGAGAGGCTGGAGCACTCAGAACCCATGCACTTTGGAAGTGGAAGTCAGAGTGTGTCCAAGGAGATGCTCATGCTCTGCTTTCCTTTCCCAGGCAAAGTGCAGCCTCTTTTCTAAAAGCAGAACCCAGATTTTTAGACATCAGAAGAATCACGCTGGTATTGGAGCCTGATCAAGCACAAAAAACATCCTCAGCCTTTGCAAAAATACCAGATGGCTGCAGATGCCAGCTCCTTTGGCCAGGCAGCTTTTTCAGAGAAAGGGCCAGCTTGTTGTGCCAGTGCTGGATCCCAGATAAAACTCTGCTGAGCAGCAAAGAGCCATAGAGAGATCCTTAGAGGAGGAGCATTGAAGCCAATGCCTTCCCGTAACATTGGATTTTCAGGGTTACACATACGCTCATGTCAAAATATGTTCTCCTTCTCCAGAGGGAATTGGGACCTACAGAAGGGACTCTGGCTGTGGAAAACACTCTTGTGAGTTTCTGAGCAGTCATGTGCATTTGAAGAAGGCGAAAATGAGCTCCAGTCAGAGCTGCCAAATCACTAGAAACAAATTAAAAAAACATGCCTGGGAGCGTAAGAGTAGATAGTCTGGGCTCTAAAAGCTCACACTTGAGATCTCAAAGACCAGCTCACCATTTAGAGAGTGGAGAAACCAGAGAGTGCTCATTGAGTCAATGGTGCAAGGTGACCTACTCTGTGGTCCTGCTCTAACTCCCATCCACCTGAGACAGCCTTTGCAGTCCCACCGCAGCACAGCGACTGTGCATTCGTGTGGCTCTACAATGAGCTGCAGGCAACAAGATCCCTGGCTGTCTTCAGGGAGATCATCCCGAGTTTGCCTCTGCATGAAATAATATTCCCTCTCTCTGTTGCTGCACAGAAATGTGTGCAAAACACAAACACAATCTCTTCCATAAATAGGTCAGCGAAAGGATTTATGCACCATTTATGACTTCCAACTGCACACACCTTGTGCAGTCTTCACAGCAGAAGAAACGTCGCCCTTTGCGTGGTGACTCCACTTCCAAAGACCTCTCACCACCAGAACACCAAACCAGCAGCCAGACACCAAATTAGCATGCACTGGGATTACTCAGTTCTCTGCAACAGCTCTTGTTTTCCACCACCTCAATGGGTAATGTAGTGTCTGACTGGTCTTGCTTGAGGATCAAGGATTCACAAGGTTCGTGACTCCACAACTTCAGGCACCTGTCGCCACAATGCAGTGGGGATGCTTAAAAGAGCTTACAGTAACCTGATACATACACTGAAGCCTGGTCAGCCACATGAGCCTTGTAAAAATCCTGGAGATACAATTAGTTTCTATTAAAAAAAATGTATCTTCTTTTGTCTTGGGAGTTCTGAAATGGCTGTGACACAATTAAAACCAACCGAAAAAAGAATGACAATGAGGAGTGGTGAGATGCTCTTTTCTGGGGAGCGTGGGCTGGTAACGTCCTTCTGGAAGAACCTCAGAGAGAGTGGTCACTTTTGATTACTACATAATGTGAGTAATTCTCTGGAAAGACGAGTCCTTCCCGCCTGAATCATAGCAAAGGGGGGAAAAATAACACAGTCCAAAAATAGAAAGCTGGACAGCCCGTGGAGGCCGGGAGCCGCCCAAGATTCCTGTGCAGGGGCCGCCACAGAGAAGCTGCATGGAGTCAGTCCACCGGCCCTGCGTGCTGGGCTTGGACCACAACATACCTGCTGGAGTGGCCACCCAGAGCTATGGATACCGCAGGCAGAGTGGCCCCTAACAACGTGCTAAACACCACTTCCTCACCCAGGAGCCATATCCCATAGTACTTCAGCCCACATGTCTGCCCTGATGTGTGAGATACAAATGGTTCCTTTGGAGGTTCTACCTTCTCTGGGAAGCTTGCTCTGAATGCAGTTCTTGGCCAGCCCATTGTGGGAACAGAAGCCATGGCAGGAGGGCAGTACAGCTCTGGTGCCGAAACTGGCTTTGTGCTTCAGGCCCAGGGCAACTGTGCTTCTAAAAATCCATGCACAGCCCAAAGTTGAAAGGAACGACTGGGACAGATCCCCAGCACAGGCAGGGCCACGTTCTCTGTCTATGATACTGGGGGAAAGAGGAACAGCAGCAGCATTTGAGAACAAGTGAGTCTGTTCTTCCCCGTGTCTTCCCACTGGCTGCAGAACAGGCTCCTCAACAGTACTGTGGGCTTTGAAACTCTACATGGGGTCCCTGCATCCAGCAAAACAGCTCACATACATCCTGTTCCACATGTGCTCCAATGCCTGCCTAAACTGCTGTCTCAACACCGAAGTGAAGGTCCAAATGCCACAAATCCCTACTTCTTTATACACACCTACATGGTGACAGCTAAAGAGAAGAAGGCGTTTTTCCTCCAGGAAATCAGTTTAATTTCCATTACATTCCATAGCACTGGGGTTCTTGGTCTATTTTCCATCCCTTTGCATCTCATTATTTTCAGCAGCATTCAAACTTTTTCTGATATGCAGATTTTAACTGGAACACGACTTCTGCTCACAGAGACTTCCATTATTAACAAGCTCACAACGGCTGCGTATAATGTAGAAGAACTTTATTCATACAGTAATCCTGTCCCATCATCCACTGCAAAGTTTACAGTTATCTTTAAAATGTCATTGAATATCATTTTGTTCCACTTAAAGCACAGGAATCCTGGTGTTTAATGCTTACACTTCTCTTGCAATTGCTTATAACAGAACCATAATTCAAATGTATTTTCCATGAGCTGTGAAGGTTTAAAGCAAAGAATCTGTGGGGCGTGTGTGCGCTTAAGTAATTTCTAAACAGTGAGGCTAATACTTGGTGTTTAACAAGAAGAAATGTGTCTTTCGTGTTATATGAAACACTCACATTTGTTTTTACCAATACAACAGAAATGCCACGGGTAAAAGAACATACGTGAGTAATTGGTAACCTGTAAAAAAAAATCTTTCTTTTAAAAATTGCACAAGAGAATACAAAAACAATGAAGCAAATCAAAAGTTTTGCAAATGCACATATATTTTCCTATCTATATAACAAGGTTCTGCCTATAGAAATGTACGTGATAAAAACCGCAAGGGTGAAAAATGTGGATGGTCATACCTAATCACACGTGCAAGAGGCGCAACATAATGATAATAAATAGTAGCAACGAAGATACACTGAGAGGACCACTGAAAACAGGCTGGAATAAATTAAGCACCTTGAAGTGATGAGAGGAGTCTGAAGTGGAGAAGCAGTCAGCTCTGTAAAAGCCACGGTGGGCAGCTACAGGACTATTGGGCCCTCTTGCTAGGAGTCAATAGGAAAGTCCCAGGTAGGCATTTATTAATTCCAAAGAAGAAAGCATGCTGCTTGTCAGTAGGAGTAATTTTAGCTGTGTTCTTCTCTAACACCTCTAGTTACAAAAGGAAGATTGCTGTCTTACTTCATTGGCATGTAAAATGTACAGAAAGTTGGTATTTACTCAGAAGTGATCATGAAGAAGAAACTTGAGTTTAGCCACAGCAGAAGTGTGGGCAGTGTTGTTTAGGGTGGCTGAGATGCAGACCTTTGCTGCCTTTGGCAAAGATAAGCTTTCCTTCAAGGGAAAAGCTTTGCAAAGAATAGTTTACACGATCCCACCCTCAAGAGCTGCACCACAGAGCAAGGTCTAGATGTGCAAAAAGCTACACACGAGAGGAGACTCGTGTCTGGGCAGGGCAGTGAAAACTGCCAGCCAGGCTGCATGCCGGGAGGGGCCGGAGCTCTAGCTGATTCTTGAAGATCCTGGTGCTGAGCATGTACTTAGCTTCCAGAAAATCCTAAAAAATCCTAAAATTTAGTCACGTACTTCAAAAAAGGTATTGAATTTAATTAAGTGGTCCTGAAAGAGCTTGTAACACGTAGTAGTATGGCCCCTGTATCTAAGCCACAATGACCCAACAGCTGTACTTTTCCCTGGCCTGCTGGAATGATCAAAATCTTCCTCCAACCTTTCCTCTTAAACTGTGCAACTGTGGCTCACCCTGTAGGATTTCAGAAGCCTCCAGTCCACGACCAGTGAAAAGTCTTTTAAAAGTGACAGGCAGAGAGACATCGCTTGATCAAAAAAGCTTGACAAAAGGTGAATAAGACCAAAGGTAACAAGGGAAATAGAAACTCGTATGAATTTTAAATAGTTAAAAAACCCTGGTTTTAAGTTATATGATCCAACAATAGGTACAAATCTCACCTGCAATCCAAGAGCCTAATCTTCCCCAAAGCTATCTGCACCCAAACAGTTGTCTTCCTACTTACATGCTACATGAGATTTGAACTGACACCCAGTATGTGACACCAACAGAAAAAAAAACCCCACATAAAATGCACATCTCTTGTTTGTTTGCTTGTTTTCTTCATAAAGCTACAGAGCTGCACAGAGCAAATTTAAGTGCACGAGGTCACACAAAGGCAGCTTTCCCAGAAGGAATCATTTAGACAGTGAGGGAAATGAAACTGTTGTATCTCTGAATGTTTCTCTTGAGGATTTCGGAACAGGGCCCGAGCACTCGTTCGAAGCGAGGCCGGTCCAGCTTGACGCACTTCAGGGGTCCGCGTGCCACCACGGTGGCAGCTCGAGGCCGGTTGAGCAGAAGGGCTATCTCACCTGGAAACAGGGAGAAACACCATCACACACTCTCTGTCTCGCTTTTGGAGGGTGCAGCCACCATCCAGTTGCTTTGGCTTGTAGAACATCTCCCTTTATATACCTCTTGATAGACACTTTACATAATTCCATTGACAGTACAAGTGCATTACACATGCATAATGCATGCGCCTAAAATGCCTTTGAAAACAAATGCTTTCAGACTGTTTTGCTGATTCTGGATCTGTCTCCTGTCAGCTCCACTGGTGTAAACCAAGGAATGGTTTCAGCCTCACTGAAATCTCTCAGTATCGCTGGAAGCAGCAGCTGACCTACCCATAACCCCTCGCATTAGAACACTAATTAAGACAATATCTACTCGATGCAACTCCATGTGCCTGTCTTTCTGAACCATACTTAAACTGAGTTTTCTTACCAAAATAATCTGACGGACCAAGTCTTCCAACTTCAATGTACTCCTCGTTGTCAGACCTGCGCTGCAGAACAGAAGCTGTGCCCTGGGAAGGGAAGTGCAGAAAGTTAGTTGGCTTTGCTTTAAAAAGTATCCAGTCCCGAATACTTCCTTCTGCATATCACACTCCTTTAGATCTGCTATGGGAGAGATGACAATTCCTGTCAGTTCCTGATATGTGAATGAAAGGAATTAAAGGATTAAAAAGAAGAAACTCTATCAGTACAGCAAATTATTTCTCCCCTGTGAATTGTCTGGATGCAGACAGATTCAGCTCCCATAGAAGAGAGGAAGAACAAGACAGAACTCAGTAACTCCTCTTTAACTGATGTACATCATGCTGCACAAATGTGTGCTTTAAAATAATTTTGAAATGTGCTCTGGGTGGATGCACAACCTTGCAAGAGACTCAGAAAAGATCTATGTCAAAAGGAATGAAAAGGCAATTTTCCCAGTCACAGTCTTGGGACATGATTTTGTAAGACAGCAATTAGAGTTAATTCCTCACCTGATCATTCACTGGATCTGTTGCTGGAATGGTTGGTAAAAGTAGTTTCTAATGCTTGTTTCAACAAAGTGCAATATTTTTTTAGTGGCTTTGCCCGTTTGTGGCCTGTAATGATCTGGACACCTGTGAGTCGGTTGCTGGAGAGATGGAATGTATCTTGTCTCCACTACACTTAATAACTGCTGTACTTGACACATGCTAATACATGTCAAAACTCAGTTACAGTCTATTTAAACCTTCAAAGAGGTTTTATATGCAGAAATATTCTAACCTGGAGGAAATCTTAAATTATTGTGGCATAAAGCTTTTGTAGGGGAATAGAGAAGGTATCTGCTTTTCTGGGAAAAAAATTACTGTAACATATGAAATTGTCTCCTGAGTCCAAACCAAAAGCATAAGGAAAGGCAAAATGTTAACATATTTTGATTTTCATTGAAAGGAAAAACATTTTTAAAGAGCCAAGATATCAAAATAGACTGAAGAGACATTTTTTGACAGTGCAGTTGGAGAGCATCGATGTTTCAGTGTTATGATTTTCAGTTTGGAAAGTAATGTGAGGGCTGATGCTGCCCCAACCAGGAGAGAGAAGGGGAGAAGATGCAGTAATGTGGACTGTGCTCAGAAGATTTGTGTAAGGTCTTGGAAAATATCGTGGCCTTCAGTCTGCAGTTGAAAACCCAAGTCTTGCATTGCTTGGCTCATTGGGGCTGTCAGTGCCTGTAACGAGCTGCAAGATCCCCCCCAGCCTGGAGCAGAAATCTCCATCTAGCACAGAGTATTCAATGCCGATTCACTGGCTGCAAATACCATGCAGCTTCCTTCCACCAAAATAAACCTGTGTGCCTCCGAGTACAGTGAGGGGCTTGAGGAGCCACTGAGCACCCTGGAGTGCCCCGGCTTCCATGCAGTTAAAGGCACTCAGCACCTGCAGTACCATCCGTTCACCTTTGCACTGTGTTTAAATACAACCTATACTATCCCAAACATTGAACTGAGAATCTGAACAGCGACGTAAGGCTGCTTCAGGTCTGGCTTTTGGTTTTTTGGGACCTGGGGGCCCAGGAATAACCAGGAGCAGCAGAAAATCCACTGTTAATGTAGAACACAATCGTAATGCACTTTCTTCTGTACAAGCACAACCAAGCTGCTGTAATACCACTGTATTGAATCATGTCCTATTTCATAACATGGTTATTTTTAAGCCCCTATACTCTACAGTCTGCTGGGCCACTCTCCAGGTTAACTTCTGTGCTATGTAAAGGAAGAGGCCAATCTGATTTCTGCTGATGCCAGGAACCAGAAACAAAAATCAAATCACGTGCAAGTATTGTTTGAGGTATGCTAAGCAGCTGATGGGTTTTATGCAGACCCACATGTATATCAAATTAATCTGGCACATTAAAAATGAGAATTTCTCTTTTTGCCCATTAGCTGTAACCCACAGTTTCTATAAATCCCTAGATTTACAGACTGTCAGCATGTTACACTTGGTCACAAGGATTCACCACTCCATCCCATCAGTTACATGCCATATCACTATTACAAAAATACTGAAGAAACACCAGGGCTGTAAATCCAGAACTATCTGAAAACAAACACAAAACTCTTCTCAGCTTCATTCTTTCACTCTTAACATGCCAGGCAGCTGATGGCAGAGATACAGAACCATGTGCTTGGAACAACCATGTGCATCAGCAAGGGCAGCTGAACCAAGCAAAGTTGTTAAAAAATAAGCCAAATATACAGGGAGTAGTTGGTTTTGGTCTTTTGTGGGGGTCTGTTTGGGGTTTTATCTACCATGAAAACATGCCATGCACATAGAACTGTTCACAGTAAGTGCAAGGCTATCCACAGAAGGAACTGGAAGAACTGGATAGAAGAAAGTGATTTGGTGCCTGTCAAGTTTCCAGCAAAAATTCTTTCTCCTTGATATAACTAAATTGTTACGCCAAAGCTGCTGTTTTCCAAGACCTTCCTGTAAATCTGCAAGGGCAGGAAAATGCAAAGATAGTGTAATAAGCTTTGTTATTCACACTTACTGCAAGTTTTCAGAACAAAGACACATTTATAAGCAGCTTTCTTGGCAATACCCCATACAAGGAATCCCGTGTACATCGACCCCTCTCTTGCCAAATGTCAGATCAGGTGCAGCTCACTACATTGATGCTGTTCCTATTGCCTGAGAAGTGGAGATGGTTTCAACTTCACAAACACTTCCAGCCCCTGTCCTGCTACCCGTCCCCATCTGGAGCCTGGCAAATATCTAACCCCTTGACCCAAATAGCTGTCTGCAATCCGTCTCTTTTCCAAAACTATTTTAAAAAAAGCCCACAAAACCCAACCTTTTATTGGAAATGTTTTATTACAATAAAAAAAAAAATCAACCCCAAAGCAATCCCAGGTCAAAGGAAGAAAGGACTGCCTTCCCTGCTGCCCACCTTCAGCATGTTGCCGTAAGGGTAATCACAATATCAAGAAACATTGCTTTCATCTCTCCAAGTGTCAGCTTTTATTATGGCTAATATTTTTTTGACAGGGTCCATATGATATAGGACTCCAATAAGTCAGTCTTCTGAAGCAATTTCTTCCACTGTTCCACTACAGTCGGCCTTTTTAATCCAAGAAACACCATGATATCTGTTGGAGGAGGACAGATGTGTCTGGCCTCCACAATAAACACTTGGCTTGGCAGGATAAGGCAATGCATATTCCAGATACATATTTTTCCACTCTTCTTTTAACAGTCACATAGGCTTTTCCTGTTGCCCAGTGAGAACAGGTCTATCACAGAGCAAAAGAAGCTTCCTGAAGCCCTGACAGCAAGCACTCAGATGTAAGATCTGATTATGTCTCTTGGCCTCTCGTTGCACCACTCACCAGCTCCACAAGTACATCCTGGAGCACTGTCAGAGTGACCTTCATGGGTCACTCTGCCCACATCACAAAACAAAGAAGACGTATTTAGAATTATCTATCTGCGGCACCCTCACTTTGTGTGTCTTATCTCTGGAATTAATGCTAATCTGATTGTACCAGAGCAAGAGTCTCACTGTAGACAACCTGTGTCATCAGGGCAAAAATAATACAGAAAAAAACAAAATAATACTGAATAAAATACTACACAAACAATGCTTTATTACCCAGGTACTTAATGAAGCCGTACTGAATGAATTCAGTGCCGACCCCTACCCTTGCTCCCATCACAGGTTTCACGGCTGTATTTCATTTTACTATACTTGTCAAATTTTTCTGATGCAGTTTTCAAGCTTTCTATCCTTCTTGTGCTTTAGCAAACCCTACCTCCTAGAAATGATATGACTAAGCAAGTCTCCTGAGCCCTGGCCCAGGAGGTATGGGCATTATCTAGCAAGGATTCAGGGAGCTTATCACTCTCACTCCTCAAAGTGTTTCGTCTCAGTGTGAAAGCTTTCCCCTTTAATGGCACACAAAACTTGGCGAGATCAGTCTCTGAAATAAACAGCATGATCCTAGATTTGCAGGATCAGGCTATTTTGGGCTGCTTAATTTAAAATACTGCTTTGTACACTGATAGCCATTTCAGCCTCCTACATCACCAAGTAAAACCTGCAGAGCAGAGGCTCAAAGGCTGTCAAGAAGTTTGACACCATTTAATAAATCAGCACTTTGTGACGATATTAAACTGCAGGCAGACAGGCGTGTCTTTCTGCTAGCAGACACTTGGGAGTGAAATTATGATCTTTGGTGGATCCAGGAATATTCCCTTTCAGTCACTGTATTTCCCAGGAACAGACATCATTAACCTCCTCTCCTCTCCTCCGAAGAAATATGGGCATCTGATTGCAAAAACAACAAGAGTAGCAGTTCCAAAAGCAATGTGCCATCACCATCTCTCTGCCATCCTCACCCCACGCACCCGCTCACTCCCTCTGTCACTGTTCTGTCACGGTGCTGAAGGTAGATATTTGACTCTTTCAAATGCATCAGCAGTTTGTTTTGTAACAATTTATGGCTTAGATACAGCACCATAATTTAAGATATAAAAAATAAATTAAGGTTTATAATCCATGAGCTCCCATCCTCTGCAAAGTAATGAGATTTTGATAGATGTTTCACTTTTAAACCATCAGACCATAGGGATGAGTGAGACAACGTACAAGCATAATGACAATGACCCATCTGGATCAACACTGAGATTCCCAGGCCTTACCTTGCATGGACTTAGCAGCACTAATTGCTTCAGAAGCCCTATTTTTATATTTAAGTATTAATCCTATAGCCAGCAGCTGGCCTAAGTAGCCTGGCTGCAAAGGGCAAGTGTTTATGATGCTAAAAACTGAAATCCTGTACTTTTGCCTCTATTCCAGCTCAGTGGATCAGATGGGATCATTCCTGGTCAGCACAAGGCAAAACGTGGTGGGCAGTGACACGTTCGTGTTACGTCTGGGTGGGACAGGCTGTGCAGTACAGTCCTTCACCAGGGGCAGTGGTGGGAAGGGAAATTCAGCACTGGTTTCAAATCTTTTGGGTTTAAACGTCAATCTTTCTGATGTTTGGGGTTTGCTGATCTAACTTCCCATGTCAAAGATATAGCAATCAGTAAAAAATATGGTGAGGGTCCAGCTGTAATAAAGGACACACTTATCACGATTAAAATTGAAGAATTCGATCATGACTGTATGCAATTGTCAATGTCAATGTCCTTTTGATACACTAAGCATACAGAACAAATCTATACTTTTTAAAGAAAACAATTTTGATTTGGATGAGCAGGAAGTCACTGTTTCTATTTCTGTATTTTTATTTCATATTTTTTTACTTACTACTTCTGTAAAGAAAATCACAGAAGACAAGGGTTTTTTTACTACGCCTAACATTTTTCTCCTAGTTTTGAGCTTAGAAAGATTTTCTAGTCTATTTTGTTTTCCTCTTCAACATCCACTAGAATGGAGTGGTGCATTCTATAGAATTAGTGATAGAAAGGTCAGTTCAATCCATCTGCTATTGCCATTAACTCCACCAATTGCTATTATGAACATACCTTTGCTCTTTCTCACTTTGTTAATCCACACACTCTATAATTCACACATTGAAAAGATGTTTCCCCCTGCTCCACAGTCACACAAACCCTCATTATGTGCTGCTATTAAATCTTTGCAAAGTTACCACAAAAGACGAAGGAAGAGGCTGTGAAGTGGTAGAAAACACCCCTGTTCTCATGGCGGGGCAGATGGGACTGGATGGAACTATAGCAGATCTGAAATGAATTAAAAGATCTTTCACACAGTGTGATTCTGGGAGTATTTGAATTGTAGGCAAGACCAGGTTTGTGGAAACAATTTTCTTTTAGAGCAACAAGCATAGGTAGCAAAGGGAGCTTTTGGGCATACATGCCTTCCTTCAAGCTGCCTATTTCTCCAGATATAGCTAATAAACTATACCATATGACCCGGCAATGTGTGACTGCAGCCCAGAAGGCCAATCTAATCCTGGGCTGCATCGAAAGAAGTGTGGTCAGCAGGTCAAGGGAGGGGATTCTCCCCCTCTATTCCACTCTTCCGAGACTCCCCCTGCAGTACTGTGTTCAGCTCTGAGGCCCTCAACATAAGAAGGACATACACCTGCTGGAGTGAATCCAGAGGAGGGACACAGAGGGCTGGAGCGTCTCTCCTGTGAAGACAGGCTGAGAGAGTTTAGTCTGGAGAAGAGAAGGCTCCATAAAGAACTTAAAGCAGCCTTCCAGTTCCTAAAGGAGCCAACAAGAAACCAGAAGAGAGACTTCAAGGGCATGTAGTGATAGGACAAGGGGTGATGACTTCAAACTGAAAGTGGGTAGATTTAGATTAGATATTAAGAAGAAGTTCCTCTCTGTGAGGGTGGTGAGGCACTGGCACAGGTTGCCCAGAGGGGCTGTGGCTGCCCCATCCCTGGCAGTGTTCAAAGCCAGGTTGGATGGGGCTTGGAGCAACGTGGACTAGGGGAAAGTGTCCCTGCCCATAGCAGGGGGGTTGGAAGGCGATGATCTTTAAGATCCCTTTCAACTCAAATTATTCTATGATTCTATGATTTAGCTATCTATAAACACTGTCTAGGCAATGCTCTTCCACTATATTGGCTATAACCATAATAAGTTCCACTTTATTTAATCATATCTGCCTGCTCTTTAATCATGTATGTGATTCAATCACTCATAGAGCATCTCCAAATCATTACTTTAAATTAAGGAGAGTCAAAACTACAGCTCCTTATGCTACAAAACTCCTGGAAATAGTGATTGTCTGGTGAACCTGTGAGATCTGCTAATATCTGTCAGCTAATGTTTCACTCTCCACGTATAAAAACAATCATTTAAGCCAGTTCAGTTGTCTGACGTGAAACCTCAAACAACTTTGGTCCAGTTTGTCAATCTTTACTTTCACGACCATCATTTGTGATGTGCCTGTTGAGAGAGTAAGGGCTACAAGAACAGACTGCAGGTACCACTGACTGAAAAAGTGGTGGTTGTTTGGTTTGCTTTTCTCTAGCCACTGAGTTCTTTTCTGCCTCCGTTAGAGTTCACTACAGATTACAGTGTGAGACAATACCCAAGCTAATGGGCTACTGAGAGCTTTTGAAAACAAATATACAACATTTTACACATTTTGCTTTTTTATTTTGGCTGTGACTCTGGAAATCTCGCCTGCCACTGGTTTCAGTGGATTTTCAGAAAGCCATCACCTTGGGGATATCATTAGGATTAATAATGCAAAGTTAAATGATCTCAAAAGGCAGCACTAGAGTAACAACATGTGCAATGTGACATCCATACTCTCTCCTTGAGAGAGAGTAGTGCTGCAGAAAGTGCCTTTACCCTGCATCAACTGCAGTGACAATGTATATGATTATCAATACCTTGTCATTATAACATTAATGCATCGTATTCCTATTGGCCCTAATTCTCAACAACACTAATGCACACTGCAGTCTGGCAAAGCAGTTTGGCAAAGCTGGAAAGCAAATGTCACTTCCCAGCTGGCAGGGATCCCATACGTTAGCTCTACAGTCATGCTTAGTATCAAACACTCTGCAGTTCACTGTGAGTACCAGAAAGATCACACCTGCATAAGACTAACACCTGTATGTCTAAACTTCCACCACTTCTGCTCCTTAGGCACGTTTATATTAGCTTAGGAACAACATTCAGACTCGAGAGAGAGGAACAAAGCTGTCTAGAGCAGTCACCGAAATAGCCACGAACATAAAGCTACTTTTAAAAAACGACAATCAATCATAAACCAAGTGTAGCTTAAACCAGCAGAAACAACTGAGCCACAGGGCATTTCCTAGGGATATATGAGAGGCCAGGGTTAAGGCCCAGACATGACTACACCCAGCCCGTCATTAATCACCAGGAAACGCCTTTGTCTTGATCGTTCAGTATTTAAAATCACAGAGGTTTGACATGGGAAGACCTTTTCAACCATTTTGTTCATCCTCCTATGTATCTCAGACAATCTTCCCCTTTGGTGTCTTTGATAGTCAGCATTCAACATGTGCTGTGCCTATGTATTCCCTTTGAAGTAAAAGAAATGTTGTCACTAGATGGAAGACAAGACTGAGGCAGAGAGAGGCCAGTAAGCACAGTGAAAAGCCAAAAGAAGGTGAATACACTGCAATCACTGCAGTTTGCTTCATGCACAGAGACCTCAGCAGTATTTAGGTGAAATAAAAGTGGATTTTGATAAAAGAATAAAAGATTGGACTTTTTTTGCTAAACCTTGTCTGTCAAAAGGCTTTTCAGAATCAAAACATTGAGTTTTGTAGACTTCTGACTTAAAAATATTGCCCTTGAGCCATAGCAGCAGTGCTAACATCAGGCTAGATCACCCAAGTGTCCAGCAGAGGCTTATCTGTGTGTTGGTGGTCTCAGGACTTCATTGACAGTCACCATCATGCCCCATTATCAGATGGAGAGACACCATGGTGGCCTCCATACCACTGTAGTCCCATGCTGCTCTTCCATACTACCAGTTGCCAACTGGGACTGGGAAGCCTGGGAATGAAGAGATGGTGCCAGAGGGGTGAGGATACCAGCTCTGAGATATGGGAGGAGCCCCTTGCCTGGGGTGTGATCCTCCTTGGCTAGTTGTCCTGGCTCTGTGCCTAGGAGGCTGGGAAGCTGTTGCACTTCTGGGTTCCTCTATATTCTTATCTTTAGTCCCTTCTAGGATTTTAGTTACCCCTTTTCTTACACATTCAGTCCACCTGTCGCAGGGGTGACAAAAAGCAGATCCACTCAGCAAAGGTGGGCTCAGATGCTGGCCTTTAATGAATCATCTCAGTGATACTTGGCCTTGACTAATCAGCAGCTTCTGTGGGAAAACAACTGAATTAATATTCATCCTGGTGTCAGATTTTAAAGTCTGTCTGTGCCAAGCGTTGTGGATTATTGGCAACAAGGCACTGTTTTCCTCCCTCAGACATGTCAGCGTACAAAGCAATAAAAGTCACAAAGGAAAAAAAAATATTGCATTTTAGAGATTCTTTCTTTCTACAAAGCTAGCCATTATCTTGACTCTCTCTGAAGCCAGGAAACGTCCACTGAGTCAACATAAAAGTGACTCTATAATGGGTTATTCATCAACTGTTCATATTTGTGACTGACCTGACAGGGCTCATCTCCTGGAAGCAGACACTGCAGAGTGCTACCACCTACAGCAGGAGCAGGGGTGAATGTACGGGAGAGAAAACAAGAAAACAGTGCTGAACCTCCCTCACCCTACCCGCAAAATCCTTTCTGGTGAAAATCGTTTTTAGCTGTTAATGTTGTTTTACGGCCCAATTACTCCTACCACCATCTGCTTCTTTGTGAAAACATTCTGTAGATGCTGAAGTAACCAGACCAAGCAAAAGGCTGAGACAGACATCATCATTAAAGTCTCATAACTAATGCTGTGACCAGGGCTGGGCAAGCAGCTGTGGACAGCTAGGGCAACAGCTTCTGAGCAAGAAATAAAACTTGGAGTAAACTAGGGGAAGGAGAGAAGAGAGTTTATCACAGCAATCAGGAGAATCCCCCGTGGAAAGCTCTCTTTAACTCATTTCAGTGGCAAATTTTGTCTATCCAATGGACCAAATTATGAAATTCAAAAGAAAAAAACTCACGCACTCTAAGTTGCCTCTTCCTGGAGCACACTGCAGAGAGCCTTGCACGTTCCACAAAATCCACACTACACTAGTTAATGAATGAGCCCTAAAGGGTATATTATTTCAGCAAATCTGCAGTGAACACAATGGTATCTTTGCAGAGGAGGGACAAAAGCCATGAGAGTAAGGAACAGGTTTAACATGATCCAGAGAAAAGGATGAACTGCAGCAGGGATTAGGAAATTCTCCATCCTTCTTCCACCTGGTTGAACACCACCATATTTCTTGCCTTATTTATACTACAGGATTTTTGCTTAAAGACAAAGAAGCACTCCTCAGGACAGAGCTCCCAGCTCCGGATGCCTTTAATTTCAGGTTAGATTTAATGTGCCTCAGGCCATAAGCTTCCTGGTCACTTTGACTAAGTGCTTTGAATCAGGGCTTATGAGCTCGGTCTTCATTGCCAAAAGAGCTTATAAGGATCCTGAGAACATCATGAAAACCTTGGGGGATAAACAGCCCGTGCTGCTCTCCTTACTCACACAGGGAGGTGTTTTGTTACCTGGGAACCTCCGCTGCTTTTGCAGACTTCTGTGGCAAGAAGACACTACTGCGTAAGACAAAAAAGAGGGCAGCCAAAGCATCAGCCATACCTCCAAGCAAGCACTAGCTAAGTAAAAAGCCCCAGGCTGTTTAGAACATTGAGAAAATCTAGCACTCTGATTTTTACGTAAATTCAAATGGAGCGTGTATATATTAAGAATTAAACTGCCAATTAGTAACTTGGGGGCTTACTTCTCTGCACACCAAACAACCTTCCAGTCTTCCACGTATCCTACAGTGGTAAGAGGCCAGGGTGTGTCTGTATTTCCAGCATAAACTTCAATTTTATGGGTTTACAAATCAGATGTTTTAAATTACAGCTGAATGAGACTGAAGACTCCTACACAACTTGTCATGTCAAAAGCGAACTGAGGAAACATTCATACACATTTTTCTGAGCTGGGTATAGCATGTGCAAAAGAGAGGTTATGAAAACTGCTTTTAAGCCTTTGAGAATAGCACAGCTACAGCCCAACCCCCCCAGTGGTTTTGCTTCAAGACCTGAGTTCACCAAAGTCCGAGGGACACAGAGTAACACGGCAAGTCCTGCATGTACCTCATGGTGCTGGCATGAGCAGTGTTCTCAGTCTCTATGTCCTGGAAGACCACTTACATATCACTCCTCAGCTGCCATTTGAGCCCTTTGGGACTGCTGATAGCATCATTCCTGGGACAGCTTTTATGTTACAGCTAAGGATCAGCAGTTCTGGGGCTACTTTCCAAGAGGAGGCAAAACCTTTGAACTATGTGGCCAAAGACACTGTAAATATTCCTTTAGCCAGTAAATAATCTTGGATTTTTATTATTTGCCAGTCTTTGATTTGTGAAAGACTTTTCTACAAAAACAAGGGAAGAAATAAAGTCAGAAATACAAGGTGCAAGTGACTTCCACATAACCTGTAGTAGAAAATCATACCCATTATGTTTGGGTGGTAAAATGTAACATAAAGGATGGTCAGTTGATGTGTTGGCCTGGGATGCTGGCCATAGGGCTAACACTGCTTCTCTGCCTTATGCCTTATGTAAGCAAAGTCAAGAAGATCCAGACCTCCAAGGTGCCTAATTCCTATTTATTCTTTCCAGTAGGAATGAAGAACAATCTTAATTCTTGTGCCAGTGCTTCAGACTGTACTGTGCAACCTGGAAGTTGCTTCGTACACCACACCACACTATGAAGATGAACACCATGGAGTTCACAAGATGTTCATGTAAGAGATAAGCAGCTAAGATGAAATGAGCTGGTTAAAAGGTTACATCTATTACATATCACAGTTATTCCAGCTCTTGAAATTATTTGGTCATCCTACATGGATGTACCCACTCACGTGAGAATACTTTCCCATAACAAACTATTGGCTGTGTACATTGCTTTTACATTCTTTTCCTCCCCATCAGACTTCTGTTTTTTTAAAAAAGCTTCATTTTCATAAGCTAAAAGCTAGCTGATCTTAATGGTCTTGGAGGAGGCTGATGCAAGAGGACTTAATTCTGATTGTGGACTCAAGATTGAGTCATGACTGGGTTTGACAGTATTTTTTTAACTGTACATTTTTAAACTATTATACATTATTCTCCAGTCTCTGGGTTCATAGCAACTCACAGAATTTACATACAGTTGTCCTGGTTTCTGCCACAAATGAGGAACAAGATCTGTAAAGTTCTAAAATAGACAAGAAATATTGGCCAATCTGAAGTTTCACAAAATTGTTGAGAATATGCTCATCGCACATCACTTCTGAGGTTTCAGATTCTGCAGAACGTACCATACGTGACTGCATTGCAGTGGTTATTGGTGAGGATGGAGAGAGAATTGGAAGGAAGGGCCAAAGGCTGCTGTCACCAACAGGTTCTCCATGGCTGGTGGGAAGAAAAAGGGGAGCAGCCCAGTTGCTTCCTATGAAACACTACCCCTTTCTGACAGAGAAGTGATGACACACTCAAGATTGCATGCATGTGGATATTGCATGTATATGAAGCCTGATCCATTGCCCACTGAAGTCAAAGTTAAACTGAGTTTAACAAGAGCTGGACTAAGCTGACGTTTTAGTCCCTTTGACTCAGCAAAATACCTCACCTCCATCCTTAGTCAGGACGGCATGCAATCACACACCTAACCTTCAGTCTTTGACATCAGCTAGCCATTAAAAATGCCATCCTGAACACAGCTGAACTTTGAAGCAGGGCCAATGGCAACGCTATTGCTCCCGGGCAACTAGGCGGTATCAAGAAAAAGGAATGTACCTTTCCTGTAAGAGCTCTATGGGAAACAATGTCTCTGCAACTAAAAATAAGCTAAATACAGAGCCCTCAGTGACTGCTGGCTCTGTTTATTCGGTATATTAGGTGTCGCTGTAGACTGCCTTTGACAAACATTTTCGGTATCAACAAAATCCCGGTAACACTAACCAGTTCGGATGGAAGCCTTTGAAACTCCTTTTCTAGACAACATTCATCTTCCTAATTAATAATTAATCGCACTGTGTTTTTAAAGAGATTATCAGGTGTGATAGCAGAGTGTGCCTAAGGCAGTGACTTCATTAACCATACGGAAGAAGTTTACTTTGTAGTTCTCCTGCCTGTCGCAGGGGTAGGTGCCAAAGGGGTCTCTCTTAGGTTAGAAAGTCAAAGAGCAACAATTTAGAGCAGGAAACAATTGGGCTATTATTTTTCTTTTCTTTTTTTTCTTTTCCCTCTTAAAGGAGCTTTTAAATCATAAATCTTCAGATGCTTCTCCTGCAATTTAAGACTCAAGCCGACTTTTCCTACAAAGAGGCTCAATTCTGTGAAGAGCTGAGTGCCCTTCCGAGTTACTCCGAGGACCTTCCTCTGTGGGTGCATGTTGCCATGGTAGGAAAAGTTTACAAACACTGTTCCACCTAACAAGGCTTTGAACTGCATTTGTGCAGAGGCGCTCTGTTAGCGTGCCAAGAGTGTCAGCGGGGCTGGAAACACTGATTTCACCTAGAGGACAGTATCTCAAGTACACCCTCAGCAAGAACTCACAGTAGATCCGGCCCAGACTGGAGCCAGTTTGTGGTCCTGACTTGAAATGTCAACAGTAGCATGAAATCTAGCAGCAACCTGAGGATTACAAGATGGTTTTCAACACGATCAGTCAAGAATAGTGCAGAACAAGTAATCATTATCAATTAATTTGATTCACTTCTGTCAATGAGGCAGCTCTACGCATGAATTCCAGAAGGATTTCTGCACTATCAATGAGGTTTTTTTCTCTTTTTTTTGCTATTCCCACTGCCTGGTTTCAGTACCAACAGATAATTTCTGCCTTTTCCTGTTAAGCTTTTGCTCACCTTTATGAAGTGTCATTGGGATTGTTCCCATTGATGGGGAAACAGCGATGGTAACATCTGCCCACAGACTGGGCCAATAATACAGGTGAGATTGAAAAACAGAGGCCCTGACTCTGTCTCCTCTCTAACCAGCAAGACAATAACAAAGAGCACAAATCCTCATGTATTTCTGAAGCGCTTTTCACAAAGGAGCTGCAGAGGAGGGTGCAACTACCCGCTGTAACTTAGCACTAATCTGCAGTTAAATATACTAGTTTTTAAAGTTAAAAGCAAAAATCTGATGTGAAACTACTTGATGCAATATGTCCATTTCTCCTTGAATTTTCTCCTGTGAATTATCTCCTATTTTTAGGTCTTTTATTTTTAGGCTGCTGCAAGCTATTGCTGGGCAGCTCAACCAGCTACTAATTGGAAATGTTTCACTTTTCATGCAGTTTTATTCTTTTGCTTTCTGCATCACTTAAACCAAACTGTCCTCCAAGGAGATGGCAGGCTACAGAGAGTACATTTAAGGGACAGTTACAAGCTGTGCTCTTTGGGCACAGTATGGCACTGTTATGCACCTTTTGCTGTTCTCTCCTCCCACACCTGTGTAGGTTGTGTCTGCATGCATTTTACTTAAGCCATGTCAAACTATATGGAGTATTATGGCCATATGGCAGCAGTTCAGCAAGCTCTCAGTACACAGCTCAGATTAAAAGGCTCCTTGAATGCAGTTGGTGGAGTCCCATGACAATATCTGCATGCCGTATACGGTACTGGGTTATGACAAGTAGATCCAAGTGATCTGACATGGGGAGGGGTGGGAGCTGGAAAACCCAGCAGGGCACTTCACAGCTGCAGGTCCTCGCATTTTTGGCAGCTGCATTATGGCCTTCGAGGTACTGTGCCACTCAGCCAAGTCTGAAGCTGAACTTGAGAGAGTGGTACATGATCATAACCGCTATTTTTAATGCTATTGTCGCTACCTTTCTCAGTAACCTAGACAACAGCAAATCCTCATTTCTTTCCAGTTTCAGAGCACTACTACACTAGTTCAAACTACTGTTGGAGCTGAAGCCAGTGGCAAAGCACGAGTTGGGAATAAAATCAGCCCCCGTTCAACTGGCATTTCATTTAAAAGGACTTCACATTTGTTCGGATATTTAACTCTGCAGAGCTCACATGCCTTTGCAAGCTACCACTTTAAAATACTAGCTAAAAATATTTGTGTTATCTGAAGTCAGATGAATAAATCCTCCCTACTGCTGGGTACACAGTGTGGCAGTGTACGATACAACTGCAAATTTATTTGTTAGAAACTGTACATCTGTTATGACTTACGCTTGCCAAAATATAATTCATTATGGCAACAATTGTTTCATGGTGCTTAAAGTTTTTCACCTCTGTGCCAGGAATCTCATATGGGATAATTCCATGACCTTGGAATCCAGCAGATACATTCCACATCTGTCTGGTCTGGGAAAGCCCGAGTTTGTTGTGTGAAAACCATAGTGGGAAAATAAGACCTGGAAATATCTGAAAATACAGAAACTTCTGGGTTGGGGTGGTTTTTTTTCCCTTTTTTAATTACCAGTTTCAAGTGTAGTAAATCAATCTCACAAAAGCAGTTACTTTGCTCTTGTAAGCAGATATTCACTTCTGATCCTATCTTCAAATTAAAGAATATGGTATAAACATTAAAATAATTCTATCTCTGGAAAAAAATCACAGCCTTTAGATACTAAAACTAAATCTTGTTGAAGGCTGCTTGAGATTTACATGCAAAAGCACCCAGTCTACTGTAAGTAAACACTTACTGGTGCCTGTGAAGATTTAGGATGGCAGAAAAACTGTAGTTATCCTGGAATCTCAAGGTAATACTTTTCTCATTAGAGCTTTTAACAAAAAATGAATCATAAACAGCTTTGTGAGCAATGAACTTTAAAAACCCTCGTTTCCTGCTACTCTTCCCTGTGCACATTTTCTGGTATTCTAATAATTTGGCTGAGCTCCTGCTGCATGGGGCACTGTCACAATTTCATGTATACAGTCTGCACCTCAAACAACCTGCACCTTACTACAACTTTTGCGACACTGGAGATAAGGTGGAGGACAGAGAGCCATGAAAAAGAAATTATACTAAGGAAAACAGAGAAAAGGAAAATTTGCTTGCTTGACAGAAGAGGAGACTATATTCTTGTCTGTACTTATCAAGCCAATATTCCTGGTTTAAAGCAAGAGCTGCTGTTCTAACCATCACCAAGACTGGATGTCACCCTTCCAAAAGGGTCTAATGGTTGCTCTTCAGTCTGAAAATCGTGAAGGTGCCAACTCACTTACAGGCTATGTCCTTCTCCAGGACCAATATACTTAAAATATGGTATCCCAAAGTGATGACCCAGAGGAAGGCAGCATTTCAAGCTAACCAGAGATGAACAATGAATTTATGAAGTGCAAACAAAACTCTGCTAACAATTTAAAATCCATATGTGTCCTGGTTGTCTTAGAGAAGCTTTTATGATAGGAGTCCCAAGATCCCATGTGGAACCAGTATCTGAGATGCTGGTGCATCAAAGCTTTGTCAGTTGGTAACTGATTTGTCTGAGGCATGTTGTGAATGACCATGGTTTATAACAATTGAGTACCTTGCCCAAAAATTGTGTGGCAAAGTTTAGCTTTGTACTGGACATACTGTGCTCCAGAGGAGACTACATTCTGGTGATAAATGGAACGGTTTCTGCATTTGCAGAAGCCAAATTGGCTGCATTTTTAGTGTTTCAGATTATAAGGCCACGAACATCAAAAAACACATGAAAGCAGCTAATGACTTTTCAACATATTGTGACAACAAACCAGCCAAAACTATTTGCGATCAGTTTTTAGAATAACGTGTTCCTGGCAGTTCACGTTAACTCTCCTGCAGAAAAGTTTAACATCAAAGATGTAGGCAAGCTCCTGTGAAATCAGGTTTACAATACAAAGCTTTAACTATGTGTGAGCAGGCAGAAATACTACAGCAGTGTAAGAAATAGTTGATACTGGATGTTCATTCTTTATTGTACAAAAATATAAGCAATTTCCAAAGTGAGAAATTATGTTTGATTTATAGTGGAAGCATGAGGTGAGCAGCTACTTTATGGTTATGCAGTATGCAGTTTTAATGCTTTTCTACACATTCAAGTCTTAACAGCTGTTCCATCAAGAGGGGGAAAATAAGGGCCTTTGGTAATTTTTAAGCAAGCTGCCAATTTTCCACATGGGATTTGATGGCTGAGAAAGTTAGGTTTTCCTGGTCTCATGCTGCTGCAAGGAATAACAGCACAAGTAGTAACACTGGTAGAAATAAAAATCCCATATTTCTGGAAAAAAAAAATTGTCTTTACTAAACTTTTGTTATATAGTAAATATCTTGTTAACCAAAAAAAATTCCCCACCTAATATCTAGTATCTTTTATTCTGACACCATTGTTTTGAAGCGTCAAATGTTTAAAGTTCCTCAAGTGTCTAACTGTGATATACAGGTGCAGTTATTTGCAGTTATTGCACTGACAACTTGGTGAGCATCAGGGGAGAAACTATGTTCATAAGTCACATACATATTTCCAGCACTCGAAAGGAAAGAAGGATGGAAGGCAGATACTGATTATGAAACAAATTCTGTCTGCCTTGGACAGAGGAATCTGTCCAAAAATCCACAGATAAGGAGCAAACAAAGAAAAACCCGTTGGCCTCTAAACCTTCTGGGATGGGTGCTGTACAAGTCCTATGTCACCTGAGCAGGCTTTCCTTCTAAATCACAGCATAACACAGCAACCTGATAGAGTCCCAGATGAACTCTGTGTAAATACAACTGGATTCCAAGGCCATATAATTATATCAGCTTCCTTACATCCATCTGACCCACCTTCTCCCACAGTGAGGAGTTCAGATTACCTCCTAGCTGCTGTGCCACCACTGCCTCATTGCTGGTCATGTAACATATGCCCTGGCATATGCACCTGAACTGTCACCACACAGCAATACGTTGGTCGTTCCCAGTGTAGGTGTGTATGAACACATACACATATTTCTTTATGAACACTCACAGCTGGTGCTGAAAAGCTCCTACTTCAATACATACACCATCACATCCTAATGCTGTCTTGTTAGTCTGAGACTATCCAATAAGTTTTTTATAACTTGCTATATCACAGCGCTCAGGTGTTTGTATGAGATACCAAAGATGAAAATATTTATGTCAGAGAGGGAGGAAAACCCCCGTCAGCATCTGTTTGCAGAAGTGAGATGGGGGAACTCAAGTGTCAGATAATGTCCCAAAAAGATGTCAGCATGTTCAGCTGCCTGACAGATCTGGCTGCCTGTGTGAGAGTAAACAAGAAAATGGTGCAGCTATTTGGACTGAGCTGAAGGCAAAGCAAAGAACAAATCCATTTTCAGATCAGGTCTCTTGCTCCGTTTTACAGATGTTCATTTGTGACTTCCCCTATAAGTGCCTTTGGGAACGAAGATCAATGCACTGTGTGGCTGACCAACCTGGTTAAAGTACTGGCAATTTGGAACTAGAAAAATTCCATGTAGAAAACAAACTTTCAAACAGTGAAGACACTAGACACGCCTCAAAATTCCTCTGCATCTTCAACTTACTGGAAATTAGAGGTCATCTCACTTAAGACATTTCTATGGAAGTGGTGCCTGAATTCATTTGATTTTTGAGTAATTCTCCTGGTTTCAGTGGAGTTAGTTCAGGTTAAACTGAACTCAAATATCTTTTAATAAAAAGCCTTGATCTTTACCAGGAAATGACAGAGCTTATCAGGATGCCAATCTTACCTCGGTAATAATGAAGAAGTCATCACCGGGCTCTCCTTGCACAACAATCTTTTCTCCATCTTCAAACTGGACAGGTTCCAGTGCATCAGCCACTGTTAGACGCTCCCATTTGTCCAGAGACTCTAAAATATTGAAGATCATAAAGCTTTATTATAAAAAGACTCCAACTCTGGCTGAAGATTTCTATCTAAACTGACAGCTCTGCTATGCCTGGTTCTGTTATAAAAGAAACATTTCTTTCATCCAGGCACTTTGCACGAACCTCCAGTTGGGAAACATGAATGTATTTATTCATTGTGTCTTAGACTTTAGTAATCACCCTGATAATAATCTTAAAAGTTGGACAGGAAAAGTTGGCTCAGGCTCCCTATGCCTGTGATCTGATTTGCGCTGCCCCGATGCTGCAGCGGGTTGGAGCAGCCTGAGAGCTGTTTGGAGATACCGGTGATACGGGAGTGCCGAGGTTCTCTTACCACATCCCACACCAGATGTCAGAACAAGTTCTACTGTCTCTTTATTAGAGTTGCTCTTGGTTGGCTACTGATGGCCTGCAAGATAAGGGGTGCAGAAGTGCCAGTCTAAAAGATGACTTTTGCCCCATGGGTGAGACCACACATCACTGAAGCCAATGGCAGGGCCCTGGTAGCATGGGTGGCAGTGAGACCAGAGGCTCGGTATGGATGTTTGAAGTGGCACCTCTGTCTCATTTGCCAGCAGAATGGGTTACAATTTTTTTTCTTTTCATTCCCTCGGAGAAAAGTTATAAAATTTCAAAGGATACTTCGACAAGAAAAAATTATGGGCATGGCTTTATCACAAAACCATAGAATTGTTTTGGTTGGAAAAGACTTTTAGGATCATCAAGTCCAACCGCTCCTCTCACACTGCCAAGGCCACCACTAACCCATGTCCCTCAGCACCTCAGCTACGTGGCTTTTAAATATCTCCAGGGATGGGGACTCCATCACCTCCCTGGGCAGCCTGGGACAGTGTCTAATCACCCACTCTTCTTCCTAATCTCCAATCTAAACCTCCACTGGTGCAATTTGTAGCCATTTCCTCTTGTCCTTTCACTTGTTACTTGGGAGCAGAGACCAACCCTCACCTCATTACAGCCTCCTGTCAGGGAGTTGTAGAGACTGGTCATGTCACCCCTCAGCCTTCTCTTCTCCAGACTAAACATCCCCAATTCCCTCAGCTGCTCCTTATCAGACTCATGCTCCAGACCCTTCATCAGCTCTGTTACCTGTCTCTGCACACACTCCAACACCTCAGTGTCTCTCTTGTAGTGAGGGGCTCAAAACTGGACACAGTATTCAAGATGTGGCCTCGCCAATGCCAAGTACAGGGGGACAATCACTGCCCTGGTCCTGTTGGCCACACTATTTCTGGTAAAAGCCAGGATGCCACTGGCCTCTTGTCCACAGTGCACCTGAGCACACTGCTGGCTCATGTTCAGCTGCTGTCGATCAACAACCCCAGGTCCTTTTCCACCAGGCAACTTTCCAACCACATAACCCCAGGCCTGTAGTGTTGTACAGGATTGTTGTGACCCAAGTGTAGGACCCAGCACTTGGCCTTGTTGAACCTTATACAGTTGGCCTCAGTTAATGGATCCAGCGTCCTTCTATGAGTAATGGAGCTAATATAATCTGCTGCCTGCAGCTTGGTGCCCTTGTAACCCACCTGCAGCGGCCACAGATCGCCTGTGGCAAAAGACAGCCTGCAGAGTGCCTCATCCAGGGATGCTCAGTGTCCCACTGCCTTCCTCTCCCTGCCTTTGCTGAGGGATGAATTTTACCTGTCTTGCCCTTAGGGAGAGGAGAAGCACCAACCTGTGTCTCTCTATCCATTTGCTTGAGAATTCAAGACAATGAATTGTACTTGAACTTCTCTACTTTTATCACATTTGACTGAAAGAAGTGACAGGTTTAAAAGTTACTAAAAGAAACAGATAATACAATGATATAACCTTCACTGCCTCAAAAAATTGTTCTGAAATTAGTGTGCAAGACCTCTGTTGATTGTTACTTATTATGAATTATTGAACTAATAGAAGTCAAAACATGGCTTCCGACACCAAGATTAGGTCTGGGCTCTTTTCTCAGACTCTTGATTCTCCATTTTGTTCAGAATATTGCTTAGAAGTATTGTATGAGTGCAAAAGAGCTGCTCTTTAAAAGTTACAAAGCATTTTGGCTGAGCTCAGAAGCGCACACCGAGCCTGGTAACAAAACCAGATGGAAGAGATCAGTGCACTAAAGGTAAGCTTTGAGTTGCCTGTCACACATACGTCTTCAGGTTTTTATGCCCTTTGGTTGCTGTTTGGGAAATGATTACTTCCAATATTTTCCCCATCTATAATCAACAGAGCTCTTTCCTGGTGTATTTGTGACTTTTACTGCAGAAGCATTAATATCAAAGATCAAGGCCATATTCAAAAAGTGCTCTGTTTGACTAAAAATAAGCATAAAACTCTTTCATACAAACTAGAGTAGGCTTGTTCTTTTTTTTTTTTTTTAAAAAAAGGAACTCAGTAATTAACAATGAAAAGAAAGAGTCTCTTGAAATATCTTAAGTTGTCTTTATGAAAAATTCAAAGCTAATTCTAGCTCTAGTCACGAAGCGTCTCTCTCTCTTGTCTAAGGGAATTGTACGACTACAAATACATTAGTTAACAATTCTTGCAAACAGAGCATTGTATAGAATATTGTACAGGATAAAACTCCTAAAGTTTTAATTGCAGAGTTAAAGCCAAGTATCAAATAAAGAAGACCATGTGCATTTTTTTTTTGCACTTTCTAGACTGCATGTATCAATGCATAGCTTTACACTCTATTAAACTCCAGAGGAAAGACTTAAAACAGTTTTCTCTGGTTTGATAGACCATAAGCAGCTACAGATAATCTAAAGAAAGCCTCAGATTTTTGTAAAAAATATTACTGTTACAATTATATGACTACTTACAGACACCATACAGGCCTTGAAAAAAAAATATAAGAAGCAGGTAGAGGTTTTTCCACTAAGAAATCATGGAGTCTTGGCCACATGAAGGTATCAAGTGAAGTTGACTTTTCAGTGCTGCATTGAGAATTCAAAAATACCTTTTTGTTTCCCAGGTGTCATCTACTTTTTAGACATGTGAAACAGATCCTTACACATTTCACCTAAATTCTCCATGTTCCTGAAATGATGTGTTATTTTGTCCACCGCTTTTCTGTACTTAAAAAAAAGGTTCAAAATTTAAAGTCCTTCCTCTCTTTTCACTGAGATTCAAAAGCTGTACTACAAACTAGGATATAATTACAGTGCAAGCTGCATGTTTAAGGAAGCATATCTTTGAATAACCTGTCTACTCTGAAATTGTTTTGAGATGTCTCATTGTTGTAATTGCTCCTCATTAGTGCAGGTGCAGAGATCCTTTTTTCTTTAAATACTCATTGTAATTTGGTATAATTTGTGCTCTTAATTTAGGAAGATTTAAATTAAGCAAAAATGAAACATTTAAATGACAAAAACTTCATTAATAAGTGAACAACATATTTGGCCTTAATTTGAGCACTCATACGTAACTGAAAACATCATGGAGAGCATCTCTCAGAAGTTCAAGTCTATTTTCACTAAGGCACTCTCATACTTCAGGTCCCTAAGCTCAAATAGCAGATGACTATCATAAACAAGAAATGCAAATTGTTTAAGTAGAAATACAAATACTTGAATTATTTAGCAAATTAATCCTGAATTGCTCCTTTCAAAACAGCCCTAGCAGAAACATGGTGTTTCTCCTACAGAACCAACATTTCATTGTTCTGTCTAACACTGTCTTCCTTATTAGAAGCTTTTGTTCTCCTAATGGTGATTGATTGGTCAGGCATTATGGGTTTGTTGTTTTTCCTACTGAAGGCCATCAAGAACATGTCCAGATTTCGTGGCTATCACATTAATCAAAGGGAAACAAAATCCAAGGACAAGAAGCTAAACAGATGTTTTAAGAATGTGAGGCAGGGGCTGTAAAATATACAGGGAAAAAAAAATCAATCTGTTTTGATTTGTAAGGTTAGTTTGTTTAGTGCCCATAAATACAGTATTCTCACAGAAGAAATAAAGCTTCTCATCTGTCATCTGTAAGGATGTAATTAGACTTTATGATAAATACATATCTTTGCATCGCTTTCTCCTCCATCCATATGATCTTTATTTCAACAGCAGCTACCGAAAGGTTACCAGTGCATGCCTGCTCCCATATTTAACAATAGATTTGTCCTTCAAACACATGTTCAGTGCATATTAAAGAATGAGGGGAAAAAAAGCCCTAAAAAGAGACTTTTTAGCATAAAGCTTTCATTCCATCAGAAACAACGCAACTGTGAGACCTTCTGTTTGACCACCATTGCTTTTGTCGTGACATCAACGGCCAACATTCATTCTACCAACACACACAACAGAGGAACTAATGGGCAAGTCCAAAAGGCAACTGACCCAAAATGGAGACCTTGCTGAGGAATTCTTCATACATCTTCCGTTTCCTCAGTGTGCTGCCCTGTTATTAAAGGAGAGAGAAAAAGGAGGTAGAACATTACATGAAGTATTTTTGTGATTTCTTCCTACAGCTGCTCTTTTCTTTTTTCCTCCCCTTTCAAATCTCAAGCATAGCCAGTATAAACAGCCTGAGGCAAATGTTTCCCCATAAAATGTCTGGGCAAGTTGTATTGCTGATAAGCAGAGACTGAAGGAATCAAATTCAGTCCTGGTGTAATTTCACTGACTTCACTGGTGTTACTGGACACGATGGATGAATTGTGTCCGTTATTTACAAGCACTCATTTTAAAGCCAGAGCTTCATCAATTAACTGTTTAGCTAATTCAATATATATCTTGTTACCAATGAGGCCCTGCTAGAAAGGAATTTACAATTCCAAAGTAGGATAAAACTTAAAATGTCCCCCTCATGGGTCCCATCCTTTCAGTTTAAAACCTCTTTAATGCCAAGGACGTTTACCTGTAAGTCTGGTTTACATTCCATACAGTGTTGTATGTATTGTTACTGCTGAGCAACCTATTCAAATTATTATTTTAACAAGATGTAAGCATTTTGGAGCAGACAATCCATCAATGTATGTGCAGCCACCAGAACACTCATTCCCACTCTACTAAGATTTTATTGTGTGGTAAATTACTGAGAAACCTTCTGCCTCCATACTGGTTGATCACCATAGACAGAAACTGTAAGCAGCCATTCCAGCATGCCTTTTTTAAGGAGATTCAGTTATGAATAAATACAATGCAGTTTTACCAATGCAAACATGATTAAGTCACTCTTAACTCCTTCTGCAATGAAACAAATGAATTGGAAAGAAAACCTTTCCAGGTACCAAAGAGGATCTCTAGGGTCTTCCTTGGTACTGTGAAGTTTATTCCACACTGTTATATGACAGCTCACTTCATTTCTGCCTGGGCAAATTCCCTGTGGATGTCAAAGGCTCTCTGGTGCCTGCTAGTCAAATCTACAAGGCAGGAGTAGAACACAAAGAAAATACATTCATCTTCTGAAGAAAGGGGGGAAAAAAAAGATGGCATTTATTCATAGGCTGGGAAGAGAGGACAAAACAAATGTCAGCATCTGGCACAGGAAAAGCCACTCCGCTATTACTCCTTCTCCAAGTGAGCACTGCTAAGGAAACAGAGGCAGAAAGTGGGGATACAGAAAGGAAAAGGAGAAGTAACATTTTAGCCTCCACAATGTGAAAGCATTCGAAAGTGTTCTAAGTATGAAAATGCGAAAGGCTAGAGTACTCAAGTGCAATGATACAACTAAGAATTCAACATCATCCCTCCTCCTACACTGTGATGTGCAGGTGGGGCTGGATTCAACGATCACCAAAGCATTGTGAATCCTTCCACTGACGTCAACAGGCTCTGGCTTCTGACCACAGCATCAGCAGAAGCTGTAAGGTACCCTGCTCTGGGGATAGTTCCCATGGGCGCCTCTCCTGGGACCACTCCTGCTCCAAAACAGCCACAGTACTGTCAGGAGCTGCCATTCTTCCCAGGTATGTCTGGATCACCAGCAGCAGCAGCTACCAAGGTCTCCCCTTCCACATCTTGTTCATAATTTCCGAGTCTGGTGATAACAGTTCGACTCTCAGCGATAGTGTTGGTAACCCTTGTCTGACCTCTCTAACAAATCTGGTTCTCAACCTTGGGGGCCCCTGAGAGCATTTAAAGTGCCAGAAACTTCAAACAGAGGAGACTCTGCAAACCATGCCAGGTCCTGACAGCTCACTGTGAGACAAAGGATGGAAAACTGGCCACTGTGCAGTTGTTGCTTTCCTCCCTGCAATCGAGTGGAAATGAGACCAGTAAAATTGACAGCTGTGGAAAACCAGATTGGTGGTTTAGTTTGATGGGCTGGGGCACCCAGAGACAGATGTGGAAAATGCTTTTTAAATGACTTGCGGACACAGATGAATTTTAAGAAGCAGTAATCAGCAGCCAAAAGTGACGCCTGACCACAGCTTTGAGTATTTAGAGACGCAGACAAGACCCAGAAAGGTAAGAATTGCAGGCATCCCGCCTGGCCCAGAGAGTGGGAGCCCACCACTTTCCACAGGAAAACAGGTGTGTTATGCCTTGGCTAAACTAAGCCAGGGCAGCAGTACTGAATCCACCATGAAGATAAGTCCAAAAGCAAAACTGAAGTAGAAAAAAATAATTACATGTGTTGTAATATTTTTTTGTATTGTGAGAGTATCTAGAACCTCAGTGGGACTCCACTCAATGCATGGCTCCACTGTCTTAAATATCCCATGTCTCAGAATGATACCACAAAGGTAAGGGAGAGCAAGAGCCTAGGGAAAAAACTAGTAGCTAAGGCATAGGAGTTCTATTTGCCAGCACATGCACTGAAAATGAAGGTGACCCAACTGATGGCTCATGATTCAACCTGCAGGGAGGCTCCATGCAACACTCCATCTCTCCTGCAGGAGACAAATCTTATAGAAGCAGCAACAAATCAGACAATAACTATATCTGCAGTCTTGGAGACACTATGAAAGCTTGCCAGAACAGGAAAATAACAATAAAAGGCCTGGAGACATTAGAAATGGGAGCAGAAAGTAATAGAATGAGCTTCTGTTTGGAAAATACAGCTAGGAAATGCAAAGAAAAAAAAGGTCAAAGCACAAATATTTGACAAATGGAAGAAGACTGGAAGGCTGAAAGAGGTTTACAGACAACTGGAAAGGCCTGGTTTGCAACACCAGGCTGTAATAAGAATACTGCCAAGGCTATTTTGGCCCGTATACTCAAATACATCCAGGAATGCAGTTTATAGGCTTCATCTCCATGGCTTGGATGTGACAACATCTGACATGCTACACTCTGTCTTGGTACCTCTTCTCCAGAAAAGTGCTCCCAAACAAAACAGAGCCAGGAGAAATGCTAAAACTCTTGGGGACAGTCAATAAGGAAAGAGCAAAACAAACTCAACCTGTGTATGTTAGCTCAACACTGAGGTCAAAGATATGTCATACCCATACCATGACATTGTTGCAGGAGTTTTAAGTAGACAGTGGTAATCAACTCCAGATATATAACAGAAAGAGAGGGCAATTTCATACAGCATAACTTGACATAACTCAAAGTAATAGGAGAAAATTAAGAAAATCTAATTTGAGATCAATATCAACAAAGTTTTCCCAACGTAGGAATTATTCCCTTGCAGAAGTTTCCCAAGGGAAGCAGTAGAAATCTTACTGCTTCAGCCAGATAAAAACAATAGTAAAGGTACATGAATAATTCTGCACTGGCAGGGTTCTTGATGGCAAGTTTCAGAAAGTCTTTATTAATTATGCTTTTTCTAACCTATTAATATCTTACTTCAACAGTTGCTGCTTCTCCCTCTCCCCCTTTCCTTTGTTCACTTTTTTCCCAGTTCTGAGCTGTCACGCACAAGCTCATCTTCTTAAAGACAGTGGTTCCCACTAACTATGGAAGAGTCATTAATATTCAAAGCTGCAGTGCTCCTCCCTGAAACAGTCCCAAGGAGAAACGAGATCACCTGCACTTGCAAAACACACCCAGAAAAGAGCTCAAAGCCAGCTTTAGGAGAACTTAAACATGTAAGAAGTCCTAGGCTTAGCTTGAGCAATGCACAGGCTAAGAAAAATGAATGCCCCAGAGATTATAACAGGTCTTGTTGGATAGGACTGCTGCATCTCTTTTGCAACTCCTCTTCTTCACTTTCCTTATTTTCTTCCATTTTTTTCTTCTCACTCCTCAAAGTCCAGTCTCTGTCTTTCTTCCTTTCTGCTCACCTCTCTGCTTTGTCCCTCCAACACCCTTCATGTCTTCTCTATTGCTTCATTTTTTCAGGTGGAGTTGACAGGGTCCTTCCTAGAAAATCTCTCCTTCAGTAAGATGCCAAACAAACAGCTACCAAAAGGCAAAGCATGGTTCAAGTTTCAATTAAAAGGAGTTTTCCTGTCCGATGTTGGTCTTCTGGACTGCTCCAGCCCTGTTTAATCCCCGCATAAACCTGATATTGAATGATGCTTTGGGTGTACATTCTTACAGGAGCATGAAAGAGTTCCTATGCATACTGGCTATGAAAACAGAACAGCTCTCACTACACTGTATAGATGTCAGATGGATTGCAGGCTTCGGATTTGCTTTATGTTTTGCCCAATACGCAACCTACATTTTATGGTACACCAGGTCCTTCTGACTTTACCTGAACAGGAAAAGGCACTTGTTAAAGAAGTTGTTCTTACGTTCAAAGCTGTGAAAAGATTGTAAACCAAAGCCAAAATAGCCTAAATAAAATGAGGCATAACATTAGTAACTGACTAACCTTATTTGTTATGACTTACATCCCACTATTACAAGTCACTTTCTGAAAGCAAAATTTGCCAAATAGGCAAAAAATATTATATCCCACACAACTCCTCTCTCAGAAACAGGTATCTTGGACCAGTAGAATTAGAGGATAGTTAAATTATCCTGAATCAAGCCTTCTTAAAGAAGAAATCACATGAAATTAATACCTCAAATTTCCTCAGTCTGGGAACTGAATTGTCTAGGGGGTCAATCTGATGTTGAGATACAGGCATTTGCTTCTCTGGTATTTGTGGTATTTGCTATATTTAGAATACAAATATTGTACTACCCTGGGATGTTCCCCACTCTGTGATGCTCTTGAATCCCAATTGAAATGAAGAAAGCAGCAAAATTCCATCAAAAATTCCTATGGCAAAAAATTCCTTTGCATCTGTCCCAGAGGAATGTAAGTAAATAAATTTTGAATATATACATAAGTCTGTGTGTGTATGTGTGTGTATGTGTGTGCACACACAGAGAACATATACATTAAAAAAATCACAACAGAGTGAAAAGTATGCAATTCAGCACCGTTAATTTTATGAAATAAAAGCACCACTCAGATGGACAGATAATTTGGGAGCATACTGAGGGGGGGACATGTTGAAGTGGGTTTTTTAATCTATCCTATACAATGAAATTCATGGTATAATACTTCGTTGAGGACTGCAGTGAAAGCAAAGCAACTTCACTGCAAATCTTGACAAAAAGAACTACTCCAACATTTACAATCATTACAGCTGCTAAAACAAACTTGTATATGACCTTCAAGAGATCAGGGCACCTAAGCCAAGACAATGAAATATCAAGAAATATATCTGTTTTATGAAATTTCCTTTGGAACAAGCTAAATAATCAATGGATAACAAGTGTTAACTAAAAGCCAGCAGGAAGTTTTTGTATCAGGTTTTGTCCATCCAAAGACAAAAGGGGAAACCCAAACTCCCAAATCTCCTGAGATGAATTTTATTCACACCATAAAGCAATTGGGATCAATGAACACATAAGTGGGGAAAATGGCACTAAGCAAAAACAAAAACTAGGAATTAGTAAATGCAAAGAACCAAAACAGACCCTCCAAGGAGAAATGAAGTAGAAAGTCAAGTGTCTCATGACAGGTTAAAATCTTTTTGGCAGGTGTGGATCTGAAGGCATGATTTGCAAATAAATATTTAACACTTGAATAAAATGTCAATGCTAGACTGAGAAAACATGGGTCTGCTCATGGCCAGGAAGGAATGCAGACGAAAGGAAAAGCCGTCTCAGGTAATGGAGGGGCTCTATCTCAGAAAAAAAAAACCCATATATTTGGGAGAAAAAGGTCATGGATCCCTTGGACAATGTATTTGCAAACAGAAAATAACCTGCTCACCCACAAAATATAAAATCATCTTAAATGATACATTTCAAAATATATCCTACACATGACTATCTTATTTAAAGGCAGAAGTGTTTCTACATCCAAAATATCCATCATCTTTCTAGAAACATAAGGTTAGAGGCTAAATGGCAGGAAAGCATGGGATCTGAAAGGCAGTTACTACTACATTTTGAAACGGAGTACAGCAAAACCAGCCGCATAATGGTGGAGTTAGCTTCAAGTATGAAATGCAGCCACTGAAACATGATGTAATTAATTCTTAGGCTTGAGGAAATGTGCTAAGAGACACTATAACCTGCCCTCACACGACTAAACAGACAGGTGTCTCATTTCACCTACAGGAAAGAAATTATCCATGCTGCACCTACAAATAAATGGAAAGATGACAGAATTCATGTAGTCTGGATGGGTAAATTGCCTTCACCGTGGGCAGCACTTAAAATTGGACATTCTCTATACCTGCAGCAATTAATTCACCATACCTGAAATATTTCCTATCAAAGAATTAGGACTACTGCTACTACATTTTCAGGGTATCTAATGTAATGCAACAGACCACCAATTTTTAATGGCTCCATCTGTAAAAAAACACTCGGGGGGAGAGACGGGGAATGAAAACACCTCCAAGTTGACTTAAAGGTTTCATCAACTGCAGAAACTGAGTCTGTTAGGTAAGGTAAGTCACAGGTTCAGAGAATATGTAAATTAATTTGAAAAGCATAGTACTACACTAGAATCAAATAGAAGTATATCCATAATAATTAAGATGTACGTATGGCTAAAGCTAGCATTAAAAGCAGAGTCTTCCATTTGAGGCTTTAAATCCTTTTAGTAAAACCCTGTCTCTACATCAAATATTTATTTTCTTAAGGCTGCTATGAGATGGTAATGGACACAAGAGAAACCTGAAAGCTCACAGCGTTGGATGTTGCTAGGTACCATTATTTTCATCAACATTAAAACTGAAATTACCTCTAGGCTATAAGGACTGTGAATCTCTCTCTTCAGTTCTTTGGTAGCAAGGTTACAGGCAGCCATAAAAAAGCTATACTTAAAAAGCCAAGGAGTATGTGGCTTGTCCTGACATTTCTTTCCCTCTTACATTCCTTCTCTTTTATGCCTTGGATTCAGCATGCAGGTTGATCACACCCATTATCCCAGATACCTTTCCCCATTGCATTCATGGGACAAATAAGTTGAATGTACCTCTTAAATATGTTAGGAAATTCTCCTGTGTTTCAGAAATAGCTTTCAGAAAGGTCTCAGTTACTACTGCCCGTTTCTCTGCACTGGGAAGCATTCAAAACTATTCATCCTGCTTATCCACAAGAGAGCAGAGAATATACTTCTTACCATTATTCCTCTACTTTGTTTTGGAGCAGTTAGGTTGAATATTTTGGGATAGAGTAGATTTTCATCAGATGTACTCTCCTAGATGTCAGTGTGATGTTCATTTATGTGACACAGAACTCAGCCCAGGAAATACAGAGTGAAAACCGGCAATGCTTCATACAGACATCCAAGAGTCATCACATGGTATAAATGAAGATCACTCTTACACTCTGTTGCCTAAGAACTAATCATTTAAGTGTAAAATCTACTCAATCATTTTGCTAATTTTTCTGTTATCCATGACATCTGCTTGAAATAGATAATTTCAAAATGCACCCTCCTTCATTATTCTGAGAGCATAGTGTAATTTCCTTCAGATCAGAATGAAACAATACAGTTTTTAGAGACAAGTCTTATTGAGAAAGAAGCTTTACATAGAGTTATGGCAGTTAATTATCAAAGAGAAAGTAATATTTTATGTGGAAGGAAGATATGCACATGGACACTGGAAATAAACTCATAAAGGAAAAGTTATGACATTGCTGAAGTTAATTATCTGTCAGAGTTTCCATTATAAACTCACCACTCAAGAAACAGCAGCATAATCCATAAGCTAACACACACCCCAGGCACCCAGAAATTCTGTTGAGTTTTGCTGCAGAGACGAGGGAGTGTGAAAGAAGCAGAGCAATGAATCATTAGCAAGGACTCTGCAGCCACCATCCTATGAAATGTGTGTCTGTGTGCTGTCTAATGCACATGGAGGGCACAGTCCAACCAAGCCTTTCTCTTTTTTTACCAGAATTGTATTTACCTTGTATTGCCTGCTTTGAGCAGTATAATACAAGTTCAGACAAAGACATCATAGGCAAGGGGTAGTGCTGAAAGACATTTTGAGGTTGATGATACAGAGATTTGCACAGCTTCCTTGGTGACAGAGGCCTCCTAAGGTTTTCATTCATGTAGCAGAGTTATGCATAATGTTATTCAATTGCATTTCTGACTCAGCGTCTTTCTGCAGAATCTTGTCCCCTTTTCCTTTACTTAGTTATTCAATGTTATTGTAATATCCTCCCTTTTTTTATGCAGAAACACAGGCTGTGCAGCCTTCTACCATCAGTGTACTCTGAACACTGTAGCTGGTGCTACAAAAGAAAGTAAAAAATACCAACTCCATTAACCCCTTCTCCATAAACTTACCATTAAAATACGTCTGTAGCTGTCTCTGTCGATGCCCCAGAGCTTGAGATCTGTCTTGGCCTTGACAGTGGCAGCCCGGGGTGTTCCATAGATCAACGCCAGTTCCCCGAAGCTGCCTCCTTCTCCGATGCTGGTTACCCACTCCCCGTTGACATAAACCTACCACAGCACAAGACAAAACAAGAAGCAAAACCAGTTTGGGGACTTAGTTGCAGTTTTCCTCCTACTGCCAATTACCTAAAAAGCTATTAGTATTTTCCTTTCTAGTCATTAATGCTGGAGACACGGAAGGAAAACAAGAGTGTAACAGTTTGTACAGTTGGTCCACAAAGAAGGCAACAACCTGCTTTGTGGACAGAATTTCAAGTTGTCTTGCTTCAGTACAATGCCTGTATTTACTTTCCGAGTTTTCAGCTCCCATGGTTAACTGGCATCGTGTTTTCTCTCTTGTATTCAAGGCTCAGACAGTCAACAAGCAGAACTGTCACAACTTTGGCTTTTTATTAACACTGTCAAACTTGCAAGAAGGAGATTTGTTGATATGTGTAATGAGGTTTGCTGAAAAGCACCATGGCCATGAAATGAAAAACAGTCAAAACAGGGAAACATCTTTTCAAAAGGAACATTTTTTTCCTCCCTAAGCCTAGTGCCTTCAACAACCATTTAAATATAACTAGTGAAATGTCTTTCTCCCTTAGTGACTACTACTTTGTACTTGAGAAGCTATATGGAGAATTACTCTTTGTCTTTAACATCAGCTCTACAGATCTTATGAAGCAGCATTTGACTCACAGCCTATTTAGATAACATTCTCTCAAAACACAGTATGGATTGATACCACTACCATAGTATTTTTTCTGGATAATGTCTAATTTGAGAAGAATTCCTACACTTGAGTGCTGTTTGAAACCTTCCCTGGAAAAAGGAGTACTCATGCAGGTGCTCTTCGCTGGGCTGCATTTTCCCCACTATTCATGGACAATACAGCTCATGAGACATAATAGTGCATTGAAAGACTGGTATGGATTGTGTATTCTGCAGCTCTCTTGTAGGCTTGCTGCCATAAACCTTCACAATAAAACTTGTTCATTCTGTTAATGTGTCTGTGAGTTTAGAGGGTAGGAAAGGCTGTGTGCATTTACTCAGTGCAGAATATATCCTAATCTGTTACAGACTGATAACAGCAGAAATCAACCAGAATGAACTTCATTTGTTCGGGTGCTTTGTGAAGAAAAATAATGTGAAGAAAATACACAGGTATTCTCGTGTGAAGCATAAAACCATGGCAAGGGAAAAGACCATAGCCTATTACCAATTAATAGACCAGCAGTTATTGAAAAAATACATGAATAAGAGCTGTATTCAAGCTGGGCACAAGAAAAATCAGTGACCAAAATAAATGAACTGGGGTCAAAATTCAACAAACTGTCAGTATTCATTTTACTTCTACCTTCATTTTATGAAGACATATTGCAAACTGCAGCTAGAATCAATCCAAATTTATATTGCCAATATTTAATTAAGATCTGATCCAGTTCCTACTGAGGTTAGTGAAATGCTAGTTCAGTAGGAGATGGATGAGGCCACAAAACAGTTCAGCTGATCAAGGGACCTCTTGGTTATCAGCTGAAAAGTAGTATTAACATCACTGCTGAACTCCAAGCAATGTTGTGGCTCTCAGTGTTCCTGGAGCATCTGAGGATCAAGGGTCTGAAACAAAGAGTAAAAATAATCCCAACCAGGCAGGTGGTAGCAGACTGCCACGAAAGAGCTGAAGCCAGAAAAGCTATAGCTTCATTTCTTTACAACAACAGAATGAATGTCACACAGGAGAATATCAGACAAGAGAATAACAGTGTTTCCTTTCAAACTTTTACACTCACCACAGAAAGGAAATCTCACAGGACACTGAAACTACTTTTGATTCTCCTCGTGATGAAAAAAATGAAAGCAAAAAAAGAAAGTTTTTAAAAAGTCAGGCAAACCCAAGCACTTTCCTGGTGAAACAAGCAGATAATACTGTGGCTCCTAGAGCTTCTTTTGTGAGACATACGAGATAAACCGATGGATGAAATCAGGGCTCTGAAAGGCTTGTAACATAATGAGAACATGTGAAAATTTTTAAACTCAAAATGGCTCAGCTGTGTATTTGAATGTAGGGATACCCCCTTTCTGTGGGGGTTTCACTGGGTTAGCCCCAGGGCTTGCTACAAGAAACCAATTCATGTCCTCAGGAATGAGAAAAATCAAATTGTTCCAATGAGTTTTGGACCACATCCTGAATGTCAACTGACATTGCATCCTTGACTCTTTTTCAGCAAACCAAAATTATACTTGTTTCTATACCTGGTTTTAGTTGAAAAGCACAGGTTTTGTTATTGCAGAGGATAGGAAATAAACTTATTTCAACGTGGGGTTTTTTTTAAGCAATATGGTGACATGTCTTGTCAAAGCAGTATCCATGATACAACTACAACCCAGAAAGGGGAATTTCGCTGATAAAACTCAAGGTAGAGCAGGTGAAGGCTGGACATTTCCTCTTGTAGTTGTTATAAAGAGAGGCTACTACTAAACAGCTCTAAGATTTCATTCATTTTGCTGTCTTACTTGACAAGACTCCCCAAAATATGTTTGACATCTCCCCTGTAAACAATTTATGCAAATGGCCATTCCTTCACTCTAAAGGTATCAGGTTTAAAGTACTCTGAGGTGAAACCAATTCACTGACCGGACAGTCTTTGTGTCCAGCATTCAATCCTCCAATAAAAAATGCCATTTCCGATATCAATCTTCAAAAGAGCTTGAGAATAATTGTTGTTTTCCAGGACGAAACCACTCATTCTTTGCAAAGGCCTAAGTCAACAATAAACTTCTGTCTCCATCATGGAGTTAAAGTACATTTATGGCACATTACAAAGACATTCCGCCCTTTAACAGAAAGTTCAGCTCCACTATGAATCCCTTTAAAATAGACTTTTAAAAAGGAAGTAGAGAGGAAGGTATCTCTGTTTGCAAGGTGTGGGAAGTAAAGCTATTTTAGGCTCAGAACAGCTTATGAAAGCCAATGTTATATGGCAGAAGCTCAGATGATCTCCTCCATTATTCTAAAAAATCCTGGGCTGAGGTTTTGGCTCAGGCAGTTTTAGGCATTTGTGAACTCTCACCAAAGTGGCAAATACGTAAGTGATTCATATTCCTGATTGCTACTTGACCTGCCGAGCACAACTTCACAATAGCTGGAACGTTCCTTCATGCAGCTGAAGAGGAATGTAGAGCTGCAAATGCCCAAATATGAGCAAGCCATCAGGACCACCTACTTCTCCATAGATCAAAAGAACTTTAGATTTCCATTGTTTTCCATGATGCAGTATGAGCAGTGAAATTTTTGCGGGCTTGAAAATGACACAATTTTGGTTCATTTCATGATATTTTAAGGGACAAATGGGAAAAATTTCCTGTGAACATCAGCAGTTCCTTCCTTCATGGGCTGCGATATATCACAGGCGCTAACTGCAAGAGAAAATGCAATGAGTCACACAATGCTCAATGCAATAGGAATGCATCTTGGCCTTACTCATCTTTGTGTCGTCTCGAGAAGCAGAAAGTAACCTTACCACGAGCACTAATACAGGCATTTCACTTTGAAGGCAGGGTATGAACATCTGTCTCTGAGCTTCAGTGGAATGAAATGATATTAACTTTATTGTTTTATTGCTGATTTCAAGTTAACTTGTAAGTTTGGGGCTTTTTTTTTGCTGCTGCCACTTTGTGATCTATGTGGACAACCTAATTTATTCCTGGCATTGCAACTTTTAGATCTTAAATCCTGTCCACTGGATCTGTTTGTAATAATTTGTGTTTGGTGTCTTGTCAAGCCTTAGTATTTGCTACCAAAAATGAAGACTTAAGTTTTATTTATTCTTGGAAAACTACGCAAGTCTTAGACATGAAGGGTATTTATATGTGGGTAGTTTTCTCAATAAAGCCAGTACTTTATTTGTAGCATGAATTTTCTTTCCTTAAATATATGAACTTGCAGACTGCCTTGGGAATCCTTAAAAATTCAAGCTGAAAAACTCCAAACTTTTAAATGTTCTGTTTCAAATTTCCAAAAGCATCCCTCTGAAGTTAGAAAGATCATTAATGGTGGAGGAATTCAAACCAAAAGCAATCTATAGAATCTAACCATAAAATACAACTAGTTTAAAATCCAACAGTATTCTCACATAAATCACTATGTAATTCTCATCTTTGTATATACAAATTAGACACTTTGTATATATGAATAAGGGCTTCAAGATTTGACCTACAATCAAAAGATAATCTTTCTATTGTCCACATTATTAATGTATAGCTTCATGTATAGATTTTTGCAGTAAATACAGAACCTACTTAAGAAAAAATACTGAAAAGTTTTCGTTTTGATTTTCACTGTACTATAGTGTGGCTGATGTTGTTTTACAAGAAGAAAACCTGAGAATGACTATAGAGAAAGTTGCTATGACATTAAATAGAATAGGAAGTTGTTGAGTCTAAAAAAAATATATGTTTTAAAAAGGTAGTTGATGGTGCTTTTTAAAGTAAAAAATGTGAGGTTATAAGATTAAAATAATAAACAGGAAGTCATTTTTATATTTAGAAATATGGATTAGAGATTTTTGCAAGACACATATTTTAGCAGGTACTTTCATCATCTTTACTGGAAACTATAATTTAAGCTTTGCCAGCTACTTTTTGGCATGCACTCACATTTGCCTGAGCAGAAAAGCTTCCGGGAGACAGTTGACCTCTAAGACTTCAAACTTCAAGCTAGTATGAACTATCTAAAGTTCATATCTACCTAGTATGAACTTCATGCAGCTACAGGGACAGGTCATGAGTCAACAATTCTCCTCAACCCTTAAGTGCTAAGGAGGAAGGCTGCAACTGGTAACGCTATAATGTCCTTTCCCATCCAATGTCAGCTTTGGTCAAAGTATACATTGTTTATAGTACATAGTATATGAGAGGAAAAACACAGGTTCTCCAAGACCTATCTCTTTCTTTTACATACGAAAAATGTGCCCTTCTCCCTTAGCCCTCAGTCCACGTTGAGTGTGCTTGCCAGAGAAAAAGTATTTTATCTTCTTTGGCTGTCCAAAGTAATGGCAAGAAGGAAATGTACAGATACTTTGCTAACGAGGCTTGTTTGTACCCTTAGAAAGTGTAAAGAGTTGAGAACAAGGGTATATTTAATATACTTAAATATATTTTATTGTACTTCTAATTTAATTCAGATTATTTTTAAGGGAAAATATCAGAATGTTCTTTGCTTACTCTTTGGGGTGCCTATGCCAAAACTCTAACAGTAAATTATTTTTAACTGTTGCAGTTTTTTAAACTCAAACACCACACACTGATTTTGTTATTCTGGCTTTGTCAGTGGTTTTGGTTTGGTTTTGGTTGATAAGATTTTTCTTTTCCAGTTTTTCCATGATTTTCTTCCTCGGGATGGGAATTTTACGATGGCAATTGTGCCTTCCTTTCTGTGTGTCTTTGCATGTGTATGGAAAACCTGGGTGCTTATCAGTCATGATGTTCTTGGGATAAATTGCTTCTTGAATTCACCAGTCCTGGTATACCTGCTGCTGCCGTGCAGACCAGGGAAATGATGAAGGCAGACAGCCCAGTCAGTGGTTAAAAGTCTCCATGCATATTCCAACACCAGTTAAACTAGGCAGAAAATGGCTTGAGGCTTTAAGTCTTGGGGTCAATTGTCTCCTCTCCAAGGAGTCTTTTTCTTCTTGGAGAAGGGTGGAAGCATGCCAAAGAAGTATCTGGCAAAGCATAAATGAACTGCAGCTCACTTACTAGTGGTCTGGATTTTCTTCAGACAATAAAGATTTTAGCACTGCTTCCCAGAAAGTGGAAGAACTCTTTTCTGGGGAGCACTATATATGGTGTGATAGTGCACACCCATAGGGTCTGGGACCTGCTGCCTTTTACAGAAGCATGTTACTCTGCACTAACTGCCCTGGTACAGACTTTCACAGAATCACAGAATCTTAGGGGTTGGAAGGGACCTCGAAAGATCATCTAGTCCAACCCTCCTGCCAGAGTAGAAGCACCTAGAGAAGGTCACACAAGAACTCATCCAGGTGGGTTTTGAATGTCTCCAGAGGAGACTCAACAACCTGTACGGGCAGCCTTCAGTGGTTCTTTCTGCCACTACTTTACAATTTCTGTTATCCTATAGACAGATTTAAGTCACTCAGCTTTTCTGATTTCATATTTTCACACTCAACAAGCTCTCCTTTTCTTTTAAAACTTGCAACAGGTTCAATCACTCATTTCAAACACTGACATATGTAATTGAAAACACTGCAAGGTCTGTTAAGAGGTCTACGTCTAACACCATTCTACTTAGGCCTAGTTGATTATAGCAATCATATGTCCATTTGACAAGATAAGGGCTGAGGATCATTTCTGTTATCCACAGAGCTTCATGTGCACAGGAGTTGCATGAAATTCTGCTGTTCAATCTCAACTATGACTGGCTTGATTTGTTAAATATAGTACTTTACTCTTTGGGGGGAAAATGGGCTTGTTTCCCTGCAGCTTCCCAGCAAGGGCAGTTAATGTAGGTACCTTCTCTAGCTACCAAGGTGTACCTTCTACAGTATCTTGAAAAGGAATTAAGTTTTTTGATGAAGATATAAGAAAAGCTTAGGAAGGAGAGAGGGCTGAGGAGATGAGGTGAGCAGTGGTAGGGTGCAGTAGGGTGAAATGGGACAGTATGAGAGTCACAGAAGTGTTCTTCAGGACAAAGAGGGTGAGGAGCTTTGGTTGTCCCTGAAATAAGCTCAACCCAAAGGACATCAAAGTCTTGTTAGGATGTATTTGTTCACAGGGCATGTCAGAAAACTGTCCGTACTTGTGTCTGAGAAGTGTCTGGATGACATCATTGTGGATCTGTCCATTTTGTTCTGTCCTAGCAGCTATAGACAGCTTTGGGTAATCTGGGGAGTAGGGATTAAGAATATTTGTGAAATCAAAGATGCTGTCTACTGAAAGAAACCCAGTTATTTCATTCATGCCTTAAAAAAATCTGCTGTTGCAAGCTTCAAAGACAAGGCAGGAAAAATGTACATCCTGTATCATACATAACTGACATAAGGACTGCAAACTACTCAGAATGCAATGAAAACTTCTGCCTTCAACTCTAACAGCACAAAACAACACTGTGCACTATGCTCATCATTTACCAAAACAGTGAGTCCCACTGAAGTCGATAGAATAGCTCACATGCTTAAAGGAGGATTGGTGCTTAGCTTGTCAAATCAGGGATCTGGGATAAAATTTTCAAAACCATGTGTACAGCTTAAGAGCCCAGGTGCAACTGCAGTGGCACTGAGGTCATTTAGTCACTGTGGCAGTTTTTCAAATGTTACCCCAAATCCTACCTCAGAAGCCTCATAGGTCCCTGCATTATCCTGGCAAATATAAGATTATTCTGCAAAAAACTTTAATGAACTCAAGAAATCATCAATCAAAAATGGCCTGGACAACATGTCTCTTCTTGGGCCATTAGTGATTAAAATTATTTCTGAAAGGACATAAAAACACAGAGAACCTCTGACACAAAACTAACATGATGTAGTAAAGGTGTGTCTCAGTAGATGCGAAAACATGCCTGGGAAGGGAACTACAATGCCATCATACCCAACAGAGAATACTGCTACTGGTACTCTGAACAAGTCCTCAACATTTGCAGAGTCACAGACACCTTGACCATTAGTGACAACCACTAGCCACAGAAAATGCCCAAACCACCTCATGCAATGGTTTTCCAAGCAGAAACAAAGCTGGCTAGGCCCTGGACATTTACCTTCCCCATTGTGTCATTGCTCTGTAAGAGCAGAGTGTACATATGGAAGATTACCTTTTTTGGCAAGAGTTTTGCAGACTGCTTTCTGATGTCATTTGGTCCCTCACTATCCCTGAGCCAAACACTGAAGAAAGGTCTCCTAAAGCTTTCCTAAAGGTTTTGAGTTAGGACAAATTATTTTTAAAGAGGATTGATTAATCTACAACTTCAATACGAGCATTTGTGTATGTCTGTGGGTCTGATTCAAAGCCAGTGAAGTCATTAAGCTCAGCATCAGGCCCTAAGCAATTATTTTAAAAGTGAATTTTAGCACTGTTCTATAAATATTGCTCTTTATTTTCTGGCCCTGTGGATGTGGCAATGTTTGCCATTGAGAGGTATGCCTGATAGGAACAGTGAGTCAGATGGATTTCCTGAGGAGCAACTTCCAGAGGCAGAGGCAGAATGTGAGGTTTCTCAATTCCCAACAATACCAATTAGATGGTCTCCTGACACAAACCAACTGCTAAAAAAACATAACTTTCACTAAAATAACTATGCCTCCTGCCCAGGTTTTAAAATAAATCACTTTCTTCTTTAAATATGCCAAACAAAAGTCATTTGGGCATCTGAAGAGTGACACTGCTAATGAGCAAGCCTGTCTTATCCAACAACTGTGGACATGTCAGATGTGTGGAGAAGAGTCCGTCAAATGAGGAACTTGTAGCAAAACTGCAAAAGAGTGAGTTTCACATGAGACAAAAATGGTAAGAGGTGAATAGATTATTATTTGGAAGGTAGGTTCAGAAAGAAACTTCTTTTCAAAGACTTGTTGATTAGACCACTGCAGACTCCTGTAAATATCTTGTGGTCTAATAGATCACTTTACACTTATAATAATCCTTGCTTTATTAATATGCCGCATTGTTCATATATTTGGACATAATTTTAAAAGCAAATTAAGGTTTCTAAGATGAAACTTGTTGCCTGAGGCTGTATCTCAATTTGGGAGAAAAAAAAAAACCAACATATGAGCTAAGCTAACTGATTAAAGAAAATATTTTCCTTATGGTTGATCTGAACCCTCGGGTGCATTCCAGCATGGTGGCCCCCTCTGCCAAAGACTGCACATCTCCAGGTGTGGTTAGGGTTCTGAAGATAATGTCATTTGCTTAGTTTTGATACCATATTTTCCTTCTTGGAATGGACAAATAAGCTGGAATGTAAAACATGCCAACTGTAAAATTATGCACAAATGACTTCACACAACAAAAGCAAAGTAATGAGACCAATCCCGTGAAATTTATTTCAAGAAGAAAGGAGACAGAAGCACAGCACATGGCTGGACCAAACTGTGTGCCAAAGCATACGATTTTATTGTGTAGCTTCAAAATAAATATGAAACTGTTAAAGTGTACTTACATCCACCTCGCCTTGGTCAATCACATAGAAGTTGTCTCCTTCATCACCTGGAAGCAAAAGATAAAGGGTGACTGTTTCCTGAAGGTATGCTAAACTATGCAATAATTTCCTGTCTCCATATTTAATCCCGTACATATTTGCACAGGTCTGTACACCAGATTACTTAAACAGGGATTAATTTTCTGAAACATCCTCACCTATGCCTTCATAAATCAAAAATATCACTATGATTTCTTCCTATTAATATCTTTCAGTTGCATTAATTTATCTCTTTTGATTGATTCAACACTTCATTCGGTGTAAACAGACAAGAGGCTTCAATACAGCCCGAGGGTAATGAAGTCCTCCCCAACACGCTGCAGGCACGCAGGTAAGTTGCCAAGTGCGATAACTACGATACAGCACAATGAGGTGTTGAATATTCTCAACAACCATAAAAATATTTTCCATCTCTGATTACTCTCAGCTAGCCTGTGCCACCCTTTTGCATTCTAAGCTGTGGTTTACTTCCTGTCTATCTTCAGTTAAGGAATTAACATTTTAATTTAGAAGTGCTATTTATCTAAATTTAACTGTAGCACTTTGAAACCTTGGTGATTTACCTGTGTGGTTTTGTAGGAGATTTCCACACATGTACCAAACCATCTGCATGAACTTATAATATAACCACACACTTAAGTGCTTTTGGAAACTGGTTATTCTTCCCATTAAGAAAAGAGAGCAAAATCTCAAATGGAGACATGTGAATTGCACCATCTTATCAAACGTACAAGAGAAAAAAATGAGAGGAAGGATTACCCTGTTGTATGACTGTTTCTCCTGCAATATGTGTGACAGGGAACATGGCATCAAATATGTCACTGGAAAAAAAAAAAAAGAAACCCTTATTAATGAATGAAGCCTATTTCTTATCTAACCAGTAGACTTACCTTCATCATTTCATTTAGTCTTCATTAACTGATTTTGCAGAAAATGAAAAGGAAAATGTTAGTAACTGGACAATGAGGTTCTGCTTGGAAAGAAATCAAAATAGCTAGTTAGGCATAAGCTGTGGTTTAAAACTAAGTGAGACTGTGACTCAGTGCACACTATTTTGAAAGAACTCTTGAATTATATGCATATAGACCACTTCTTATAGCACTGCACAAAGTAGGCAGCCTGAGTATTTTATTGTCTAAGCAGACAGATTTCAGCTACTCAGCTGAGATTAGTATGTATCACAGCAGCAATTGGTGGATGCCTAAACAGGAGCTCTCCTCTTCTGAACATCTGGCCTCCCGTTTACAAGCAAAACCTGTTCCACAATCCAGAGCTCATTTGGAAAGGTAGATGGCTCTAAATTAATGCAGCATAAGAGCTGGCAAGAGACTGCATTCACAGTGCAGAAGAGGCCAAATGTTGAAAATCTTAGCTAGCTACCCGTGAGAAGGGAATTTGACCAATGCTACAGAAACACCCAAGCTGCAGAAGAGCCCTGTGCTCATTAATCACTGCTGAATTACACACCTTACTGTGGTCTCCAGCATACTGTCACATATCCTTAAAAGGCCAGGCTGAGCAGTAAGGACGGGAGCGCACCCTGCACCAACACTTTGGGCAACATGCCCAAATCCAGTCCTTTGTTTATTGAGGGAGACAGCAGGCTCTGTGGAGCCAGGGCTTCCTTTCCCCACATCAGATTTTGGGGAACTTATTTTCAGAAGCATGAACCGCTCCGAGACGGGCGCTCCCCACTTCTCTTCCCCTTCCTATGCATCATTCTCAAGGGCTAAAGGAAATAGCTCCCCGACACAAACAAAAGGCAGCAAGGAGGAATTGTTAACTAGCCTCTTCCCTGGTCTGGTCTAGGAATGGTCCATCCAGGACCACCAATGACAGCAGCGAGAAGAAACACTTTAGCCTGGAATGGAGCAAAGTCCTCATGATCGGAACAGAGAGGAAACCTAACATTTTCATCAAAACAGCCAGCAGATCAACAAACAAACCCATGCCACATTTCAATGCCTTATATGGGAAATGCATATTGTAAAATCACATTATTAGCTTACTTCCTGTTCAACTGTTCCAGAATTTATTCAGGCTCAGTTCTAGGAAATGTTTTACTTCTAAGTTCAAATTGGTGATATCTTTCCTCTTCAGCAGCCAGAATGTTTTTGCTCAGTATTGCAGCTCTGTGTCAGCACCACTTGTAGGAGAACTGTGGGATTTCAAACCAGACATCTCCTGCTGCTTTGTGGTACCTGCAAGGGATGCTTAACCCATGACCTATAATAAAAAGATATATTTTACCTGTTATTTGATCATCCCTGTGCTATTGCTACTCACATTTAGGGAATACTTCCACCACAGATAAAAAGCCTGATCAAAGGCTCTAAAGAGAAATTTCTTTCTCACATCTTGCAGAGCCCCAGTGCAAAGATTTACAAAAAAATTACTCTGAAAAGTATATGGACTGTATTCTTAAACCCACTAAACCCATATTTAATGATCTTAAATAGTTCAAGGGTCTTCGGTGTTGGCAGAAAGCATCCGACTGGTACAGGCTGAGGATGAAGCTGGTCCCTGTGCCAACACTGCCAACACTTGGTGCCCTCCACCTAAGAAATGAGAGCTGAAGTTCAGGTGGGATGGGGGAAACTAAAACAGACACCAAGGGATCTTTTGTTGATGAGGCAAGTCAAGCAGCTGTTCTTCAGCAGCTCTGGCACCTGGAAATTCAATACGACAGAGGCCTGTTTACCTCCCTGTGGTTTCCTCTTGGCTGTGCCTGGGCACCTCACCAAGCTTTAAGAACAGTCCTGCAGCCTGCCGAAGGTTTACTAGAGGAAAAGGCATTCTGCATGGCAGAGAAGAAAGTTCTCGATGTGATACCTCCAAAAATAGGCACAACACTGTGAAGATCGATAAGCAAACTAAAATGTGACTGTTTGAACAAACTTGGAAACCATTTTTTTTTAATAGAAATGCAGAGGAAATAACTACCCTCAGTTTCACCCTTTTGTCTTTGTTTTAAGGCTGCATTTTATTTATAACTCAACAATTGACTGTACAAACAGTCCCCAATAAATTATGTATAGCATTGCACCCTTCTCCAAAATGTTCTACATTTAATATTCTATCAAAATAAAAACCCTTTTTAAAACTTGGAGACTAAAACTTTCAGCTGCTGGTGCAATGAACCCAAAGTTTATTAGCAGCAACAGCAGTTCTACACTAATACTCTGCTGTGTAGCAGTGTAGGAGAACATTAGTGTAAATATATGCACCCCATATACTATGTGTGTCAGTGAAGTCTTAATCCTATTAGAGCAAGACTTAGATTTTTAAGGATTTGAAGGATGTCATCAAAGATTAATCAAAATTACATACGAGCACACAGGCACACAAGGCACCTAAAGTCATGGTGATGTTGATTTACACCTCCAAAGTGAAACAAGGGCATATCTTTGATAAATGTAAGTGACCAGTAATATCATGACTGTCACTGGAAACACATCTTCATGTTTCTTTTCTACTAGGGAACTATTGTTCTTAATTGATACAGCTAGGCCTAGATCTCTCACAGTGATTAATGAGTCAGTGTTTCTGCTTTTGGATGCTCAATTTGAGATTCATTAAATAGACTCAGATCTCAGATGATATGGATCAGCAGGCAGCCTCAAAGTTTCTGAACCTACAAGTCTGGCAGCCAGAAAATGGGACATTCAGAATACTATCCTTCTGGAATCTACCAATTTCTTATGGTCCTTTTATGAAATCTGGCTTTTCATTAATTCAGAATAAGTATAAAATCTGTTTGGAATTTTTTTCTTATTGTCTTTATCCCCAGTGTCTACATAAACACAAAAATGTCACAAGGACTGATACACCAAAATACTTTGAAAACCACAATAAACATGTTTTCTATTTCCCCAATAAAATGTCCAAGGTTCCATACTCAGTTTCAGTCACACATGCTGGGTCTGTACTATGTAGAGCAAACAAGCTTTAAATACTGAATAAATTGAGAAGTGGCATATGCTAAGGGCATTAATAACATAGCCAAGGCCAAAAATTTGGTGTGATTTTTTTTTCCTGTACCATGCACCTGTTTCTAAGACATCCAAAATCATATTACAACTTTTTTTAAAAAAGTTAAGACTGTAGCTACGTTCTCCTACAGCTCTGCAAACATAGGTAGTTGTATTTCTCGGGTGTCAAGGTTTTGTTAAATAATTAGGACCAAACACACACGTACACATTCTTAGCAACATTTTTTTCTCAAGCACAAGCAGGTTTTATTGCAGCATAAACAGAAAGCCAGACAATCAGTAGTTAAGTCTTCACCAAATGTTGAACTACCATGATTTCATCTTCCTTCTGAGCTGCAGCACCAAGAACACAGCAGCCTCTGTCTTCTGCCCTTGCACCAGCTATTTAACTGTTGACACCGACCATGCTAGCAATGCTGTGCACTCAGTTGATACAGAAAAGGTTTGATTTCTTGCCAGGATTTTTATGATTATGCTGTAAATGAGAACTGCTCAGAGGGATTTCCTTATTTTATTGAAAATAAGATGTCCTTATTTTATTGAAAATGTATCTTTTACCTTTCTTCCAGATGACTTATTCAGGTGATGGAAGAAGAAAATAGGGCACCAGTTCTGTTATTTCATTCGGTGTTTCATGAGACTGTAACCAAGAGAGCTGCACCACACTTAAATGTGCATCCAGTACTCAGAAGGCTCTTTCTCACCCTCAGAGCTTTTGATAGGCTTTGCAATTTTTTCACAGCTTCCCTACCTGCTTCCAGAGGACGTATATCTAGTTACGGTATTTAGAGCCAAACATTTGTTCCAATCAGAAGGTATCAAAGACACCTTTTGGCTTGGAAATGTAGTTGCAGGTGAGACTGTATGTGCCTGAATATCCAAAGTCAGATCCAAACGAAGATGCAGTTAGCAGGACATTACTAATGCTTCCCAGGGAGATTTCTGTATGTTTAATTCTTTATAACTTTTTGATAGTATCACTCAAAAACAAATTACAAGAAAAGACTGCAAGCAGCACAGAGCTTACAGAGAACAGTTAACTAGTTCAACAAAGTGAAACCAAGAAATGTGTTTAGACATGAAATCTCTATCTATTCAATCAAAAAATACCATCTGTCTTCTTAGGGAATATCAAAATGTAAAGATTTTTTTTAAAGGTCAAAGATATCAAAGGCTCGCAGCAAGTTTTAACACATTAAGTGTCTTCCATGAGTGTACAGGAGAATTGCAAACAATTGCAATCAGACCTGAAATCACAGCGGCTGATCCTCTACTGTCTGTCATCTGTGCTGACTTCTGGCCACCTGTCCAGGTTGAGCCCACTCCCTTTTCATTAAAAGAGGGAAAACTCCATTCAAATCAATGAGACTGCTGCTATTTAGAGCAATAAGGTGTCTATCACAGTGATTGCAAAATAAATATGATTAAACCCTTTGCTGATTTAATTCAGTAACATTTTATAGACCCCGTTTGCCAAGATAAAATGACTGTACTAAGAGGCAGTTAGTAGAGATGGCAGGGCTGAGAGGTTCTCTTTCTCACGAGAAAACGTAAGGGATAAAAATAAACCATCTCATCTGCATTTACACCAAGGCTGCTTGGAGTTGATGCAGAATATGAAATAGACAAAAAAACCCCTCACATGCACTGTAGGTAAAGTGTCCTGGCAATGGCCAACCAAGAAGCAGCTTGTTAAAACAAAGCAAGAGAAGGAGGATTCCGAGCGCTTTCAGAACCAGACCATGGCAATGGCCAAAATAGGGAAACTATGTAAGACAATTTATCAGTTTCACAATCAGATTTCTTTCCAGCCCTTGCTGTGCTGAATTCATTGCAGGAAAGGAAAAATGGAAGAGACAAAATGTATATGTGTTAAGCAAAAAATGAAAAATCCTCTTTATACCTTCAGGTTATAATTTGTCAAGAGTTCAATCAGAACAATTTCATTGTACAGGCAGACTCAGAAAGCCTTCAATGGGAGTGCTATACAGAGGGGTTTTTTTCTTCTTTTGCTATCTCTCTAGCAAAACAAAGCAAGCCCTGTGTTGTTGAGGATAGCTTTAAAAGATATGTAGCTGCTCTGGCAAAATTCAACAGAAGACATGCAACATTTCCTCAGAGTGAGGCTGCCCTAACAGGAGGATGCCAGCATTTTAAACCTTTCCTGCTTACATACCTTTAAAGTTTAGTAAACAGAGTTATAGTAACTCCACCTTTCTTTATCTGTAGCTCTTACATCTTGGTAATATTTTAAGACTCCTGAAGTTGGGGAGGGGGGAGAGGGGTGTGTGTATATGTGTGAGTGCCTCTTCTTGTGTATGTCTAAGACTTTGATTAATTTCCTGAAAAGAGAACACCTTTCTAGCAATCACCTTAAGAACTACTTCTCCTGCCATGTAAGGATGGGAAGCATGGAATTTAAACCAAGCTGGCTTCAATTAATGTGTGTATAGTGAAGGAATAAATGCAGTACTTTACCACTGAATTAAATGCATGGGACTATGCTTCAATCCATGCTGCTTGTTCCAAACAACACTCCAAGTCCTTGCTGACATACAACACTGAAACCACCAAGAAATTATTACTGCTATTTACTGACTATTGAGAATAAAAGCAATGCACTCAGGTAAAATAAACTATTCCTTTTTAAAGGTATTTAAAAATAACAGCCTCATATAATCAAACATGTGGTGTTGCAGGCATGTATCTAAGAAACAGTCAGTACTGAAGCCTTAACAAAAGCATTTCCCATCTACTTCTGCTAATTTCTTTTCCTGTTAGGACAATAACAAATTAATTGTAGCAGCATACAAAGCTACTAACTAATTAATTCATTATAATGAGCAACATTTAGTTATTACTACAGTTAAGACATGCATTCATTTTACTATATGGCCGTGTAAGTCTTTGAAATCAGACATGAGAAAACATTCTGAATGGCAGGTTAATATAAAAGTCCATGTCTAATTCCCTAACATTTATTGAGTCACGAGTCCACATAACTAACAGAGATGTGAAACAGAAATAAAAAGTAGTTGGCCTCTATTTCTGTGAAGTATTTCCATTTTCAGTGTTTTATGAAGTCCTTTTATAGGTTCATTAATTATTACACTAAATGAACTGAATACAACCTTATGAGCACAACATCAATCCATTTTACAGACTCTATACATCTGTCAGTAGTTCACATCACCTTCCACGTGTTAACAGTAGCTTTCAAAAAGAAAGAGTTCCTGAGAGGACCTTCACGTGGAAAACCATCTGCCATGGCCCACTGGAACAGGAGGTAAAAAAAGAGGCCAAACTTTGCGGCTAAAGTAACACGGACCAATTCCACACCCTACCCCACTGCTTTCCCTTGGGCCTCTTTGCCTCCTGTCCAAATCTCAGAAGCATTCTTTCTTTGAAGTAATGCTGGCAAGGCCGTGGTTGACCAAGAGGCAAGGCTCAGTGGAAATGTAACTCTGGTTCATTTCTTACTATCATCTCTACTTAGTCTGTCACAAGGTTGAGGGAAGACCTGCGCCTCACCTGTGCCTCCTTCAGCCTGTTTGCATAAGAAGCCCTGTGGCAAGGCTGGTAATGGATTCTGGGAGGTAGAGAATATTACAATTTATTTATGTTAAGCCATAGCTCATACTGTGTCTTATGCCAGGCTGCACACAGCATCCCTTTTAACAGACCCTGCTGAACACAGGGCAACTCTCCAGAGTCCCTCATGGCACAGCAGTGTCATAGGTTTTCACAGTCTGTAGTTCAAGAGAACAGCAGACTGGACTATATCAATAGGACTGTAGCCAGCAGGTTGAAGGAACTGATTATTTCCCTCTGTTCAGCCCTTGTAAGACAGCCTGGAGTACCATGTCTAGTTTTGGGCTCTCTCACGCAAGGAAGACACTGACAAACTGAAGCGAGTCTACAGCGATCACCAAACTGGTCCAGGGCCTGGAGCATACAGTCGATGAAGAGAAGGTGGGAACACTGTGTTTATTCTTTTATGAAAAGATAATGAGGGAGATCTCATTTCTGATTACAAGTGCTTAATGGGAGGGTATATGGAAGACATAGACAGACTTTTCTTAGATGTGCACAGCAGAAGGCAACAGACACAAAAGGGAACCAAGGTAATTACCACCTGATAACAAGAAAAATATCACTATGAGGGTGGTGAAACACTGGAAGAGGGGCCCAAGGAAGGGGATTGTTTCCAAACACAGCTGAGCAAGGCTCTTGGTTAGAGCAGCCAACTCCAAATGGACCTGCTTTGAGCAAGAGCTTGGAGTAGGGATATCTGGAAGGCCCTTCCACCTGCCAGGAGCCCAGGGTCTGGCACCAAGCTTTTCTGAGGGAGAGAGATGAGGTGGTCCCGCGCTCAGCCGCAGACACGGGGGAGGCAGGGGAGGGTGAGTCAGGAGGCCAGCTGGAGGAAAACCCATGCATAACACATGGAAAATATGCTCTGTGTACTGACGTGGGAATATCTGCATGAATAATTGCAAGTAGACTGCATCCCAACTTCATATCACTAATACCACTGCTCATCGACAAAGTCTGTGCATATTACAAGGTCTTGACTAGAAATCAGATAACCTGGGGGATTTAGTGTAAAAAAAAAAACCCAGTTTGCTGCAACTGAACATTAGTGTGGAAAATGGCTGATGCCATTTTCCATTTAAAATGTTTTCAAAGTTTTAAAACTAAGTGTCCTACTGTGATATCCTCAGAGCAGCTACTTTTCACTTTGAAATGACTTCAAAATTAAGTTTCTTAGAAAAAAAAGCCTAAAATCAAAACAAGGCATTGTTGAAAATGATATTTCAGTTGAACTTAATCATATTTGTTTTCTTGTTTTCCATGTGTGAGCATTCTCAAGCTTTTCATATTGGAGCTAAGATTCAAGATGGAGGAAACATTTAAATTCCAAAAGAAAAACAAAGAAGCAAAAAAAAAGCCCACCAGAGTAATTTGGGCCAATGAAATACACTTTCTACTTGGTTATGATGTACAAATATATATATGCACATATAGAGAAACACACACACTAGCCTACACAGACTTCTTTGTGTTTTAGTAGGTACAGGATAGTGACTAAGAGCTCTTTCCTTAGCCAGCAGGTACTGGACTCTTGTGTAAAGATGGAGACTTCTAGAGAGGTAAGAAAACAGTGTGGCCGAAAGCACACTCTACAGAAGCTTTTACTTTGAGAAAGCTCCAAATACATTATTATTAGAAGCACAGAAAGGCACTGTTATGAAGTCAAAGGCATTATTTGTATGCGTTGGTGTTGCAGAAGTGACCTGGGGAACCGCTTAGCACAATGACAAACCACGTACTTCAGACAGAAGGTGCCAAATTCACCCCTGTGTCACTAAAACAAGGTAAGTCTATTTGAGCTGAATAAAGGATGTCCCTTTAAGTCACAAATGAGTATATATGATTTACATTTTCTGTGTAGTTAATTAGTTATCTCTTTCTCAACCATTCTAGAAACACAATGTTGGACACTACAGTGGAAAAAAAAAGTATTTTCACTTAATAGCTGAAAGAAAATTGCTTCTAGTGGGACAGAAACACAACACCATAACTATCATGCCCAAAATAAATCTCTGATGCTATTAATATTAATCAAATTTCAGCAATTATTAAGGGTGACCATAACAAAGTTCCCATATTTGAACAATTTATTCCTTCTGGTACTTTAAAAATATCTTCACTCTTTAATTTCAAGCTCCCTCTTCTGGACTATCCCAATGAAGATGCACAGAGAGTCACTATGCACTACTCATCCTTACTTTAGCATTCCGGTAGTACAGCTAAAGAAGCCCTTGGTAAATGGCACCGACACAGATCACTAATCAAGGTGGCCCAATTTCATGGTTACTACAGCTGAAGTTCTTTGAAAATACATTAGTATATGCTGAGATTTAAAGAGCTCCCAGAGGTTTGCAGTTATAAATGTACTATTATGTGACCTCTTGGAGCAAATGATGGAGGAGACGACTCTGAACATGGAGACGTGGGACAATATATCCCTATGGATATCCCTATATAGCGATATAGGATGTTGGTTTAAATAATTAAATAATTAAATAATAATTAATTATGATTACTTGTATTTTACATTTATACAAATAAATACAAAGTAAAATATACTATGTACATGACCTTATTATTCACATTATGCAGTGAAGAGAAATACCTTCTCCTCTACAGTAACAGGCTTTCCTGGTTTCCCTTTGAGATCAAGGTGGAAGACATTCTTTCATGCAAAAGATTTTATATATTTGTGTTTTCTTGCACTCCTATGATTAGCAAACTGTGGAGAGAGAAAATGTTATTCTAATCGTTTGTCCAATTTTCCTATTCTGAGCAAGCCTACAAACACACCGTTGTGGTTGTAGGAACTAGGGCGTGAACACAACATTCATCTATTTTCTTTCTTCTTTTTTTTTGTGCATGCTGTGCAAAGATCACTTCTAACAGTTTTCTATAAATATGGCAAAATTAAATTCTATTTGATAATTGTGATTGTTCCTTCAAATCATATACTTACTGCTCCTACGCACTACTTTTATGACTACAGGTTCTGCACCTAGAAGTCTTGAGTGCCATAAGACAGCATCTGTGTCTGGCAGCTATATCAGCATAAAAATAGATAAAAGAATTATCAGGTATTAGATTCAAATCTTTTCCTTTCCATGCCTGGTGGCCCTTACCATTAACATACAAATCAAGATACTGCAAGAATGCTAAAGATGCTAATGATAAAGAATGACAAGATGCTCAATACTAACACATTAAGAGGGGTTTTTTACCACGGTCATGTAAAATAGTTTTGCGCATCAGGAAACTCACAGGGCAATTTTGTTAATATGTGTATCAATAAATAAAAAGCTCAAAAAGCAATTAGAAACTGCAGCCAAGGCTCTGCAGAGTTGTAGTTCCACAGTTACTCAGTGGTGTGTCTGCTGCGAGGCAAAAGAACGCATGCTGCAACTAATCAAACAGTGTTTGACATGCGTCTCCTCTGGCTGACAAGCACATAACATACGGCTGCAACCATCTCCCACATCTCGCTTAATTAATTTCCCTCCCTGTTGCACGCTCCCACACCTGGAGATATCAAACAGCTGTGTATAATAAAAACATTTTAACCTGTGTTAGTGGATAGGATTCAATTTACTTTATAATTGGATCAGTAAATTAAATCATTATAAAATAGCTGATAAAGGCTCCCTAGAATGAGTCAGAATTATTTTTTTTTAAGTATGTAAATCTAGTGTTAAATAGCTGATGAAAAAAATTCATAGCTGACACAAAACCACATGTCCACAAGCACTTGGTTTTCTATTTGCATATCTATTATAGCTTACAGACATGTGCAAACTCATACACCCACACGTTTTCCTTATGTTTTCCTTAAGTTTATCATTACTCCCCTTCATCTCTGATTCACAGCATTTCTGAGATAGAATCTTTTACAATAAAATGAACTAGAGATAAAATTTCTCGAGACAATAAATACTTCTTTTGTAGGAGCTTTTTAGTGAACCATCGCAATTAAGCAGCTTCATTTTTTTACAGCTCCACTAGTTCAAAGAAGGAGAAAACTGAGATCAATCAGATCAGATGATACATGCTTTTTTAAGTGATCTGTATTTGCAGGGATCTGAAGGACTGGGAGCTTTTCAGCATGGAGAGCTGCTTAAATCTATAGACACACAGAGACCTAAGGGTACACTTCATACCCATATAAATAAACTCAGACACACTTATAGTACTCTGTGCCATCTTTCTCAGCAATTTTCATTCCAAGTCTTCGCCAGCCACTAAAATGTACAGCAAAGACATCTCAAAGATACCCAGCAATATCACTGGCAGCAACACCTGCTCCTTCGAACCTCACAGCATTAATTCCCTTGCAGTTTGCTGTGTTTCAAAAACCTGTCTAGCAAACATGGCACTACACTAATCTCTTTCTCCTGCATTCTGCTGCAAACATCAACAAAATCAAGAGTGCCCAGTGTTATACTCAGCACATGTCTACGTGCATGGTCTACTTTTATCTTTCCACGGTGATAGCAAATCTGGAAATCTCAGCTATGTTGGGCTTTCATTAGCATTGCTGGGATGGCAGAGAGGAAAAAGCAGTGTTGTATATGCCTTCCTGCATATCTGCAGTACATTTTTTAAATGCCTGGTTGAGAGGGAAGATGAAGAACTCTTCAGGCAGGCTGGTGGATCAGTATTAACACAGACGGTTGTGGTCACTCAGTCCAAACCTTCAAACACCTTTTACTTGGCTCTGTTAACTTCATGTTTCCCTTCACGCCAGTGTAATTTTTAAGAAACTTCTCAGCAGGAAGAATTCCATTTTATGGCATTAAATAAATGAGGACAAATTCAGCCCCGAAACAAATTGAAAAAAAACCTTGCAGGAGTACATTATCACACGACTCATGTTGCTTCCTCCCAACTAAATAACCCTCCCGGTTCACAGATTTTTGTTTAATTTGGCCTCTGGCATGACAGAAAGGAATTTTTTGCCCATTTACACAACTCTATGAATCAATTGTTGACAACAGTAAGCTGCTCTTCAGCCTGACTTAGAGGCATGTATCGAAAAACAGCCAAGTGCTGTGCTTGCTCTATCAGGTCTCTCGCATAAACCAGCTATGATATAGCCTGTAGCATACAAACCGTTCTTAAGAAAAAAAATTGCTCACAGTTCCTTCCCTCGAAGGTGTAGCAGCAGGTATAATTGCTCTGAGTCTTGAATTTTGGCTGGCTATACTGCTGTGAACTGCTACAACACCAGCACCTTACAATAGTCTGTAAACTGACAACTGACTTAGGTTAGGTTTAAAAAATAGTTTAAAATAAAGTAGAAGGAATTTATCTTCACTGGTTTTAATATATTTTTAATGTAGAGCAAGCAGGCTTTATCTGTGTTGATATGGAATTCCAAAATACAATAAAGAAATGAAGCAGAAATTTCTATACTAAAGCCCACTTAAAAATAAATCCAATTAAAGGGAATAAATAGGACAAGAGAACAACTAATTCCTTGTCTTTGCTTCTCTTCAAGGAATATTCATATAAATCCTCAGTCTGACATTTATGCCTTTTCATGTGACAGGGATCAGAATTCTCCATAGCACAATGTTTTTAAACCATTTACCCAACAGCACCTTTATAATGAGTAATAGAAACTTCTCCACATTTAGAGAACATTTTCTATAGGCTCAGAAAGAGTTTAACCCTGCAAGCCTTTATCCATGTGAACAGTCAGCACTCATACTCGAAATAAAAGCAATAAGTTAATGAAAAGGAGGTGGTAGGATCAGGTATTTGGAGTGAGAACTTTCTGGGATGAAGAAATCTCTCTTATCTGTGCTGGTGAAGTGGCTCATAATCACAAGTATTGTATGTGTGCTTTGTAATGCAATAACAATAACCGGGAAAAATTTGAGCTCTGTGCCTGAATTAAGTGACTGTCCTGGAACTTTCAGGCTGCTTTATTTTAAAGGGAGGGTTTTGCAGTTATAGACTCATGTCATATACCTCTTTACATTTTCTTGCAGTCAGAGGAGGTGGAAGAAGGTGTTTAAACCTCATGTTGCACATCACTTTTTAGGGGAAGGGACATCATGAGGGACCCCACCCATAACTGAAGAGCTGGATATAACCTTTAGATGCAATGCTCATGTCTGAGTATACAGGCAGGAAAGGGCAATGTCTGTGTGTATTTAGGGGTGACAGCCTGGAAAGGTTCACAAAGCACTCTTCCAGACTTTGGGACACTTCAGTTTGAATCTAGACTGAGATGTTACCACACCAGATCAAATGCAATTTAAAAACAGAACTTATAATAAGAACACTGCAGAGAAATTTAATCTTGGTGAGGGTCAAAAGAGAAGGGAGGAGGAAAGCGGCAAAAAGTGTTTCTTAAATAGAGGAGATAAAGATGGCAGGAGATAAAGAGGTCAGACTAGGTGGTCTAAAGGTCCCTGCTAACCCTAAACTCTGTGACAGATACAGAAAAGCAAACACTTAATCTTGGAAAGATTTGCTCATACAAAGAAAGTCTTGAAAGAAAACCAGAAAAGATCCAGTCATCAAAGCAATTCTTATACCCAGGTAGCAGACAAATACATGATGAACCACACAAATATACACTGAATATATACACAGGCTACCTCCTTCTCCACTTGAAACAACAACATGCACTCACATTCCTGAGATTCTCCTCAAAAAACGTACCACGCTCTTGCTGCAACACCTCAACAGTAATATCAGAGGTTATTAAAAAAAATCTTAAATGAATAAACAGATCTCAAAAAATAAACTTACCAATGTGCCATTGGATTTGTAACATTAAGTTGACTTTAAAAAATAGAGTAATACATGCAAAGGTCACTAAAATATTTATATTAATGATGGAGCTGAACACTAAGCAGATATTGACTTCTGTTAAGGTGAACCTCAAGATTTATTGGCCTAAGAGGTAAACACTGACTGAGATAAATCCAAGGTCAATATTTACTACCGAGGACAATAAATCTTGGTGGCCTATGAAACATGAAATAAATAAATATATATGTATATATATATTCATAGACACAAGCATATCTACAAATTTTTACACAAATTATTTGGAATCATGATCTTCAACATCATTTTTGCAGCACATTTTCTTAATTTTGCTAGAAAGAACCAAAGAGCCATTATGAACTAGCACTAGATACATCTATTTGCATATGTCCGCACTGATGATATCTAAGGGTGACATTTCTGCTTCTCCAAGTGACTGCCTTTGCCCACTGAGCTGGGTGAAAGGTTTCGAAGACACAAAGGGAAGTCAGGACCCTAAGTGCAAATAAGCTGCTCTATTTTCAATCTTAGCTTGAGAAGCCATGCTTGTAACTTGAGAAGCAGAATCACATACAGCAGAGTAGTCTGAATAATTGTTGAAGTCTGGAGTTATCAGACGGAAAAAATTCTGATGGAGCACTTCTGAATTCAATGCACCTTCATCTAAGGTCAAGTTTCTTCCCACGCAAGGCAAGTGCAGGAGGGGAACACGTGGATGTTCTGGAAGTGTTTTAACAAGAGGCACTTTTACTGTAGTTGTGGTCAATTTTGTACGAGCTCAAAATACAGACATATCAATCAAACTGAACAAAATAAATAAATAAAAGCATTGGATGACTTTCAGAGTTATAGGCTTTTTCCTTGAACTAGAAAAGCAAATAAATTTAACAGGAGTGCTGACAAAAGTAGACCTTCTTCCTCCAAACAGCATAGAAGATCTGAGCCAAAAGGAAACAGATGACTTTGTGTGTTTGTAGGAACTGATTAGAGAAGATAGAACTTAATTTATTAAGATGGGAGATGGTGATTCTTTTGTTGACTTTCCAGGTCAAGTGTTAAAACCTTCTGCAAATAAGGGAGTAGATATGCTACAACTAAGCCTTAATGGTTCAGGAGACGGGGCTTTTTTGATACTCTAGGTTTTTCTTGTTCTTTGAACCATTGTTTCGGAAAGTCAAGTAAGAGAAATTTGCAATCCTTACCTATGTATCCTGGCAGCCTCCCCTTAGCAAACTGCACTGGCTTGGGCAGCTGGTGGCTACTTTGGACCAACACATATTTGCCATCCCAATGCAGGACATTGCCTTAAGCCAACAGGAACAGCTTCCACATGACTTCTGAACTTTTTCCTATGCATCTCAGGGATGACAGAACAAGCAAAAAAGGAAGGAAAAAAGGGAGAAAAAGGGCACTGGGGGGAGGGGGAAGAAGGAAAGACAGAACAAAGTGCTCTAAAAAAAATTTCATTTATCTACCAGTCTGACAAGTATCAGGGAGGAATGTGGCACTGCACGGGCAGCTCTGGCCACTAGACGGGCAGGAAGGAAGAGCAATTAGAAGCACTGGGCAGGAAAAGGCCTGTTAGCACTGTTACCTTAACTTAATCTTTAATCTCCTTCTATGCCTCCAACTTGTCACCACAGGCATTAATCACCTTGCAGGTCTTATAGCCGTCTCAGGCTCATTTCTATTATTTGTTTTAAAGGCCTCTCTCATGCCATTGGTGCTCAGTGGTGTGTAGTTCTGCCCTAACTTCCTGCTGGCTGCTTTGGTCTATCAAAGCAATGTGGTTTATTTTTACACAGGTTTCCTAAGGCTAAGGTATAGCCACAGGTTTCAGTGATTGTATCACACGACCTCTACAGTGAGTACTCCAAAACAATCCATGAAGTATTATTGCTCCAAATATTTTAGAAGCCTCTGAAGGCTCATTAATATGAACACTTTGCATTTCATTAAATTTTATTAACATTCTTAGTAATTCAAGGAATTGCAGAACAGCCACACTCTTAAGCAGGATTTATTTCTTAGCATGCAAAGAATGGAAAAGTGATTTTCAACTACATAAAAAGTGGAACATGGAAGGAAGGTAATAAACTGACAAGCAAAAGACAAAATGTCTTTGTACTCTGTCTTCTAAACCCAGACGAGATCTCAGGCTAAGCGTTCTCTTGACAGCCAGAATTGCTGTATAAAACTTATAGCCAAGATTTTAAAAACTAGAAGCCAAAAATCCACTTTTATGGCTTTTCAGAAGAACTGATAATTTCAGGACAGTCCTGTTCGGGAAAATATGATGCCAAAACAGACTCGGTTAATAAGAACACAACTTTGAGATGATCAGCAAAAAGTCTGCTTCCTCCTCTGAGCAGAAGCTGTGTCCAGAACAGGAAGATCTTATTTATTGAGAACTACTTACTCCTGTGAGGATGCTTGCAAAAAGGACTAGCAATAACAATTACAATATTCAGAATATTTACAGTTAATGTCACTTTCACATTGAAATAGTGCCAAAAATTTTCCCTTGAAATTGAAGTTCTTTTGGCTACCGTGAAGAGCCCACTATAGATTCTTAATGTGATACAATATATGTTTTATACAGTGAACTCATTTATATGGTGAAGCATTTTATATGGTAATTATTTCACAGCATGTGAGGTGATGAGGAAATAACGAGGAAAGTTTTGGATGAGATTTTAAGAGAAGCAGTGACTCAGTGACCTGCTGGGAGGAAAAATGGAGAACCATAAACTTCTTTCAGTTTGATTTTTTTAATTAGAAGTAGAGATGCCTAAAAATATCGTCTTCTTCAGTAGCACTTCGAGAGGGAGATAGCCTAGTAGTTAGTTTTCATGCAGTTGAAAATCAAATCTATTAGATATCCCACAGTCTGAAATTCTTATTCCAAAAGGCTCAGGAGGGTATATTTTTCCTGATGTGAAATCAGGATTGCAGCATGAATGTCTGACCTTTTATTAACCAACTGACAAAAGACTGAACTAAAAGGTCTTTTGTTCATCATCTTTGATGAGTATAGATTGGTGTCATCCCAAGGTAGCCTGTACAGCTGTAGATTCACCATTAGTCCAAGACCTCAGTAATGCAACGCTTAAAAAAGGAATTTTGAAGGCACGAATAATGGAAGCCATAGAGGTAATTGGAAAATGAGGCATACTGCAATGTCTGTCCTGTTCCTTTATTTGATAACTGATGTTCTAGAGAAAATAAATCAATCAGTTCTTCAAGGAAGCATGTTCAGTTCTGTGAGGTAAAATGCTGGTTAAAATGTGAAAGCTGATTAGGAAGAAGAACCATAATGTGTTTAAGGCAATAATTTAAGGTAGAGTAACAACTGTTGGTATTGGAAGTAGAAGAACGAGCCCAGAGGTAATTTTATCAAGAATATTTCAAGGCCCAGACTTAAGAAGTGGAGATGCTGTGTTCCGAAGTATTGCACAGAGTATCACAGGAAAAAAATGGATGCTTTTGGTGACTGAAGTAATAAAGTTGGAATGAAATTCAGTAATCTAACATGAAAGACCATGTATGTTGAAGTTACAGTAACAATTTCTACTTTAATCTAAATTTATTAAATCACTGGATGACTGCAAGCTATCCTTTGTACCCTCGGCTGGGAAAAAAGCAAAACTACCCTATATCAATATAAACTGGGTCGCTTCCAAGTGAGCAAGGAAGTATTAATGCTTTCGTAAAAAAGCAATTCTGTAAATTATCTCAGTTCAATATTGTGCACAATTCTAATTAACCACATGTAAAAGAAAGAAAGAAACAAGATGTATTTGATTCAAAAAGATGTAGAAAAAGATTTTCTGGGGTGGTAAGTGTAATGGAGAGCCTATCTTTTACAAAAGAAGAAAAGAGTTCCTATGCAACTTGATCTAGGTGGACCTGCTTCTGCAGGGGGGGTTGAACTAGATGATCTCTAAAGGTCCCTTCCAACCCTATCATTCTATGATTTTATGATATCATTTACCTCAGTAAAATAACTAAAGGACAGATATCATTTTAATTTTGTAAATACATAGAGATGAGAGGCAAGGGTAAGGGTGAACAACAGAGTTGAAGAAGAGTTCTTTTAACTAATGGACAACGAGGGCATGAAAAATCAACACACATAAACATTTAGTCTGGAAGTAAGATGCTCTCTTGCCATGGGAACCGTAGTGTTATGGAGCAGCTTTCCAACAACTGCAGCTCAATAAATTGGAGAAAATAAAAACATCTTAATTTATCTGAGCGATCATATGACTTGGTCTTCTATGGTATCAGATGGCTGAACTCAATGCTTCAAAAGAACCCTTTCAGATTTTATTCCCAAGGATGAGCAAAAAGATGTTTCCTAGCAGGGTAATGAAGACTAAAACAAGTGCAGGATTGCTGTCAGAGAAGACACACTGATTTCTGACAGCCTAATTTTGTAACTGAGACAAAATAGCTGGAAACCTCATCAGATTTGTTCCTCTCAAGTTTTTAAAAGATGAGAGGCAGTGCCAAACACTCCAAACAATAACATCTTGCCTTTATAAACAACCTTTAGTATCACTGGATATAAACCAGAGACTTGGACATCTGCTGAGCATGCCTATTGGATTGGCATCAGTGCTCTTCCCCCTGGCTCACACGGAAGGTGACGGGGTCAGGAATGAGACATCTTGTTCTTCAAAAACAATCTTCCATTTTGTCACTGGTAGCTTTCAGAATCCACCTCCTATATAGCTGAAGTCTGTTTAATTTTCCCTGTTTTAGGAGTTTTTCAAGCATCTTCTAGATTTCAATTAGAGGCACAGAATCCATCTGACTGTATGTGTTGTGCTGAATTACTATACGGAGATGAGTGGAGTTTGGTCTCTTGGCAAGCCATGGGTAATGCTGTATGTCCTGGTACATACTGGGAACAGATTGTCTGAGACTACTGTAATAATTTAATTATTACAGATGTAGTTTGAGACTGCTTTTCTTGCTGTTCCACCAAACATCCTTCTCTAGCCATTAGTCTGCTAATGAATGTTATTTTTAAACTGCACAAGCCATCTCCATATTTTGCACATTCCCACCACACATGCAGACAGACTTCATCCAGACAAACATGACAGATGGACAGGGAATGATAGTAACTGGGAAAGGTCAGTACCAGTGGGACAGCAAGAGAAAAAGAGTAAATCTCAAATAATGCTATCAATCCCATGTCTTCTGAATTTTCCTCCTATTCTACCTTTGCCAGAAGACAACCCTATTTGGTATAGCCCAGCATCATGCTGGATGAGATGCAGAATAAACTAGTGCCACATGCCACAAAGTGTTTCTCCAGCTTTAACTAATGGGATGATTAAACCAAAATAGAGTTGTGGATGAATACAGTAACTGGTAAAGGCACTGGGTGATTCACAGAATGAGTCGGGCTGGAAGAGATCTTAAAGATCATCTTGTTCCAACCCCTCTGCCATGGGCAGGGACACCTTCCACTAGACCTGGTTGCTCAAAGACACATTCAGCCTGGCCCTATTAAACCAGATCAAGAGGGAAAGCAGCAGAATAATTAGCGTGAGATCATTAACATACAGCTGATGGATTAAAAGAAAGGCAAAGGAAATCTCTGAGGTCTCCCCGTTTCTTTCTTCCACCAGTCTGAAGACTGGACAGAAACATGGGCATGTGTAGAGGAGCATGAGCTATTTTAACCAAAACATTTCATCCATCCCTAAATATGGTCACAAGATTTTAGATACTTGGCTTACTCTTAAACAGTAAGATTCTGAATTATCTCCAACTGTGTAGGCTGTAAAAGAAAATGCATAAACCAGCAATCCTGCAAACTCCCTAGAAACACATTCACTGCCAGTTTTTCTCTGTGGCTGTTATATTAATCAGTGTCTTAAGAAATTAGAATGCCCTGTGATTATATCTCTTTCAAACCTAATAAGCAATGCTTTGCAATTAACTTCAACTCGCTCTCCTTAATGTCATTATCTATCATCTAGAGCTTTGAGATACTTCAGAGGAAAATGCCAACATTATGGCACTGTGTATGTGGGCTGCATTTTCCTTTCAATGAACAGTAAGCAGCAGTATTTCAGTGGCATCTCGGTTACCCTCTTAAGATTTCTAACCCAAGTAGAAAAAATATGAAAAGATCAGCTGGTCTCAAAAATATTGCCAGAAAAACATATTCAAGGGATTTTGCCTGGACCGGAACTCATATAATTTTCCAGAATCTGGCTCTGAACCAGAACTCAAGAGATCAGCCCAGGTTTCAGTTTTATATCTCATCAGATATTCATACACAAGTTCATCTTTCAAAGCAAGTTACATGCACACGTGTGTAAGTGTAACACTGGAGTGTAATCAATGGATTCTGTTTCTGTACTTGAATATAGTCTTCCAGAAACATCTCTCCTCATCTGCCATATCAAAGTGTTGTGTATATGAAATTAATAGTATGAGGCATTATCAACATACATTTGAAATAGCCAAGTCATCCATAGACATGCTGGTTAATACCAGATTTTAATTGACAAACGTTGATTAAAATGGAATTTTTATTGCTTTTCAAGACTTATGGGCCAGAGTTGTTGTTTTTTTCCTGAAACTCAATACATGCCAGAAATAAATCAGAAATTGTAAAGGGGAAGAGAAATGTACAGCAGCACACCAAGGGCCAGAAGGAGCAGAAAAATGGAAAATTACCAGAATGTAGAACTGATGGAAGCAAGAGAGAAAGGCAGAGTGGCATCACTGTGAATACCAGGGGAATGGAGATAAGAGAAGAATTCAAGTTGACCAGAAATTATAATTAATAATGTAAGCCAGGAACTAAAAACATCCTGTGAGTTAAACCCTAAGTTTTCAATAAAAATAACTGCATTATTCTACTAACCACCAAATCCCCAAGTGCAATAGATGGATTTTGCCAAGCAACATACATTGCAAACACAGGTGAGTCTTCTCTCATATCTCATTTGCATTTTAGAAAAGCAAACTGTTGTAATGTTGGTTTAATATTTTGCTTTTAATTATGCTATTTTTCATGCCTCTGGCTGGAAAGCTGGGTCACCCTGAGATGCTGAATCAGGGATTAAAAAAAATAAAAAACACTATGAAAAAATAAAAGAAAACCCAGAAACTTTTAAAAATGACAGTTCGGGAAATATACTGCTTTTAAAGTCATATACTTACAATCTGTGTAATGTTGTGCTGATGCAATATTATATCCCTGCATATTACGTCAATAAAGAGAAGGAAGAAAAACCAGACTTCAGTAACAAAACATCATTTCCACCACATTAAAAATATACTCTATTCATGTGAGACTTCCAGTAACTATGAAAGGCAGCCAAGTTTAAACTGCTACCAGAATTTGTAAAAACGAATTGTGACTTTCTGATTGAGTTAGTTTTACAAAAGAGCTATCTACGACCACAATTTAATTCTCTCCTACCAGTAATTTCCATTGTTTTGCTCCGAGTCCACAGGTCCTTTACTTTGCCCATCAATTTAATATCAATTAGTCCTCCTGCTTGTAGTAGCTCCCATTAATGTCCACTGAGCTCCTCCAGATTATATGAGATTATAATTTTATTCATCAACCACAATAGCAAAGGATATCAAAAAAGTGTTCAATGTAGATAATGATTACTTATCCTTCCTAATAAAAAGCCCAAAGAACAATAGGCAAAGAGCACCTTTTAAGAATCAACTATTATTAATATAAATATACTTCACAAAGCTTTCCATAAATTGCTTTTCACTGCCATTCATCCCTTTTACTAGAGATCAAATCCTACCTCTGGATTCTGCATTCTGCTCAGACTTAATACAGTTAGATGTCACTAATATGTATCGATTTACATCCATCAGGATCTTCTGCCTTTTATGTAATCCATTAGCAGCAGTCGACTAAGGACTAGATTACATGCTTTTGAGGGATTGCTCAAGTTCAACAGTGCTCAAAGCAACTTAGGCCACAGAGAAAGGAAAAGTGTAGTTAGGAACTCCAGTCTTCATTGTGTCAAGAGGACAAATCCTTGCAGTCTCTACAGCAACACATGGTACCATCAAGCTCTCCTTTTTTGCCCTGTTCTCATGGTGAGACTACAACACCGGTGTCTCAACACTCAACATCATGTTTTCTCACCCTAAGGTTTGCAATTCTTTCTCTTACTTCACATTCCACACATTTTCACATGTGTAAAGGGAAAGCAGCTGTGTCATATTTTTGCTTAACTAGTTGAAAGGAAAAGCAAATTAAGCTAAAATCAGAAGCATTATTTTGCACTATTGAGCATACTAATGATGCCTTTCCGATCTCATCAACATTCCCATCGAAACTAACATGTTAATTTATATTCTTCATATAGTAGTAATTATGTGTACAGCAGCATAATATAAGTATGAAGAGCTATCTCACTATAAGAGATGAAAACATAATGTTTGGATTCTGACCACATGGTGATATAAGTAATTAATTACTCCAAAGAACACTGATTATAATAGGGCTAAAATTTGGTCCTTAGAGATGTTTTGAAGATGATGTTATTATGCAAGATGCTAAATAATTGCATTTAGAGGTACTGCCAGTGATGTAAAGCTCCTTTGAAAAGGCAGTTCTGACTATATAACAAAGAATGGATGATTTCCAATTGCAAAGAGCTACAGTACACTACCATGGGCAATACTGTTTTCCCCATCCTATTCTCCTTCAACTATTCCTGTAATTGTAGTATTTCTTATCTAATAAAATGCACAGATATGTCAACAAAAGCATTAAGTAAATTATACACATAATTTCTAATTAGTAACAACAACAAAAGGTCAAAAATATTGATTTACTGATTTCTCATACAGAGGAACAGCCTGAATTCCATGCAATGTCTTGTATGACCCCATTATCTAGAATTTTCAGCAATATTTAGCTGGGAAAATTCAAAAAAGATGCTTTATCTCCTTCAGCTCTACTGGAGGCCACCCAGTGGTCAGGTACAGCAGTAAAAATATGCTTTCTGGGTACCTGCAAGTCTTTATAAAATGGTTTGTGAACAAAAAAGAGTGAGAAAACAGCTTCTGTGCCTTACTGCTTTAGCTTTGACTTTCTCTTTCAGACTACTAGGCAGCAATTTTGCAGCTGCTGTTAAAAACACCTCTCAAAGAGTACTGGGGATGTCCAATTTCCAAGCAGCACACACACTGCTGATGCTGCTCTGACAATACATAGTTTGCATTTGCATCATCTGGAGCTGCTCTTTTCTCAGCATACAACCAGCCTTTTCTCTGTCACGATGTAGCACCTCCACAGAAAGATTTACATCCACACAGCATCCTGAGGAGTTTTAATATAAATACATATTTTGACAACTTTAAGCCTAGTCTGCTTGAAAATTCATCTAAAGTGCTTTTAACAAGTACTGCAGGTACATAATATATCATGTGGGGTTAGCTGAGACAAAGCTTTAAATAATAGCACACTTAAATTCTGTAAGATGGGTGCAGATTCAAAATATATATTAGATTTACCTATAATCTCACTTGTGTAAATGGTATGAAAAGCCACTAGATATCTGCGGTAACTCCAGTGGAAAACGAGATCAGCATCACGACCACTGAAGATTTCTCAACCACAAAACTGCACTGCTACAAAGATCTTTAAAGTCAGTTGTAATACACTGCATGAACTAATAGGTAGAAGAGCTAAAGCATAAGATCTATGAGAGAGAATACTTTTCTTGTGTCAATTCATCTCTTGCTTCACACAAATCTCTGACCTCTTAAAGAAGCCTTCTGGTTAGACACTGAAATATAAGGCTTAGTTTTTTCACATACAATAAAAATTTCAAGTAATTTGTATACTTACAGCAATCTTAATGTTAGCCTCCAGGGGTTACGGTTTGAAAACACATTCTTTACTGCGTATCTTTTCTTTGTCACTTTATAGGTCTCCTTTTTAATAACCTTGAACACAGTGACCCCAGGTGGCAGATACAACGACGGCTGCTTTCAGAAGCTGAGCCAGACTTTCATATTTCATCAGGAGGCTGAGAAGTCTCTGTGTCCCATCTTAGAGTCCCCAGCATCAGTCCAAGACAACTTGGTCCCTGCTATGAGACTAAATAGAGTTTGTTCTAAACAGGTAAATAAAAGTCTCTAAAGGACAGAGCAATAAGTCTTGTTAAGGTTTTTATCTCAGAGCCACTGTTCCCCATTTATACACAGAGGTTTCTCTAAGAATATAGCCTTCGACTTTGCATTAGCACTGGAAGGAGTCCAGCAGCACAGACCTCTACATCTGGGCTAGTTCAGGCTGCTGCTAAACCAAGTGAGGTATCCAGCACAGATACTCACACTGCTGCAGCCAAGACATTGCTCTGCCCTAACTTGACAATTTAGGTAGTTCTGTACTACCAGCTTGCCCTGTAGACATGCACAAAGTTGCTTATCAAAATGAGACATAGATCTAGATCCAATTAAAAAAAAAAAAAAGTATTCTCCAATACTTTGATTTTAAGAAGACTTAGGCATCTTAATGCCTTTCTCCAAGCCTCAGTTGTCTCACTTTGTTGTTCCAACTTCCTCAAAATTGTTTTATCTCACTATAATGCCTAGGGAAAGAAGTCACCTGCAAGAAGTTTGCATTTTGTAACCCACTGTATAAAACAGAGTAAATAAAATCATTATCAATGCATAATACAAATATAACAGTGGGCAGGCAACTTGCTATAACTTTTGCATCTTTAAAAACCTGGTTTATTTCACAAGTGGAACAGACCAGTGAGTCGTGTCTCTCCTAGTGCGAGCTGCACAGCAGCCAGAGCATCTGTAAGCCCTTGCTCTGAGGCTGAAATCCAGAAGAGAAAAATATGCTTTAGAGTTGATGTAAACAAATTAATTGGAGTACAAAGGGAAACTTTTCAAGCTGCTCAAGAGAAAAAAAAAAAAAAACAAACCAAAAGGGCTGCCTAACATTAGTTATTAGATTATACTTTAATTGTTATCAATTAGCCGTTCATGTACAACATTAAGTTGAAGTGTGTGATTTTGTCTTGAGCCAAACTGTCTCTGAGAGGGAAGGAAGCACAAGGTATGTCAATGCCAATGCTTTTCCAGTGAGATTGCTCATCAATCGCTAGAGTTCCCTGATGGCAACGAAACTATCCTGCCATTGCCAGAGGGTGTCACTACGGCACTAGAGCAAAGCAACAAAACAAACTGGATAAACAAGAAATGGGGAGGAGTTTAGCAGAAATAAATTCTACACAAGCTTTGCACAAATTATTCATCATTTCACTTGTGGGCTTTAAGAATATGGTTCTGGAATCTAAGAACAATATAATGCTGTATTTTCCTTCCTGTATCTCTTGTGCTCTAATCTGATGTCTAACACTAGGCACTGGAAGGAAGAAAGGAACTACCTATTAGAGCCATTTGCAGAACATGAAAACATCTTTTGAAAATGAAAATATTCTAAATGCACATTGTTCACATTCAAAGTAACCTTACTCATCAGGCAACTGTTTTAATAGGAAGTTGCTGCAAAGAAATCTAAATTTTTCTGACATAACGATATATAGCCCAGGTAATTAAAAAGGGTCTACACTGAGCACATTAAAGGTCAGATATTTAATGTGCTTTTAGTGATCTTTTAGTGCTAAATTTGGCTAAAATCCTAAATCTGAAGAGGAAGGAACTCCCAGAACTAAACAGCACTTTAAACATTCAGAAGTCAGTGAAAAAAAACCCTGTTACAAAAGAAAGACCCCAAGGTGCAACAAATTAGTAGGTTTATTGTCTTTCTAGTCCAAATGTAATCTACTTATTAACAAAAAAAATTACAGGAGTCAGAGAATCACGAGCCTATGTTAATATTGTATAAGTTGGCCAAGAAAATTTGATAGAGGTTCTCCTCCCCCTCTGCTCTGCCCTGGTGAGGCCTCATCTGGACTCCTATGTCCAGTTCTGTGCTCCCTAGCCCCAGAGAGACAGAGAACTTCTGGAGAGAGTCCAGCACAGGGCCACCAAGATGATCAGGGGACTAGAACATCTTTCATACGGGGAAAGGCTGTGGGAACTGGGGCTGTTTAGTCTAGAGAAGAGGAGATTCAGGGGAGATCTTATTAACATTTACAAATATCTAAATGGTGGGTGTCAGGAGGTTGGGGCAACACTTTTTTCCATTGTAGCTAGCAACAGGACAAGGGGTAATGGGATAAAGCTGGAACACAAAAAGCTCCATTTAAATATAAGGGAAAACTACTTTACTGTTCAGGTGAGGGAGCCCTGGCACAGGCTGCCCAGGAAGGTTGTGGAGTCTCTTTCTCTTTAGGTCTTCAAAACCCATCTGTACATGTTCCTATGTGAGCTGATCTAGGTGGACCTGCTTTGGTAGGGGGGTTGGACTGGATGATCTCTAAAGGTCCCTTCCAATCCTACCATTCTGTGATTCTATGACATGTCTATAAGGATCAGACGTTAAAAAGGCATGTGTTGCTAGCTTCTGCTCTGAAGATGACTCTCAGTATAACAGGGTTGGGTGAGTGTTAAAAGGAGAGCATTAAGTCCCAGATGCAATAATACATTTCCCAAGCAATTTAGCAGGTTTATTTCAGATATATTTTAGTATCAAGGTAAACCGACTGACATTTCTGAGGACAGTTTTGATTAGGAAGGGTTATTCCTGCAAAGTGCTGCAAAGCTCTTGTCAACCTGTCAAGGAATCAAACCCTGTGTTCTAATAATAGAACAATAATTTCATATTCTCGGAAATGAGTTCAAGTCAAAGCAAAGGATTTAATAAATAACAGAAGAGACATGACACATGACATGCCATTAAGGAACAGAAAGTAAACTTGGATGAAACATAACTTATGCCAAATCACTATTTTAAACCAAGTTTCTAAAAGCAAAGAAAAATCCACATTGATATGGTGTCCATGTTGCAGAAAGCAGCTATAAGAGGAACATGGGTCAGCTGTGGTGATGAAACTGTCAGGACTTGGAATCAGGGCCCTGCTACAAATCCAGCCTTATCATGGTGAAGGTTCACTTGGCTGTTTCGGGAATCATTAGGATGTCAAAAGACCAAGGTCTGTTTCTGGTTATTAAAAAGTAATTCCCATTCATAATATAGTGATGTACCTCTGTTAGGAAAAAGAAGAGCAAGCATTTCAAATCCTTCTTACAAATCTTTTAAATAATGTTAAAAATAAACTAATTCAGAAAGTATCGAAGTGTGTTGATTTGTTTCTCTTCTTGACTTTTCATCACGGACAGATCTCACAGACCATCAGACAAATGAAAAACACAGAGATGTGGAAACATGAGCTGGAATTTGGCTTAATGACAGCAAAATGGAGAGAAGGCTGTCAGGAAGTCTAACTGTAAATATAAAATAGTCTATCAGGACATTTAAGTGCTTTCGTATTAATGAGAATTAAAGCTCTAGGTTGCACAGTTTATTCTGCTTACCTTAATTATCACATTTGGAAAATCATTTTATTTATCTCAGCCTTTACTCTAGGGCATTCATTCACATAAGCAAAGAACTTTCAAATCCTCAGGGGTGATGCAGTCATATCCACAAACAAGGATAAACTAAACTTAATTCTGCAAACAGTGACAGTAATTGTCAGGTTTTAGTTAGTCAGAATCTGGGATCTGTGCATGATCAGGACCTAGGAGTACAGGGCACAAGAAAGTAGCTTATATGTGATCATTTAAAAATTTGTATAAGAAGCTATCACTATGCACGCTTGGAAATACTGAAGTAAATCACTTAGGAGCAAGCTTGAGCCAGAAGGTCTCTGTGGGTAAGAAAACACAGCATTCAGTGCTGAAACACCAGTCTCATCATGGGATGAGGAGCACTCTGCATGAAGCAAAGGCAGCAGCAGCTCAGGATACCTCTTGCTGGGTGCTTCACTTTCTCCATCAGTAGCAAGATCAGCCCTGCTGTGCAACACTGAGACTTAACTGATGAATAGATACTAAGGCAACTACAGTTTTCCTGATACTATCTAACACAGACTACAAAATCTCAGAGGCTCCCAAATAATATCCCATGTTTTGCAATTGAACTAAACCAAGAGTTTAGCAGGAGACCCAATATGTGTCTATTTCAGGCATCCAAAAACCAGTCAGGCTCCAAGTTGTAACAGCTTGGCTTTCAGGCATACCAAAGTCATGCAAGCATTTTGTTCATAAGAGATGGTTGTTGACTCTTCATTAAGTGAAATAAATTTTCATACCATCACATTTTGCCATCTTTGAGAAAAAAAACCCACAATATTCTGGAGCGTTTCAGAAAGTGCTGCAAGAACTAGCAACAGTGGAGAGCCAAGCTTGATCTGAAGGCTTCATGCAATGGAAAATCTGCCACATCCCAAGCTAATTTAAATTATGGATCAGTTCCCTGATTACTCTAAAAGAAAAAAAGCTAAACTTTTCCATTCTGAATGTGCCTAACTTCAGACACCAGCTTTTGGATCACACATACCTCTGTCTATTAAAGAGACTGTTGCTATTACCCACCTTTCTCTTCTAGACATGGTCAATTCACCTTCATTCTGCTTTGTTAAATTAAACACACTCTCCACGTACGAAATTTGGAAGATGCTGAGTGCCTCAAAATAGCATTTGACAATGTCTTCTGGATACATACTGTTATATTTTCTATGTAATGCACCACACAGAGAAGTGCATTATACTTTTCTAATGCGAATTTCATCTGTCAACAAGCATGTCTCTATTCTGCTTATAAATCAGAAGTTGAATAAATATGAAAAATACAATCCCTACAAAGAAATTAATAGTTTTGTGGGTTTTTTTTTTAATGGCTGAGTTTTAATTTCAATTTTGGAAGGGGAAAAAAAAAAGGCTTTTTTTAAAAAAGAAAAACATGGAGAAAAGGAATCTGATGGTGCCAAAGGGTTAAAGTATCCCATTTCGGGCAGTCTGAATTCTGAATTTAGCAGCTGACAGTGCATGGTGTGTCAGTCTCTTACAGCTGTTCCAGTTGATTCAAAGACCATCTTTGTTTCTTGAAATCTTAGCAACTGTTACTTTTTTCCAAAGACAATGATAGACCAGCTGTTACCTCACAAGATGTGATGTAGTTCAGGTCAAAGTCTTTAGTGAGGAACTTGTAAAACAAGAACTAAATCGTTGTTTGGGTTTGTCAGGGTTTTTTTTTAATTATTATTAAAACAGAGTTAGCAGCCTAACAGTCAAACAACTTACACTTGGTATTTCCATTAAGTGCACTGGAATGACAGAGAAATTTCATCTGGTTGTTGAGCTGAATCCTCTCTTTCTACAAGGAAAAACCCCATCACTAAATCTCATAGTATTAGAGATTATTTCTTGTTTGGGTGGGTTTCTTTCTGTCTTTACAAACGCGATGTTACTAAGCAGATGTCATCTCATAATGGAAATGCAGAGGTCTAACCATTCAGAACATAAGACAGGGATTTTCAAGAGAGCCTTATAGGAGTTAAATGTTCACTTCCCACTGTATATCAATCAACATTAATATCTAGTTCCTTTAAGCTCTTTCAACATCCTCTTCTAAATGCATAACTAAAGAACTTATACAGTTGATCCTCCAGTACAGGTACCGGTAATATTTCCATTTGAAGAACACGTAGGCTTTCAAAGCCATGCAAGGTTGCAGAATCAGTCATCTAACAAAGACTTATTAGAGTAGGAGTAACTGTTGACAGGTTACCTACAACTCTTCTGGAGGATAAAAAGGAAGCATCATTTTAAACAGCTTTAGTTGAAATAAACCCTTCCTTGTTCATCCATGCACAAAGACAAATTACTGCTCCTAACAAGCTTCCAGCTGCTCTGATGCTGAAGACAAAGACTTGCTGAGAAGAGTGGATGTTCTTTTATTCAACCTTTGTGTTTAATTCTGGAAAGCCTTAGCATTGAGTAATGCATTTTCAGAAGCACTGCCAGCTAACTGTTGTGTAAAGAAGCACATGAAGGCACAGCCATATATACTTGCAGCAGTAGAAAGATTTTACAAGGCCTGTTAAATTCAGCAATAGTTTTAATTTTTCTTTTTTTGAGAGAGAGATAAGTTTAGACTCAAGATTTTTTTCATGAGCATGCATGAATACTACTTGTCTCAGGCTTTTTTTTTCTAGACCTAAAAATGATTTATGTTCTCTGCTTTAACTCTGGTTTTCGGAATGGGTGACGTACTGCCCATATGTAAACCACTACTTTATGCAGAATTAAAAATAACCACCATTAGGAATGGCGCCACTAGTATTTGCGATGAAGAATATAAACTGTCTAACAAAGCACTGAGGGTGAATCACAACCTCTAAAAAGCTATGAATTAACAGTATTTGTTTCTCAAGACAAAAATATCCATAAATACCAAATGTGTGTGCTTTTAGTTACATTTAAGAGAATAACCTACCAGGCCAAAAATTGATATCACAAAAAGTAAAACCCTAGTACAAAGTCTGTACACTGTCAGGCTGCTGTATAGGGATTGATACTAAAGTACATACAGTCTCCTGACGACTGCTGAGATCCGAACTTTGCATAACTAATTTAAAGGCTGCTGCCTGCAAGCAGCACAATGGCAATCAGAGACAATAATTCTTGGATAAATTCTTGGAAAATAAAGCCTGTCTTAAATTCATGGCTAATCCTTGAGTGGAGAATTGGATCATTTATTTTCCAAATGGCTGGGAATTCTACCTGGTTTCATTTCCATCTCTGCTGCCAGATGACTGATGTCTCCAAAATCCATAACTTTTTCTAGTTTAAGTAGTATTCCTCATTGGCAAACTCCAATTCAGTAGGACTGAATGTACTTCCATTGAAACACATGAATAGTTCCTTTGACATCCGCAGCAAGGCAATGGTACAACTCACATGCTCACCATGCTGAATCAAAGCCATAAACAAGGCATAAAAGGCATAAAGAAGAGCTGTATTGCCAGGCAGTTTACCTGGAAAATATGGTGGTGTTACCCAAAGAAAGGAAAGTTTTGTTTAGCATGACTCAATGACCTTAAAGGTCTTTTTCAACCATAACAATTCTGTGATTCTATGACTTGAGAGATCAAGATTCTTCTTCCTGCTTGGTTACAAGTAGAGTTCAAAGGACAGGCTAATCATTTGATATGACTAATTATCAGGGAAAAAAAAATCCCAGATAGAGAGGTTTTGCATCAGTGTCTTCAGTACCAAATCTGTCCATGTATGTGTAACTCGTATATACCCATCTCCTCTGTCTCCAAGTTACCACAAACATCTAACCATCCAATTGACATACCAACTGACCATCTCCTGGAGTTTCAGCACAGCTGGGACATTCATGCCTCTGCAAACCTTCCCAGGACACAGCCTGCCCCGCTGTGCAACCTACACAAAGTACATTGTGATGATGCTGTCATCCTACTCTCTCTGTTGCTACTCCCAAAAAGGAGGGGGGAGAATCCTGTCCAAATCTTTGGTCAGAAAAAAATCCTACTATAACTCATGGAAGCCATGTTATTCACTCAACAAAGCCCTCTGCACTGTGCAATTTCTCTCTCATTTCTTATTGTTTCTTTTCATCTTTCATCTTAAATGCCTTAGCTCTACATGCTCAGCATTCTTGGCAAGGAACAATTGCTTATTACTAAGGTATTTACACTATTTACAGCCTCTCACTTTCTCCAATGACAAGTAAGGAAAGTTAAGGTACAGCTTTGCCATCACTTAATGTGATTTTGGCCCATGCTGCTGCCTAAAGGGATGGTCCTGCCCTCTTCTCCCAGATGCATGTTTCCACCATCTCTCTTCAGCTAGCCAAAGTATTTCTGCAGTCAGGTAGAGGGTAGGAGGAATGACCTGATCTGACTGAAAACTAACCCTCTGGGGGAAGATCACTTTTCAGATGAGCTGGTTAACTGCAGCCACAAAAGCAGAAGGAACATGCAAGCCAGATTTGGCACTCAGGATGTTACTTCCTCCTTTGGTACCAGCTCAGAATTTGGTTTAAATCAATGGTGAAACCATGCCCTTAGGCTCCTAACTGAGGTGTTTTAAGCACCAGCTAACATAGATGCCTACAGTAGGCAGAGCAAATACCCCTTAACATCCATGTGATATTAGCACAACGTGAACTCTTGGAGACACAGAAGTACCAATGCAGTATTTTGGGAAGGGAATTTTTCTTGCATTGTTCAGTATACTGTAGGCTTACATGAAACACAGGCAGAAGCTAGACCTGTGTTTGTTTTTTAACAACAGAGTTAAGTTACAATTGCAAGGAAAATACAGGATGTGTAATGAATATGTCATAGCTGTGGCATCCTGTTTCTAAAATATCTTGCTCCTGGATGGTGCCGTCTTAGGTTTCATCCACATATATGAGGCTTTCCAGCTGGCCTGCAGCCAGTGCTTTAATAAAACATGGTATTATGCAGAAGTGACTAAAGCTTGCAGCAATAATAATGTCCTTGAAATTCACTAATCACCAGAAGTTTCAAGAATATTTTAATATGAGATCGACAGGACAATAACTAAAATTCACGTTAGCTATGGAAAACCACTTTCTCATGTTAAGATTATGGCTGTTCTGAAAAATGCACCCAAGTCATTATGGACCTGGATAAAAAATGTGTTTTCAGAATTTGAAGAAAATACTGTAAAGGAGCTGCAAGTATTTTAAAAAATGTTAGGATGTAAAATGATTAGAAATTGAAGAGATGATCTTAGGAAACAGATATACTTCCAATAAAGACAAAACAGGTGAGTATATTTGGGTAGGAATAACCAATGGCATAAATACATACTGACAAGGAAGCATTTCTGCAGAAAAGGATCCAACTATTCCAGTGATCACATGCTATGTAGGAGTCAACAACACCCTGTTGCTGTGAAAAATGTACAGAAACAAGAAAGAGGTGGACCAACTGGAGAAGGTGAGAACAAAAATGGTCAGTGGTCTGAGGAACCTGGTCTACAAAGGAAGATGGGGAGAATTAGATTCAACTAGCTGAGAAAACAGAAGAGGTGTAAAATAACAATAACCTTTCAAATAGATTAAAAAAAAAAAGGAAAGAAAAACATAAACATAAAGAACACAGTAGTTTCCCACTACTGAGAATTCAAGAATTGTAAAAATTGAGCTAAGAGACTTCTCCCATCCAAGCAAAGGACAAACTAAATTACAAAGAAATTTGCCTAACAATTCTTAACAATTACAGATTCTATTTAAGTATCTATTTAAGTAACCTTACCACTAAAAATTATTACCACATGTCTAGTTTACATCTATCTTGTACAATTTAAGTCTAATTCTGATGTTTTGTCTTCAAGGGACACAGACACACGGTTACTCATTTCTCCTCTGTGGCAGCCCTTAATACATTTTAAGAATGTTACTGTATCTCAGTGCCGAGGAAGTCTTAATTTGGACACTAATGTCTTTCAAATAGTGTATGTTTATACCTGGTAAGTCCTTACAGGACCCTATTTTGCCACCAATCATGGCTTACAAAACTACTTAAATTGCAAAACACAGGTTACTTAAAACACACCTGTAAGAAGATAATTGAACATTTTTTCTGAAATGCTAACAGTAAGACTTGCCTCCAATTTCACCTGCAGGATCACAGTAGCATGTGCCCTCCACAATGTTTGGGAGGGTGCTGGGACAAAGGGTAAGATTTTTTGCTTGAAGAAAAGTCTGGGTTGGCCTGCATGCCCAGTACAAGTGCTAATATTCACCTTTACATCTTGGCCCCGACAAACATAGAAAACAAAAAATGCCTTTTATTCTCACACTTTTACCATGCAGGCAAGTCACAAGAGTAAATGCAACAACTGTGTGTTGCTGTAATAAATACAGTGGTCTGTCTACTGTTTAATTCATTTGCTGTTGCTTTTTTTGCACTTTTATAATAGTTCCATATTTCAGCAAAGGCATTAAATAACATTTCCTGACTCTCATTTCCAATCCAGTCTCATACCAGTATGCTGTTCAAACAAAATAATTTCCTGCAAATCCAAGTAATAAAATACACAAAAGCATAATGAAAGCTGTTGCAGGCATTACAGCTTCCTGTACATTAGGAATAAAGAATAAGTGCTTATAACAATTATACTATTAGCTAAAATGCCAAAAGTGAAGTCTGGAAGTGCATGTTAAATATTTATCTACTCTCTTTATTCCCTCATGAACAAATTTTACATAGCTTTTACATAGCATTTACACCCAGACATGGTGACTGTTTAACCATTCCACTTCTTTATGTGGTCAGGAGGCCACTGAGCTTCTGAAGAGAGACTGACAGACATGGAGACACAGCTCACGACTCACAGCAGAGCAGAGAGGCACTGGTGACATCCTGGAACCAGGACTGACACTTTTGCTGCTCTCAGTCATGCTCTCTCACCCACTGGTTATGCTTCAGTCATATTTCCTTCTTCTCCTTGACAATCATCAGCTTTGTGTCCAACTTCCACTCACACAGCAGGTCACCTCTGAACCTTCTCACTACACCCTTCCCAGGGGCTGCCCCCATCCAGTAGACAGAACATGTTGTCAATGAAATGATGAAAAAATATATTGTATTTTTATCCACAGAATCAAAATTAACAATTTCTTCCTTTCCTCCCTCCTTTACTATTTGACATTACGGCAAAGCCAAGTGGGTGTACTCTCCCAGCATTACATGCTGAACCAATAAAAATTCTTAGTAGCTACACTGCCAGGTTAGAAGAGATTAGTACAATCTGACTAGCCCCTTGTCATCAATTTTAACTTTATACACCATTTCACAACTAGGAAGCCTTAGAGGATGTTAATCTGCAGGAAATCCAAGAGTGGGAGAGGAAACAAAATGCTGCCAAGTTATGGGTGTAATTCTATCTTTGCATAGACAGAAATCAGTTGCTGTCTGCTGACTGAACAAAACCAAAGCAGCAGAGAGGGCATCGATACAACACACCATGCCTTGCTGATTTCTCTCATATGCAAAACTCTCAAGTGTCACAGATCAAAAGAAGGGAAGAAATTTATACAAATTTTTTAATAGCCTTCAGAATAGACCCAAATCATGAGATCACACGGGAACCAGGAGGAACTTCCTCCCTTTATTCGGAAGTAGCACAGGCCACGTAAGACAACGCTTGACTGTTATTAAGTGTAACCTCCCACCAGCATTCTGGAAGGACATTACAAAGACAGATGCAATTTCTGAAACACGTACTTCTGAAAAGTCTGTAATTTCATCTTTAAGTTCTTTTTATTAGATCCAAATGCCAAAATCAAGGATTTTATTTAAATATTTGGGAGGGAGACTTCCTCTTGGATCACAGGTGCAATGAAGAGCAGAGAAACAAGCTGGCTTCCATCCTCAACTGATATTAAAACCAAATTGTTGCAAAGAATAAAATCTATTAAAAGTATATTTATGTTTATAATGCAAAAATCCCTCGCAGTTGATGTTGCTATTTCACTCTTCCCCAGTATAATGCAAGACAGGGTGAGTGCCTTTTACCTGTCTGTAGGTCCAGCTCCACGGACATTTTCTCTCAGACTGTCCATCCTTGAACAGACTGTAGAGCCATTCCTAGTTCTTTTGGGTGCACAGCTTGCACAGCACTGTATCAGAAATTGTCCTATGCTGCAAGTTTTTTCAAAGCTGCCATACATGAAGCTGTTTTAAAGGACTTTTGAAGGACTAAGGATTCAGGTGAGCACCAAGTCAGGACCATATAGGCACAGAGCTGCTGATCTTGCAGTGATTGTAACTAGCAGGTCTTCAAGGTGCCCTCTGCCTGGGAAAACTCTCCTCTCGGTACCCATCTCATCTTCTGCATGATGTCTGCACACCAGTAGGAACTATGCTTTTCAAAACATCTTGCTTCTCTCACATCTGAGCTTGACTAATAAGCTCTACTGACCACCTTATAAAACCCTTTGAGCAGTCTCTTCCAAGAGTTTTTGTGTGGAGTCATGGAGCATATGGAGTAGGAAGAAACATAGAATGAAGGGAAAAACCCTTGTGTGGACATAAGCCAGCCAATATGTTATTGTACGGGGTGGAGGAAAGGAGAAGAGAGAAGTTAGAGCACATGTGCCTGAAGACCTGCAGGATGATATAACAGCACTATCAAAATCCAAGCTCAACTACCTAGGCATTAAATACACCCTAACTGCAGAGAAGAAACACCAAGTCTTAACAAAAGGAAAGGGCTTTGCCACACATCCCAACCACAGAAGCAAACGTCATCAAAGCACAAATGATACGAGGCTGTTTTTAGAAGACTGTGCCTGAGTTTGGGCTAATTGCAAGACAAGAAGCAAGGGTAAGCCCAAAGAAAGGCACACTGATGCATATCCATGTACTGTCCGAAACTCAATGTTTAGTTCACAATAAAGCTCATCATCCCCTTAACATCTCTCTTTCCCCACAGCTCATAAATATTTAACCTGCCTGTAACTATTTCACAGGAATTTTTAATGTAGTCCAATGCTTGTGCTAGATGTGCGATATTTTAATAAACAATCAAAACCAAACTATACCTATTAAAACACAATAAAAATCTAATTTAGTGAAGCCCTGATGTTGCTTTATCTTTTTCCAGTTAATGTCTCATAAATTAAAAAAAAAACCAGGATAATGAGTATGTGACATATTAATGCAGATCACGGGGTTTGGCTGTCAGTGAGCATGTAAAAGTCCAGCTCTAGGCAAAGAAGGATGCATGTAAAATATATATCATGTGCATAATACAGAAATGAAACTAAAAAGCTGTGCAATCCTGGTTTTGCAAATGAGAATAATGACTCCCTAACAGTTAAAAGCACATTTCCACTGGAAAGAACATTTCGCCACTACCTTCGACAAAACCAGGACTCTACTCCAGTTTAATCCAGATCTTATTGAAGTCAGTGGAAAACTCTCAGGAGAAAGCAGTGGACTGCCACATCACTTTGTAGAGATGAACTGTTCTTTATAATATCAACAGCTCTTGAAATTGAAATTTTGGCAAAAAATGCTGATAACAATCCCTACTTCTTTTAGTACTGATGCAGTTACAGTTTCTCTTTTATTGCACTTTACAGTATGATTTTGCACCAGAGATTGTGTGCATGAATGTGTCTGCATGTGTGTACATGCATGAGATAGATAGCAACCCTCTTTTAAGCAAGGCACATGAAAAGATGCTATCTAAAATAAGCCTTGCCCAAAAGTCTCATTTCGGACACCAGTGCAAAAAGGTACTTGTTTACCTTTACTTCAGCATGACTTCTTATGTAATTAATCACTCATATGGAATATTTGACACAGAGATAATATGCTACACATTGCCTTTATAAGTAAGTGTTTATGTCAGACACAGAGACCTTCACAGCTGCCAAGCAGCATGTGCAATACAAGTCACGGGAACTGCACAGCCACAGAGCAGATTAACACAAATATCTTTTTCAGAGGAGAAATAAAAAAAATACAAGAGTCATCCACTGTAAAAGAGGGATTAAGTTCTGCTAGTCCATCCTCCCACCACCTGAACACCTCCTACATTCTTGGTGAATGGTCAACCACAAAATTAAATGAAACAATGATACTGTCATTGGTGTAGAAAGCATTGAGGAAACCACCATATCCACTGCAGCACAGACAATGAAATCTCCTCACCTAGCTTTCCACCATTCCAAGAGGACAGAACTGAAGTCATATACCACTTACTTTACTGAACTACATATCTACATCGACAAACTGCAAACTGGAAGCGATGGCAGTGGTATGCTCCAACTTGCTGACTTCCCCACACTTGACAAACGAAACCAGACAAGGGCAACAGCATGATGTCAAGAGTGAACTCAATAAATGAGTGCAAAGAGAACAATTTATTCATTCATTGCAACTCTGTCTGCAAAAGCAGAATGCATGCATCCTGTGAGCCCCCTTTCTTTTTTTCCCCAACGTCAGCAATAGTTTGCCATTCTTGTCATGAGGCTAGACACATCCCTGAGCAAGGGAGATTGTACACAGCTGAATATGCTCCGGTGCACAACTCAAAAGCCAAGAAGCTTTTAAATCTTTAGACAGCAGAAACAGTATATGCCTGGTCAAGCCATAGTTTCAGGACTGCAAAAGCAGATAGTCTACAACCCATCTGCATCACACACATGGAAATCTGTGCACATCTCTTCACTCCTAACACATATTCATGTGAGGACAGTCAGGCTGACAGAGGTAAATGGGATATGAAGAATGGATAGGAGAGACTATGACCATGATAGACAATCATCACAGTGCAAGAAAAAGCATTTTTCTTCAGTTTTTCTTTCTCACTCTACTTTGATAACTAATTATCAAAATGTCCCCTTTCCAGCCCTAAACCCTGTCCTTTCTGTGCCTGTCACATTACCATACCAATGGTATAATTGAGATTTACAGCAGTTCCTTACAAGAAACCTCTGCTGTGGGTGAAAAAGCTAGAAGAAATGTGCAAAGTTAATCTTCTAATTACTCCAGAAATCTGCATGCTAATGTGATATCATAATAATTAGGATTGCAAAGCAATTAAACTGTGTAAATGTCTGCAAGAGGGAGTAAAATTTTCACACTTGGAACGTGTTTTGACTGAAAACGTTTGAGTAGCCTCATCAAAGGGCTGTAAGGCTGATGTTCTGCCAGTACTAAAAACATCAGTGTAGACAAAGTCTTTGTTGTTTCTAACCAGAAAAGCACAGAAAAGTAGGATTGGCAAGGATGTCACATCACTTATTCTATCTGCTTCAAGGCAGGACTGACACTACTTATGTCATTCCTGGCAGACCACAGTTTAATCTGTTCTTCATGGCCCCAAGACTTCGCAACCTACCCAAGGAGTCATAGATCCCCTCCTTCTATCTGATTTGACTCTTTCCTCCTGCACATGAAATCCATTCATCTTTACCCTTTGGCACACACAGCAGTTTATTCCTCATATACCATTATTCATACAATTATAAGCTATTACCATATCCCTCTGCCCCTGTCTGCAGGCCAACCAATCCCATTCATTCTTCAGAAGTGATGTTATCTGGATCTGTGACCATTCCCACCACTCTTCCCTGAACTTCCTCCAACTGTTTATTCATGAAGTGCAATGCCCAAACTGGACACTATGTTACAAATGAAAGCTTTCCAACACTGTGACATGTCTTCTATGTTCCACTGTCCAGTTACTCCAGTAATATTTTCAAATCAGCCTGACATTAGTGACTGATGTTCAGACCATGATTCATAATAAGCTTCACACAGTTTTTCAAGGAACTAACAAAATTGCAAAACGGTCTTATAGTTATAAAGGTGCTCTTCCTAACTAAGTATACATCTCTGCACTTGGCTCAGTGACAATCCTCCCTGCTTTCACTAGAACATTTCTTCAAGTTGTCAGCATAACTCTGAATTCTAGCTTAGTCTCCCATTGTTCTAGAAGCTCTTTCCAACTTCATGCCACCTAAAAATTCCTATTCCACCACTAAGGTCATTAATGACAATAATGATGAAAACCAGATCAAACCTTTGCACACTTCAGTATATTTTACATTAGAATGATGGACCTTTGATAACTGCTATTTGGTATGGCAATCGAATCAGATTTGCATTGATTCCACATTGATTTCACTAAGGGCATGTTTCCCTTGATTGTTTATGAAACTGTGATACATATTAATGTCAAAATCATTACTAGAAGTCAATCTGTTCGGCCTCTGTTGTGCCTTACCTAGCTACAAGACTTGTTACTCAAGATGCAGAAAGACATTTTCACATTCTAAAAAGTCACACTGGCTGTTACTGAACTCTTGTCTCCTTCAGGTGCGTACACGTATTTTGTTAGTTCCAGTTTTTCAAAGACAAAATAATTTCCCCGTAATTCTCTTTCACCTCTTCACAGACGTTAGGCTTCTCTTTCTCACTCTTCCAGCACTTGACCTGCCTTCCCTGAGTTCTCAGAAGTAACTAGAAATGCTTTTGAGAATGCTTTAGCCAACTCCTTAAGTAACCTAGAATACAGAAATCAGGCACAGCTGATATCTGAATATGTTGTAACCTGTTCTTGCCCTTTCTAGCTTGTGATTTTACTCTCTGTCATAATACCGTGTGTCTGAGAGTGCATCTAGTATGACTCAAATGCATCAGTGAGAGTAGTTCTGATCCCTGAGTTAAAATTTAATATAATTTCTTGTCCTCAGCTCAAGATATAGATTCCTTTAAATCATAAAGCACCTCATACCTTCGTTCATTGTCATCAAGATGAGCAAAGAGCACGTTCTTGGAGATGGCCTTTGCCAGAGCAGTCATAGTTTTATAGTCCTTTGGAATAACCTGTATTCAGAAAAGAATGAAAGGTAATTAAAAGATCTTCATCTTTAAATCTATAGAAAATTCCACTATTCAAGATAATGGATGCAATTTGATTTCAAACTCTGAGATGGGTTTAGGCTATGATATAAAGCCACCAAGAAAGCAATAAATTACAGTTTTGATAATGTGAGGGTAAGAATTCATGTTCTCAATAAGACAACCAGAAAATAAATATAAGATCTGTGATGAGTGGGGAAAAGGATATCCATAAAATACTATAATTAGCAGGTACTGACAGTTGTGTAGTCTCCTTTTAAATCTCTTGGACTAAGGAAAACATATTTTATATTCTTCTTCCCCCACAAACAATATCAAAAGTAACCTAATTTAAAAACTAGGGAATGAGCAACATTTCTTCAGGTAAAAGGTAGAAATGTATTGATTCCACCATACTTAACTTTTGAGAGGGCTACCTAGGTCAAAATCCTGTGCCCTTGCTTCATGCCAAATGAGAAAGACTTGCATTTGAGAAAAAAAGAGGCATTTTTATTTGTTAATTAGAGACATGGCAAAAGTCCTGTTGTACATGAATTTCCTAAAAATATATGTTGAAACTCCGAAGTATGTTTTCACATTGGGTGAAGAATTTTATAAAGACTTTTGCAAGATAGGTTTTCCATTTTTGTAAGATATTAGTAAAGATACCGTGTCTCTGTATTTGCCAAGCATCTTATTCTGCCAGGCACAGAGACACAAGAATTTAGTAACAAGGTTATGAGTTGTAGAAGATTTACTTTAGCTTTAGTAAGCATGATTTTCCTCAATATTTACATTACAACAGGACAGAATCGAGTCTAGTGAGGTTGTGGAGTCTCCTTCCTTGGAGGTCTTCAAGACTCACCTGGACATGTTCCTGTGTGACCTGATCTATGTGAACCTGCTTTGGCAGAGAGGTTGGACTAGATAATCTCTAAAGGTCTCTTCCAATCCCTACCATTCTATGATTCTAGTAAAATTTTAAGAGTTAAATTAACCTCACTGCAATCTGAAAAACAACATCTGTTCACCAGTTTTAATTACTGTGAAAAAAAAAAGGTCTGAAAATGGGCATTGATCTTTCACATTTTCTTATTATAGAAATAATGTAGTTTTTATTTAAGTTACTACATATGCTGATGTGTAGGTAGGTTCCTTTCCTCATTCTGGAATGGCAAGATGCTACCCATCCAACCAGAAGAAGGATTTCTCAACTCAAGAAACTGACGTAGAACTAGTTCTCAAAAAGAATTGATCTAGATTTATTTCAAGGGAAAGTATTTCCCTCTGAAGATCTAAACTCTGTCTTTAGACATCACTTATATTGACTGCTGTAGTCATTAGACTACTCAAATTAAGTCTAAAGAAGCATATATGTATAAACTGCATATCTGTATCAGAATTAAATGTAATCTCATTTATCTAAAAGTTTTTAAACCTCAATTTTAAATCAAATTAACATTTAGACAGTATCTTATTCTTGGGTTTTACCCTATCAAACAAATCCTGGTTTGAATTGCAATCCTGAACCCCTTGCTCTGTTAATAATAACCTAGCTGTTCAACTCACTGAGCTGAGCCAAAAGGGTAGATAATCAAATCACTAAGACACTCAACTGCAACCCTCCTGCCGATTATCATAGAATCATAGAATTGTAGGGGTTGAAAGGGACCTTTAGAGATCATCTAGTCCAATCCCTCTGCAGAAGCACGTTCACCTAGGAACATGTCCAGGCAGGTCTTGAAGACCTCCAAGGAAGGAGGCTCCACAACCCCTCTGGGCAGCCTGTGCCAGGGCTCCCTCACCTGAACAGTAAAATAGTTTTTTCTTATATTTAAGTGGAACTTTTTGTGTTCCAGCTTCATCCCATTATCCCTTGTCCTGTTACTAGCTACTATAGAGAAAAAGGATGTCCCAGCCTCCTGACACCCACTCTTTAGGATATTTATAAATGTTAATAAGATCTCCTCTTAGTCTCCTCCATAGACTAGCCTTTCTCAGTCTAAATCTGCAGCAATGAAAGTTACGAGGTATGGACCGAAATAGGTCTGTTAAGATCAGAAAACACAGAAGAGCTTCTTTAGGTATCACGGTAACCAGGCATCTGATCAAAAGCAAATGTTGGGAAGAATCACTTGACCGTTTCTTACACTGCTCTTCCAAGTAATCGACTGTCCTCTTTAAGCAAATAAACCTCTTTACAGCAAGATTCCTGCTCTGTTAGTTGTTAACTATATATTATGTCAGATGTGTTGACAAATATTGCTTTCTCTAGTTTCAGGAATGAAGCAATGAAATAATCCTCTGAAGAGATCTTCCTTTGTGCTTCTCAGAATGGAGCCATGCCAGGTGCTTGCTCAAATCACAACGCTAAGTCTCCTTTGATTTTCTCTCCAGTGACATAACTCATTGCGCTGCCTTTAGCACTACTCATCACTATAGCTCACCCCTTCAAGGCATCCTTTAAATTGGCTTCTGACCCATATGTATTTGTATCCAACACCTGAATTCAAGCCAGAAGTTCTTCCTGGCTACTATCTAAAATTCCATCTGTTTGCAATAGTCTAACACAATCCCTGCCTTGCTTTTTACACTTTTAAATTAGTTTCATAACTTGCCCTTTCAGTGTCTCCCTTTATTTCTGTATTCTAGATATCTGTGTCACAAACACACATCCATGGGATACACCATGGGATTTGTTTGCTGATGGCAGAAGACAAAGCCCTGACACAAACCCTCTCACTGATAGTTCTATACTGCTTGTAACATCTGTAGTCTGAGAAGAAACTATGACCTAAATTATTATTAATTAAGCTCAGTCAGTTCCTAGGAAAATAAAATCGTAACAGCCCTAGTCACAGAACACAGAGACCATAATCTGCATTGCTTCTTGGAGTTCTTGCCTACCCATGCTACTGTTTGGGCTTGTTAGCATCACTGTTGAAAAAGGAAGAAAATAAAGTTAACTTTAAATTTCATTATAAACATAAACGAATTACTAAGGGCTGTGGGAAGGAATATTTCCTTTGATTTTCAGAAGAGTCAGATAGAACCCATATTAAGCAGAGATAAATGTGATGATCTCTCCATAGAGGTTTTCATGGCAGATACTGCAAACTGCACAGAAAGAAAAGTGTCTGGAAGTGGCTTTTAAAATATCGCACAATTTTTTTAATAGTGCAATGCATTAATAGCTTGGTGTTCTTGAAACTTACTGTATATTTGCAAGCAGTATTTAACTGCCATAAAAATACTTCTCCATACTTGATTTTAGGATGAAAAGCTCTCATAATTCTTTGTTTCTCAGGACAGAAATCCCCAGAGCAGACAGTGAACTTGTATCATAAGTGGATGACAAAAAGTACATCTGACTGAAAAGGCAAAAATTATTCTGCCAAAAAACAGTGACTGACAAAATGTATTCCCATAAAGAAAAAGCTCTTTGGGTTAAAGCTACTCCAGGCATGCACAAAAGCACATTAGTAGCATCTGTCAACCTTATGAAATGCATTTTTAGCACAGCTCCCTAGACAAACATGACACGCTATTGTAATGTCTGTCTTCTAATAACCTTTGTAAGCTTTGGCCAGTGTCAAAAAAATGTGCAGTGTTATTAAGCAATATCAAAGATGTAATACAGATAGATATTTCTGTGAAAAGGGCAGATTAAAAAAAGAGAAGTCCAAATTAGTGCTCTTACTGAAGAAATTACCTAATTTGGGATTGGCATTTCTTCAAAGACAATGGTCATATAAAATCACCCAAAACAATGGTCAAGAGACTTCCGAAAACCCATGAGTTACGCTGTGCTAAGTCAACACAGGAACTATGTGCCTGAACAGTCTAGGGAACCTAAATGATCTAGGTTAGAAGAAAACTTGAGCTAGAAGTGACTTTTCAAGGGGGAAAAAAAATGTAGGAAATGCAGCAATAGAAAATGCTGCTTTTCAAAACTGTGAGGTTCTGACAGAACTCAGAGCTGCCAGTCTCTGAATATCACAAAAAGTCTGAGAATTACTGACACTCTTTGAGGGGGAAACAGATTAGAAGCACATCTCAAATAGGAAAGAATAAAGAATGCTGAAGCCACATTAATGGGGAAGTACTTAGTCAAGGAGGCAGCAAAAGAACTTGAGTGTGAAAAAGACGGTCAAGCCATGCATATGCCAGCATGAGAGCACTATCCAACAGGCTGACCCATGAGGCCAAATTATGAGCAATACAGGAGTCATTCGATTGTCCTGTACACCTCTGAATCAGACAGATGGTAACATATTACCTTTCTGACATAAGAAACAGCATCTTCCTCAGTGTATACTTCTGCACTGACTCCCCCTCTCCTGCGTCGGGCTTTTACCACTGGGTTGGGAGGAGGAGGGGAAATCTCATCATCATGAGAATCAGACTGGGAACTGGATTTCTGTCGAGCCAGTATTTGTTTGCATTCTTCCTGCAAGGCAAAAAGAGGCAGTGAAATATCTCTTACCCATGTAGCCAACTTGCTGGATATACTTAGTTCACTCTTTTACAACCATCAGCAACCCCTTCACTTCTACTTTTGGATGACTGTCAATCTACACACGTGTACTACTGAAAGAAAACTAAAAATTTAATGTGAGCAGCATGAAGGACTGACATTAACTGCAATGTATGTACAGGTATCATCACTTCAACACCTGACCTGTTCAATTCTTTCTTACATGTAAGGAAACCAATGTATTACAAACTGCAGACATATCTTTGCAGCTACTCCTGGCTGAGAAAGCAAAAGAACAAGCCTCTTTTGCTTACTCTCCAACATCACAGCTGTTATTTTTCAGTTGGCTTGTACATATCTTTGTCACTTGTACAGAGAACATACCAGAAGTCACACATCAGTATATTAGACAAGTTCCTTCATCTTTCTCTGCTTTGTAGGCTCACTATCACCAGAAGACCAAAGATGCTCCCTACTCCAGAATTTCTGCCTTACAACTGATTTACAATCTATGGGACTACGTCCAAGCCAATAAGATCCAAGGTAGGCTCCAGAGGACTATGAAAAATGAAGGCTGGCCTAACACCAGCTGGCCAATAGGGAGGCTGTTCTCCAAATTTCACACTCATGGAATGGAGAATAAAATACCAAGGGGAATCCCTAAAGAGATAGTAACAAGAGCAGGAAACACTACAGTAAACCTTCAAGAGAGGATGTCCGAGCTGCAAGACATTGTCAATTCATACATTGAATTATTTGACTTCTAAATAATTGAGACAAATAAGATTACTCCAAATTATAATATCTTCCCAGAGACTCATCTTCTATTCTTCAACTTCCTGGGATTCAAGGGAAAGCATTCAAGAGTAAAATTGTCTTTTCATCACCCATATCTATATCATCCTCAGCCAAAGGAACTGAGGGCTGGCTTCTCGTTGCCAGCACATCTCCTCATCCCTGGTACCACCTCAACCTGGCATCTTCCTCACAACACACCACACTGTCTATACTGCTTCTTCAGTGTGTTCTTAACTGGTTCCTTCTAATCTCCATTGACCTTGCCTAAGGCAAGGGAGAATTGGAGATTGGATGGACCACGTATCCTGACCTCTTGTCTAATACAGGAACCCAAAGGGCACATGCAGGAAAGACATGAGCACTGTAAGAAGCAAGTTGCCTTGTGCAGCAGTAGTCCAGTGATTTCATTTATTGCCATCTATTATATTGCTGTAGGCATAACTCACACCCTGATAAGTCTAGGGGTTATGTTGATTAGCATACATGTAACCAGGTATCATCCAAAAACTTCTTGAACAATTCCAGTATTCTTGAGACCTCAATTCAAATTAGAAGCATAGTAGGCTACCCAAAAGGAAACATAGTAATGCTGAGGTCCCTGTGCACCCCATAACACCAGTTTGACAGGGATACCAGAACCTGGCCTCCATCTTACAGAGTTCATATCCAATGAGACTTTGCAATCAGAGCTAATACATGGAGTTGGTGGAGGAGGGAGGATCTGGGAGCACCAGTGCTAGACATGTGGCAGATTACCAATATAGCCAGTTGGTCTCATTGACAGAGGAAATGAGTTATAGTTAACTCATCAGGTATGACACCAGAAAAGAGTGGTACAGAAAACTGGCACAAGTTCACAATTTTTAAGCTTGCAAGAAAAATAGATGATTAATATATGTTTTGCCACTGATGTTTACAAATGTCTGACAAATCCAGTCAAGCCACTTGTCTTTTCTGGTCTTATTCCAGTTTCTTCCCTCATCATCACTGACATTGCCCCTGTCATTAACCTAAGGAGCCTTTGACATGAAATTTTGATGTATCACTGTTACTTGTAACAAATAACTAACTAGTATTTCCCATGCTCCACAACTCAAAGTAATAAGTCACACGTTCTTGTTTTGATTAAGGGAGTACTGAAATATTTAAGAAACAAGCATAGAGATAAAATGTAGAGGGTTGGCTAAAGATCTGACTTTTCAAAGTTCTGACCTGTCTCAGAAAGTGTCAAACTCTTTCTGAGATAGCTTTTTTTGTTAAGATTTGGGTTACAACACTGCAACTCCTGGGCCATAACACAGAAATTAATTCAAATGTATTAAATCTTTACTGAAACTTTTTCATTTCCAATTTAGAATTCCAAATAACAGCATTGGTCATGTTAAAAAATGACTCAGCTAGATTTTCCTATCAAAAACTGCAAGTCCTATTTAAGCACTCTCATCAACTTCTTTCCTACTCCTTGCTGTCTCTAGCTTCTTTAACTACAATTATGCACATATAGAAACACAAACATTTAAAATATGTGTGCTACATATTATGATCATTTAATATTTAGCAATCAAAACTAAACTTATGACTGAAAAATTTCACAACCAGCTATTGCAGTTTATGCATCTCTTAGTTCTCTGTTTACATTAAACCAACAAAACCAAATGCACCTTCTCCATAGGCTTAACTAAAAGGTAAAGAAGACCCTTCTGGACAGTCAGCAGCTGAAGTATACTAAAAAGTAACTACAACAAGAAGGCAGACAGGTAGCTATTTAATGGTATGCAGCACTTACACATTTCTTTTTATACACAGTATATTTACTCTTAGAGAAGAATACTAGTTTGCCCCATTTCAATATCAAATAACACACTTCTTTTTCAGTATCCATTGTATAAAAGGCACTTCCAAGGGATTAATAAATAATATCTCTTCTGCCCTAGCACAGACTTATACACAAAAGAAAGCTCAGTAAGATAAAATTAATATCACAAAGCATGCTCTTAAACCCAAACACTTTTTAAAGCCAAAAAGATATTAAAGGATTATAAAAGTGAGTTACCATATGATTCATTTTAAAAGGAAGTCTCTTCACTACAAACTCCTTTTATATAAACAGCAGATAGTTGACTGGCTGACTTTTCCATATGCCGCTATTTGTAGTCTAGGTAGGATTTCCATTACTGGACTAAAGAGTGCCTTTTGAAAATCAAAGCATACACTCTGTCCTGGGTTAAGCTTTCAAAAAGCCATCTTCCATATATCCTGAGGTAAAACGGCACAAATAAAGCAAATATTTTAAAGGAGGCATGAACTCTCTGAAGAATAGTTCTTCAAACACTGATCCTCAGACACAGCTCGATGTGAATGCTTGTGCAGAACTCACTTTCAAGTAAACACCTCACCATCTTTTGTCGTCATGACAACAGCGATCTCTCTATTCAGATGGCACAGATAATTCACAATCATATTGTCCAATTATGTCCACCTTAGAATATGAAAACACATGGAAGATATAACTGCAAAACAGTGTAATTGCTTTTGAACAAGCCCCAGTGAGCATCTTGTTCTTCCCTTGACATTGCTACTTGCACCAGCTTCAGTGGAGATGCTCCTGACTTGTAGGACACATAGGGCCTCATCCAGTTATCCACAGTTCTGTGCCACTATGGGTCACCTTGCTCAGCTTTCACTTGCCAGCTGAGGACACGAGTCTCATGCTGTCCTGTGTCACATCTACCAGCTCCAGTGTACATCACACAATTTCGGGTGTCTTAAATGGCAGCAGGAGACCACATGTGCACAACTAACTGCAGTCTCCAGCATCACTGCCAGAGATAAAAATAATGATATATTAACACACTGCATGTCTACAAACCAACATTGCTGTGTAACAGCAACATTTTATTTCATATGTACATAATCTAATCCTACTTCTATACAAACCACATAGCAAGTGACCAACAATTTAATTAAAGGTGTGAACAAAAGTGTTTTACCGGATTTCTGGAAGAGCTAGATGGTGAAACTGAAACACCATCACTAACTTCAATGATAATAAACTGTAAAGGAAAGAAAATATATGACTGTTGCCTCAAATTAAAAGAAAGAATAGATAATAAATAACAATTGCAGTGACCCACTTATCTTTTTATTGTTCTCCTTTAGCTAAATCATTTGAGCTGCAAGAGGTTGAGGTATAAAATATAGGAATTTTAGCATGCTGTCCTTAGGGTATGGGATCACCACCTTTCCCAATTAACTTTTCCACAAGTTTGTAATGAGCTTAAACACTGCAAGTGAAGTGACCACAATGCTGAGGCAGTTTTTAGGTTTACCCTTCCTTTCTGATCGCTGCTGAAGAGCACACACACTTCCTGTCCCAGCAGCTTTTTCCTCTATCAGCTGGAGCATTTCCAAACAGAAATTCACTTCCAGTAGCTCCCCTCCCCATCTCTCCTTTCAGGCTTTGTCACCACTTGGAAACTCAGATGTTTCAGTTGAAGGAAGGACAGCACCAAAGGAGTCTCTGAATCACTATGCAGCTTTACAACAACATCCCAAAAAGACTTCTAAAAGCAAGTCAGCTGTTCAGTATCACTTCTTGCTATCTTTGCTTTGCCTCCTAAAATTTATTCATTGCATTTGAATGCAAAAAAGTAAAGTACACTCTAAATTAAATATTTTCTCTTTTTTTTTTTTTTTCCTGAAGTGCACTCATACAGTTTTATGACTGACAGACCTGGAATACACTTTCTATTTATCTGCAGAAAATGTGTAGGATACTTCATGTGCCCGTAATTAATCTCTTTGCACTGGAATCAACCCAGAGGAGATGCTCTCAATACAGGAAGAATTGTAAAGCCATCTCCTTACTCTGGGAGGCTGATGCAATAACTTATAGCAACTTATAAAGGCCAAAGGCAAAGCACTCTGCTTGGTTAGAACCACAGGACTGACTGATGCCATCACTGAAAGCTGGAGAAATCTGAGAGGTCTTAATGTCCTTTCCAGTTTTGTCTTTCTCACACTGGACAACTCTACTATCTTTATGATAGTTCAGTCTTGTAACTGAATACTTTTCACACAATTCCAAGTATTGTTCCACTGCCTTTCCCTGTGAAATGCCACCTTTTCTTATACAGCATCACTAAGAAATATCTTTAGTAACCACCCCTCCCACTAACATATTTTTCCACTCCATGGTTATCCACCATTTCGATTACTACTACTGCATCCTTGGTGGCCTCTCTGCATCTCAGTTTATTCCCAATTTCCAATCTAGCCAAAATTCTCCTGCCAAAAGTCCACCTACTCTTCTGCCACTCTGACTGCATCATTTGCCTTCTTGAGTCCCTTTACTGGCTCCCTTTTACCTTGTTCAACACATTAACACTTCTTGTCTTCCCCTCCAGTGTCTTGCAGTATCTCAACTCATCACCACCTCTTCCTTACTTTCTCACATACGCCTCAAAGTAAAGCAAGAGGAGTTATGTTACAAAACACAAACCATATTTTTGATACTTAAAAGCTTATATAATAAAAAAGAACCATAGCTGACACTTGTGATTTTTAAAATCCAGCCAAATAACAATGTGTGCATGCATACCTTGTATAAGAAGAAACATGCCCACAGAAAAGCTCTCTTTCTACCAGACAAATACAACTTAAACTAAAATGCTAAACATTATGCCATGTTTTTCAGCAACAAGAACTCCTAAGCCATTCTGAAGTTTGTAATCACTGGATATGTAATGTCAAAGCTGCATATTTATTTTTTATTCCAGCCTTCCAACAAAGCAGAACCTTATCCAAGAGAAACTCCATCAGTCTCAGTGAGGCTTACATGTAAGAGGCAGAAATAGACCTTCAGAGCATAGGAAGAGATAGCTGATAATTGAGGTTATCAACAAAGAGGAATCATAAATGCTGTCATGCCATTGCACTCCTTAAAATAGTTCTGTTGTGTAGGCCCACTTAATGTTTAGAAGTGTACTGATGCCCTTAGATCAAATGTGCTGTTGACAGCAAGGTTGGTTATTCAAAATCTTCTCTTTCCTCAGCCATTTCAGAAATGTCTGTAGAAACATTTCTACTCTTCAATAAAATTCTATTCAATTTATTGTCTCTTCTAAGAAAATATTTGATGTTAAAATATGAAAACGTGTGCTGGGCTGCCCAGCTTAAATATATACTCAACTTTTTTTCCTCTCTTTCCTCCCTTCCACATGCATTTCATTTCTGAAACCCAAAACAACTTCCATGTGCTATGAGTGCCTTCATTGGTGCAGGAGGATTAAGGTTAGATGGCAACTGGAACTGCACACTCAAGCAAGAATATGTCCTCCTTGACCCATCAGTAGGATGCTCAGAGCTCATTAAGTATGTTTTTTTCTTCACAAATTGCCAATAAATCCAAGCTAAAATAATTACATACTTTTTTTTTATTTATTTCAAGTTTCCCATAGCTGACTTTCTCAGTTCCCCAGTGTCTTGCCCAGGGGTGATGGAGCTGGCGGGCTGAGCTCCCATGAGTTGCAGACCCTTAACAGCTTGAGCTTACAAAGCTGCCAGAGTACAGCTTCAACACAGGCTGCCAAGCAGGCAACCTCTGAGGTGCAGACCTCAGCAGAGCATACTGGAAAGCAATTAATTCCCCTGCCTATATCATTTCGAAATCTAAGGTCTTTTCTTAATTGAAACAAAGCCAATTCTAAAATAATCTTAAATCTGCTATGAAAAGTGCAGTTCTCCACCCAGTCTTACTGGTGCCCAGTCAGACAGTCTCAACCTTCATCCTATGTGTCTAATTAAAATTAATTCATGCAGCATTAAAAAGGTATTTAAAAATAAGAAGTCATCTTTTTTTTCTTCTTTTAGGAGAATATTATTAGGGAACTACTTCAAAACTAACTGAAAAACAAGAGCAAAACTAAAAATCATCCTCATATTGGTAATCAGGTTTGATTTCTACCATTTTTTACACAGTCCTTCTCCTTGCTATCACTCCTATTTGGCATGCCTCTCAGTTTAAAATAATTACTGTGGGAAGACAGAAAAGGCTTGAGTATCTCTGCTCCTCAAGTCACCTCCTCCAACTGAAAGAGAGTAAAAGGAAATAATTTTGAAGTAATTTAGTGCATTCCAGAAAAGCTACTGTCTCGCTTTGGCTAAGCAATCATTTGTAACGGAAAGGGTTGGTAGCTGTCAGAACGCCTTGCCTGATGCTCTAACGACTGTAAAACACAGAGAATGAGGAGGAATTGCAGGTGCATGGCCGCAAAACAGGCACATCCATGAATCTGGAGTTTTACTTTGTCCAAGGAGAGTTGCTATGAAGTCTGACTGACCTTTCAAAACACTAGTGAAGGATTTGCTGAGCTGCAGACAAGCAGAAAGGCAAGTACTTTGCAGCCATGGACTCCTAACATAGAGAGAATTTAAGCCCAGGCAAATTCTTCGTCAAAAACTGATAGGCAAAAAAAGGCTTGTGGGCCTCTACATAGGTTTGGGAGCCTATAAAAGGCTACAGTCAGCTGGAGACAAATATGTGTGTGTACCTGTTCAAGCCCGTTAAGTGTTAAGAGCTTTCCCAAAGGCTGTTGTCACCTGGTGAAATCTGCCACCAGACAGTGCCTGACCCAGCACCATTTTTAATTTTAGACGAATCTGGTGAGATATTTCATTCATGTGTCTAAACCTAAGTATGAACCTGCTTCTTCAAAGTTACTTAGATGCTTAAAGATTAACATGGATTAAGTATCTTGATGAATGTAAAACATGATAGCTTGAGATGTGAAACAAAGATGACATCCACAGTTCTCATTCCATCACCATGCTCCATTTTTGTTACTTTTTGACTCTGAGACCAGGAAAGCGACTCAGACTTGTAGACGCACAAAGTAAACAGGACGCTCAGTGACGCTCTAACGTGCTCTGCACAAGCTCATAAGAGCATGGCTTCACTTATAGCCAATTTTATTTCTTAGGAAGCAATTTTTTTTTTCTCTTTCTGCTCTTATTCCCTTCATCCTCCACCTTTCCTAAATCTCCTGTGTTTAGGAAAGCTTGCCTGAGCAGGCTGAAAAATTCACCTAGTTTTTACTTTACCTGTTCCAAGAAAGCTGTCACCTCTCATAACACTACCTGTGGCTGACTATGGCAATAAAGAGGTCCAATATGAGATGATTTTCATCCATCTCTCTCCAGCACTGATATCAGAGGAGTGGTAGGAGCAGAAGCTGCCCAAGGCAATTCAGAACTGCAGTCACACAGGAAGGGCACCCCATGCTCCCACCATTGCATTGTTATCAGCATCTCGGGTAGCTCAAGCATGTTCCCACATGCTTTAAGAATATTTCTGACCACTGAGCAGGTACCTCCTGACTGCTTGGCAAGCTTTAAAAGATATAGAAGTGTTTGTCTTATTACTCTTTATCAAATCGCTTACTTAATGTGCTTTTTTTTGCAGGTTTTCCTCCACAGGATTTTCCTTCCAATTCATAACCTCTCTCCAACTTATCTTAAAGGAATGAGTTATACTTAACATAATCACCCATACTTACAAAAATGAATTCAATTGTTTTGTCCACGTTCTGGTGGAAATTATTAATTGAAAAAATTTATGTGACACAATGTAAATAGTGGGAGAGACTACAGTTGCAGAAGAAAAAACTGATGCTCAGATTTTAGTGGTCAAATACCTTTGGTTCTGAGACTCTTTATGATAAATAAACAAATTGTATTTTACTAACAGTGAATGAATTTATACTTTACTACACACTTTCTTTTCAGTGCTTGTTCACAGCAAACGTGTAATACGTTCACACAAATGCCTTTATTTTCCTGACCGGGTCTGTGTGCAATACTGCTTAATATCACCAGGTGGAGCTATGCGGTTAATCTCATTTTGCTTTATTTCATTACACACTGAAAAAAGTTCTGGTTTTGGGTGGTACCTTAAGACATGCAGCAACAGCCTAGCTCCATAAAACCACTGCTAATGCACAGAAATCCAAGATAGTAAATTCAGTATGTGCCAAACAGTGGTTCTTGTACTTGCACAGGGCAATAGGAGGGACCAGGAGAGAGCTCAGGTGCAGAAGGTATGAGCAAAGACCACCTGCCTCAGCCAGCAGAGCCACTGCTCTGAAATATGCTGCGTGCAAAATGGCTTCAGTGAAGTACTTGGTAATGCCTAAACATATCCTGCGGGTTTCTGCTGCCTCCCCTTTATTTGTTCCATTTTCTTCATCAGTTCTACTCTTCATTATATTTTTTTTTTCTGCTGAACAACAGTCTAGCTTAGCCTGGCAAAACAACTCCACCTTTGATCACATAATCATGGCACTAAACAGCCTGCCACTAATTAAAGTTCTACAACCTCAGCATAGCTGAAAATACAAGGCTCTGCCTGTAGCTTTTTGGCAATTAACTTTTTTAGATAAGGTAAGGACTGGAGAGAAAAGATGGGTTCCCTGTTTTCTCTGTCTTCTTTAGTTCTCAAGTAAACAGGACCTAATTACAGCTATTAAAATAGTGCCACAGTTTCTTAGCTAACATCTATTCCTCAGCTCTATAAAAGCCAATTAATGTCCCTAAGCAAAAGGTTTTCCTCACCCAATCCACCAACAAAAAGTTCTATACAGTCTCAGGGAAATGTAAAACAAATTTTAAAGTCTCGGGTATCTAAACTGTTTCCAACTCTCTTCTGTGCTCAAAGTATCTGTTAATGAAATCAGAGAAGACATCATCTTTCATCAGTATATGAAAGCTGACTTCCAGACTTCAGAATATATAAACTTAGCCCAACTCCTAGCAATTGTTAGCATCTTAAGACAAGCAGATCCTGCCAGTATTAAGGTACCAGAAAAAAATATCTGTTAAAGTTCCACTACAATTATTTTCAGAGTATATTTTTTTTATATTGTACTTGATACAAATAAGCTGCAAACTTAAAAAGACATTAGGCTTTTTTTTTTTTTTCTAAGCTTGGTACTCCTTCAGCTGAAAGTGACAACTGTAGATTCAAATATCAAACCTCAGTCTCTATAACTTTATTCATAAGTATATATTTGTGTTCTCACTTTACAGCCTTCTCAGGCCGTGTCTATAATGCAAAACAAAGAACAGCCATTTTCATTTAATAGTACAGATGGAGAATGAAGGCAATGGGTCTAACTCTGATGTCAGCAGAAGGTGAAAAGCATTTATGATCTGGTGTGAGCTTGCATAAAATAATAAATCTTGCTTTTCTGAGTTGCTTTTGTGAGATATAGTCAAGAATTAGAAAAATTGAATAAACTTTTTTTTAAATATATTCACCTTTGAGGTATCTCCAGTACATTGATATGGATCAAGCTTTACATGTTTTCCATAAATTCCTTTTTTAACCACTTTAAAAATATCCTACACTTCATTTCTAAACTGCCCACATGATTTTTTGACAGATAAACTGTTATTCTACTGCTCTCTTCAGTGGAATGTGATGACTATTTAACGAATTTGGAAAATAAGCCCAAAATACCACACTTTGGTGGAAAAATGCATGACTTTGTTTAGAAAATCGTGCTTAAATCCAAAGTTTTTCACTCTTCTGCCTGAACAGGACCAAAATTAAAGGAGTTAACAGGAAATATGCCATCTAAATTCACAATTCCATTAAAACTTTTCAAAGTACTCACACAGACAAGAGTCCTCTAAAAACAGGATAAAACTTACTGGAATGATTTTTCTATATTTACAAGCCTCCCTTCAACCATTATTATGCAACAAAACAAGACAAAATACTATCCTTCAGCAGAAAATCCACCACAGTACAATTAATCTCAAGAAAGTCCTTAGAGATGGCTGGGCAACTAAGCCAAACTGCTGTAGGAACAAAAAATACAGTTGTGGAAACATCCAGAAGCATCCTAAAGCCTTTAGACACAGGGGGCTCAGCTCCCAGGCTGCCCTATGCAGTCAGCGGCATTACTTCCTTCCATACTAAGCATGACATTCACCAAATTTGATGCTTTGAGACTGGTCATTTCTAAATCATCTCCTCTCTAGAGTAGTTATATCCATCAGTTTCTGTGTTTATATCCTGATCAATATCCTGCTACAGGTATCTGCTGTTCTTTGAGAAATGAGATTATGTGAAAGAATATATGTAGGAATTGCTTTCCTGTCTCAGTTCTGTTTAACATGTTTAGATCAATAAAGCCAAAAGCTTTACTCAAGTGAACCCACTAGCTATGCAGAGAACATTCTAAAATACTACAGCATACTTTAACTTCTTTTTTTGCAAAAATGGTGTTTATCCTTTTTGAAGTCCAAAACTGTACACACTAAGATGGATAAAAATTTGTAACACCATAAAGGAAATTCAACTGATTTCACTCCCTTGAAATGGGTCTTGGCTCTCAGAAGTTTAGAATATGCAGAACTAGGAGATTTTTTTTTTTTAATTAACAAGCATTACAATTAAAACTACCCAATTTGGCATATACTTGCCCACAGAAAAATATCACCTGAGATGCTTCTATCACCTGTAATATATCAGCTCTATGTATTATTCACTAGTTATTATTCTTCTTTTTTGTTATTCACTAATTCTTATCCTTAGAAAATTCTGCCTCTAGAAGCAAATAAAACTCCTACCATAAACCTATAAACTTTAAATGTTTCCTTCAAAAAGAGCAAACAATCCTCCTCTTAAACTAATTATAGGAATAAAGTCTGGAAGACTGAGGACTTGTATTATCAACAACTTGCATCCCTGTGCTCCCATTTCTTTCTGAAGGAATCCCATCTCTCAGGAAAAGTTGAGTTCACACAACACAGTCTTCCTACAAAAGACATCCATAGGCTTTAAGAATTTGTCTGGGAATGTTTTTAAAAGTTTCCCCCTTTTTTGAAGGCAGTCACAGTATATGAAGTCTCTCAAGATGTGCATCTCTTGCAGGAAGATCCTGGGATAAGCAATGCAGATGGACAAAAGCAGTAAAATTAAACGGCAAACTGTTCAATGATTTTCAGAACTTGCTGGTTCCACAGTTTTGTTAAGGGAAAACCCCATCACCTGACACTGAAATAAACAAGGAACAGCATCTTTTGCTCTTGCAGGCAGGCCCTTTCCATAGATTAAAGTTCAGGACACCATGTATCATAACACAAAATATACTACTAATTCTGTGGGCCATTTTTAACAAGTGAAGTTTTATAAGAAATTATAATCTTGATGTTATATACAAAAAATTCTATACAGTAGCCAACATTATAGTAGACATCAGCAAATAAAAGAGTTGGGGTTTTCCTTCTAACAGCCTAGGTTTTAACAGTAGCCTGATAATTTAAAAGGAAAAATATACCAAACTATTTGAAACTTTTTAAACAATCTTTTTTTTCCCTTTGAAAATGGAAAATTATAAATCACCTGAAAATCACTGACCTTTTCTAATTTTTCAAAGTGTTCTCTGAGGAACTTCATGGGTCGGTCTGGCTTTGCTATGCAAAGGTTTACAATGCACTCTTTTAAAATCTGTTGGATGTTGTGCTTCTGAACATAGAGTTCACATCCCTTCAGGCTCTCATCTTCTTCCACACTGCAGGAAGAAGAAGAAGCAGCAGCCATCTTCAGGCTTGTAAACAGAAAACAGACCTAGGTGAGAAAATGGTGCAAGAAAGAGATAAGAGACAGTTCCCAAATCCTTTGTCAGAGAGATGTGAAGGAGCAAAAGACATTTTAACATTGCCTGTTGCCTATTCAAGAGCTATTGATTACAAATGTGTTAATGTTCTAGGGTTGTATGTGGAAATTATGAACTGTGTCATCTTTGTGTAATCAACATACTAGCAAATACAAAAAGAGCATTTTCATTCCTAGACAATGGTCCAGCTTTGGAAATAAGGGTGCAATTAATCATACAAGGCCATGAGTTTCAAAAGCAGCTATTAAATGACAGCATAAAGCTTTGCTTTTTTTATTCCCCTAGGGACTCCCTCCCCTTCACCAGAAACTCAGATTTCCACAACAGAAAGAATTCTTGTAAATTTCAATATGTCCCTCATTCTGAGCGAGGGACCCTTCCCGGTCACGGAGGAGATGGGGAGAAAGGGCCAAACCAATAGGAAGCTTGGTGACTGAGGGGAAAACAACCCCAAACCTCTCTTTATTTCCCCCAGCGAGCTTAAGACCGCTCCATTAGAAACCAAAAACCGCGAGGGCAGCTTTATGCCGGCCTCTCAGCCGTCTCCGCCCGGGACGCTGGAGGCCCGGGGGCGGTAGAGGCCGAGCGGGGCGGCGGGAAGCGGGCCCCGGGACAGGCTCTGCGGGGCGGGAGGGCACCGAGGAGGCGTCTCCGGACCCGGCCAGGCGTCCCCCGCAGCGCCCGAGGCAGCGCATCCCCCGGGCCCAGGCTGCCGGATCGGCCCTTCCCTGCCCCCGCGCCGCGCTCCCGCCCGGCAAGCCTCGGCCAGCGCTGCTGGGGAGCGCCGCGAGGGAGCAGGGAGCCGCCGGAGGACGGAGAGGGCCGGTAAATACCTGCGTGGCTGGAACCGGCTGAGCGGCGGCGGCTCCTCTCTCCTTCCCCGGCGGTAGCGGCTGCGGAAGGGGCTCCCCTGCCGGTATCCGCACTGCAGCCGCCGCCGCCTCCTGCTCTCGCTGCCCGCCCGCCCGGGGCCGCGGGACGCCGCGGGGACTCTTTCCCCCCGCACCCCGCCGCTCCCGCACAAAGGCTCCGGCCCCGCCGCCGCTCGCCCGCAGGAAGTCCCGCCGCCGTCACTCATCGGCGGGCGCGGCCTCCCCGCCGCCTCCGCGGGAGAGGCGGCACGGCCCCGCATCGCACTGCTCAGCACCGCACCGCACGGCCTGCCTGCACCGTGCCGCCACGCTGCAGGGACAGTGGCCTGGCCATGATGCATGTGCCCTGTCACAAAGGGTGGCCTGGGCAGGAAAGATGGACTGTCCGTGATGGACAACCTAGCCATGAAGGACAACAGCCTGGTGACAAAGGATGGGCTGACCATGAAGGACAATAGCCTGGCTATGAAGGATGAGCTGGCCACAAAGGACTGGCTGGGCATGAAGGATGATGACCTGGTCATGATGGACAAGCTGGCTACAAAGGACAACAGCCTGGCCACAAAGGATGGGCTGTCAAGGCAGGAGCACGGCAGCCCCACCACTCTCCGCAGCACATGAGTCTCCGGGCCTGTTGCACTCCACAGCTCTGGAAGAGCAGCTCACTATCTTGAAGCTTTTACTTAAAATTAAAGCCATTGCACCCAGGAGCACTTCCCTGCAAAGCCCATGAAGAGTGTGGCTGCAGCTGGGACTCAGGTCACCTTTGGTGGGCCAGGTGCCAGCACACACTGTCAGGAATAGTCCATTGCACATTAATATTTCTGCTGTTGCAGAATCTGTGGCTCACACAGAATAAAAGTGAATAAGGTTATCAGTTAAGCTAGGAGCAGTGTAACAAGAGAATAAACTCCTTGCTGGTAAATTCAAGGATGCTTTAAAAGGATAATTTTAATTTGTTCTGTAGTTTATTGCACTTTTAAGATGATTAGTCAAGAAAAAGAACATGACAACCCTTCTGGAAGAGCACACGAAATGTTACATTGTGTCAAGTCCATGTAAGTACAACAGGAAGATAATATATACACACATTAACTACTACAAATAAACACTGAAAGTTACTTAAGGCTGTTATGGATACCAGTGACTGCCACTGAAGCATTGATCCCTCCGGAGAAATAAAACAGATGGGAAAAGTGATACAAATACTCTGTTAGATGTAACAGCTTCCCCAGAGCAACACCCTCATCTGCAGCAGATCCTGTGCTATGCTGTGCAGTGGCATGTAGTGCTGTGCCGTGACGTGCAGTATAGTGCTGTGCAGTGCCATGCCGTGCTGTGTAGTGTAGCGCCGTGCCATGCAGTGCTGTGCCGTGGCGGTGCGGCACGGAGGCTCTGGCCCGACCGCTTTGCATTCCCCCTCAGTCTTTCCACCATCTACGACAAACCGTGCGTTTCTTTCAGGTTGACACCTCTTTTTGCCCGTGTCTTTTCACCGCCCCGCCTGCTCGGCGCTCAGCCGTGCGGCCTGGGATGCGGCCTCGGCGCGGCGGTGGCAGCGGGAGAGAGCCCGGCCGCCGTAACGCGCTCGCCCGCCGTCGTGAAAACCTCGCGCGTCCTTAGCGACGCCGTCGCACTCGCGTGGCGACGGCGGAGCATGGCGGCGGCCGAGGCGGCCGAGGTAGCGCAGGCCTTGAGCCGGCCCCTCAACTGCCTGCAGGAGCCCGACTGCGGCCGGGCGGCGCGGCTGCGGGCGCTGGAGGCTATCCGCGCCGAGGTGCAGGAGCGGCCGCTCTCGGGTGCCGTGGTGCAGGAGGTCTTCAGGGCGCAGCTAGTGCGGCCGCTGGCGCGCTGCCTGGCGGGGGACGCGGCGGAGCGATGCCGAGAGCTCGCCCTCCAGCTCCTCTGCCACGGGGTCCGCCACGGCGACCGGCCCGCTGAGGCGCTGCCCGTCCTCCTGCCGGCCCTGGTCCAGCGCCTCTGCCCTCCGCAGGGCTTTGAGCCCGGCGAGGAGCTGCGCCTGGGCCTCGTCCAGCTCCTGAGCCTCCTGCTGCAGCGCTGCGGGGCTTCCATGTCCCCCTACCTCGGCGATGTTATCCGCATCCTCCAGACCACTCTCCTAGACCACTATGCCGAGATCAGGCGAGAAAGTTGCAGGTGCGCCGTGGCCTGCGCCCAGGCCATGCCAGGTGGGGCCCGGGGCTGGGCCTGGGAGGCAGCGGCGGCCCGATGTGGGCCTGCAGGCTCCCGGGGGAGCGGCGGGTGATGGGCGCCTGCAGGCTCCCGGGAGGAGCCGCGGGGGATGTGAGCCTGCAGGCTCCTGGGGGGACGGGGCCTGAGGTAGGGACCAGCAGGAAGTTACAGGGATACAGCCAGGATAGATGAGAAGTCACACACGCCCGCAGAAGTGCACTTTGGAGGGCCTTCTTGGAGGAGAAGCATGCCAGTGATGGATGCTGGGGTGGGGGAGTGTCTGTGAGTTAGTGTTCAGCTGCAACTTAGTACAAAATTGAGTCTGCATGACACATAAATGCAGCAATATGAATCAAGCTGCTGTTTGTAGCATTACAGAAACGTTGTTCAAGATCTGCCACCCACACAGAGGAAGTCATGTTTAAAGTTTCTGTCTCTCTGCCCTAGCAGAGCACTTCCATATGCAGTCAGAATCCCTGATAAAACCTCTATCTCTTTGCCCTAACAGAGCACTTCCATATGCAGTCAGAATCGCTGATAAAACCCTTAATGCAAACAATTTCACACCAACACTACAGAGTTCGTGTTGATGTAATTCAAGCTACTGGAACAGTGATACAGTTTGGAAATGCAAAGTCTCTGGATGATGTTCTGTCTCATCTGGCCCAGAGGTTGTTTGATGAGATTCCCAAGGTGTGCTTTTCTTCTTTCTTTTTGTCCTTGGAGTTATTTTAATTCTGTTTAAGATTTGGGTTTTTTGGTGTTTCTTCCCCTCACCCCCATTTTCATCTTTCATTCATTCAGTTGGGATATGTAAATATGCCACTTGTCAATTGCAAGCTGTCCAAAACCAGGGTTGATGACCTATTTAGCTGCTGTCTAATTCTGCAGGCTGTTGAGGCTTGTGGGCACATTTTTATTTTAATGAGTGTCTTCAATTCTGTTTTAGATTCTTCTGTCAAATCTCTTCACAACTTCATACTGTGGCCTTTTCACATGCTTAACAAGCACTTATAGTATTGGTCTCTTCATATAAGATGCAATTGAGGCAGTAGTTTTAAAATATGCAACTTAATCATAACTAAAATGTTTTGAGTGGGTGTATCCACATTATTTAACTACTTAGGCTTCCTCTGTAGTGGACAGAGAAAATTGTCCTCTGGAGGTGTGCTTGGGAAGCCTCAAATTCCAGAGAAATGTACATTACTTATGTTCTCAGAGATACGATTGACCACAAGGATTCATAGTTTTTGGAGTTAGATCTGTATCTTCCTGTCAGAGATATGCTTTTGTGCTGAAAATAGTCTAAGACTAACTAAGCCAGAACACAAGAGGGAGCATGATACCTTGCGTGTTAATTCAGATGCTTGCTACAACTGAGAAAATCCTGGGTCCTTGTAGTTTTTTTCTGAGACTGTTTATGCACTTTACCAAACCTTAAATATCAAAAGCAAATATGATTTTATTTTTTGTCTGATATTTTTGTGACATATTTGAAATAGTCCTTTTGTGTCCGTGTAGGTTCGGCACGCTGTAACAACTGTCATTGGAGAGTGGTTGTTGCACCTGCGAGATAGATACTCATATTTTCACAAGTTGATCCCTTTGTTACTTGGCAGCTTTACTGATGAAATGCCTGAGAATACGTAAGCAGAACACTTTCTTTTTCTATTTTTTCCCCCTAAATTGTTGTAGTACATTTAAGTGTTTCTGTGTTCACCAATATGTTGCTTAGGGAGAAAAAAACCCCACAACTACTTTTGGTTGGTTGATTTTTTTCTTAAACCCTGAACGATAACATTATCTTCAGTAAGTTTCGTTACACACTCCTTTCATGCTACATTCAAGTCAGTATGAGAGAGATAAAGACAGAGGTAGACAAAGAATTATTCTTTGGAAGAGGAGACCACTGCCCACTGAGTACAAAAGAAATCTAAATTCTCAAGTTAGTGCACCTGGATTAAGTGGCAGCAATGCCTCCCTTCCTTGCAGATGAATTTAAAGAGTCAGGTTTTCCAGAAGTCTCATTTTAAAACCTTTTTCTTTTGGGGGCTTAATGGTATCAAACTCTTATGTCTAGGAAACTGGCTTGGACTTATTGGGAAAAGATAGGCTTGCAGTGGGAGAAGGAAAATGACGAGGATCTGAAGGATAAGGTGGATTTTAGTGTTTCACCCTCTCATTATCCAAAAGAAGGTAAGTGTTGCACTCAAAATGGTTTTTTTTTTCATCCTGATGATGCAGTAATGACAACAGAGCAGGATGTGTAATATTCATTGCAAGATGGAGTATTAGTTAACACGTAGACGTATATATAGATGTAGCATATGTATATATAAAGTTATTTATGCTAACTTTAGATTTTCAAAACTATTTCTTCAAGAACCATATTCAGTTTTTCCATTAATCCCAAAATGCTTTTTGGAGAAAGAGTAAATGAAAATACCTGTGCTGTACAAGAGGTAAAGCAGTGATGCAGAAGCAGCAGAACGTTCTACCTTAGTCAGCAACCAAGTGGAGAATGGGCACAGAGATGACTGGAAGGGAAGGTGGGATGGAAGTACCTGTGAGCCAGATCCTTTAATAATGAGAACTAGATGCAGCATTAATGATCCACAGAATTGGTGTGGAAGAAAAATTTTCAGTGAAATGATTTCAGACTTCTTTGTCAGAAACTGGGATGCTAAGTAAAATCTACCAGCGTAGAAGAAGAACATGAGAAAAGAAATAATTATTTCCTTTTGTTACACGCAAAACCCCAAGCTATGCAGCATGGGTAGATTGCTTTTTAGTACCATATGGTTTATAGAGAACTTTAAAACATTATGTTTGCAGTAGCTTGAAGCTTGTTTCCTGTCTCAGGTTCATAAAGTTAATGTTTAAAATTATGTGTACAAGTGTTGACGGGATAGAGGCTTTAAATGGGTCATTTATTGATTTCTATACTCATATTTAACAGAACAAAAACTCTTCTGGTGTGAAGGAACAGGCTTATGCTTGACTTGTCCCTACATGACAGTCAGAGCACAGAATACCCAGCAGCAAAATCCTTTCCATGACAGTGGGTTCCGGAGTCCTTTCTTCTTTGAAATTACCCTTTTTTTTCCTTTAAAGTTGTTTTACTCTGTAATGCTTGAATGAAAGGGGAAGCACTTCATAATGGTGACTGGTTTGACAGAACTATTTGGCTTTGAAGACAAGCAAGTTAATCTGTTATCCTTTCTAATGTTTTTTTCTTTCTTCATTATTTTATATATAATACTACCTCAAGGGTCTGTAAAAGGTAAAGAATGTTTTTACTTGCAATGGTGATGACAGAAACGTATTCTCTTCTTTACAGTCAGAGAAATTTTAACATACATAAACTGATGAAATTGAGTGTCTAAGCTACAGTCACTTCTTTCTCAATGACCATGATATAGTGAAGGTCATCAAAGGCTTCATATGCTGGTGTTTGAAACAGAGGTTACTATTTATATTGCTAATACTGTTGCCTTGTGCAATTTTTCTCCAGGTGTATGTTGGGATTTGTGTGTGTGTGTGTTGTTTTGGTTTTGTGGTTGTGTGTTTTTTTTTTTAAAAGGGACATCTATCAATTATTTCATAGTTAAATGATATGTACTTTCTGAAATAATCTTCTTAGCACAATCAATATGCTTCATGAATTTGGGCAATATTCCAGCCCTTCATTTAATTAACTTTATGCGTCTTGCTTGGTAGAATGATGCAGTTAAGGCTTGAGTGTGACATATGTAGACACACGTGTATATGTACATAAGATATGTATGTAACTAAGGAATATTTTCAGTAAATGATCTGATAATCTTGGACTTGAATACCAAGTTAGTGATGTTTTGATTATATGATTTCCCACTGCTCATTTTTTCTTCCAATTTGTATATGTTATTAACAGTCATGCTTTCTGAGACAGAAGAACGAAAGGATGTTTTCCTATTTACTCTTACAGATACGAAAATGTATCAGAGATTCTACAATACTTTCGTTTCAAGTAATAATTTGTGGTGTCCTACCACAGACTGTATATGGAGGAGCTGTTATTATATGTGTCCTTCCTCTCTTGTTTTCCCTTCACAGACATTTGTCTTTTTTTTATAAGATATGATGTATTTTAACACTTTGCCATTTCCTCTGGCTTATTTGATGTACTGGAATATCTTTTTACAACTGTGAGTTTATAGTGTGGTCACTTAACTATCTTTGTCCAACTGTCAAGCTAATGGACCTGACATATGAGCCTGCCCTGTGCTTTGATCTCACAATGACAGATACTGCAGGTCAGAGGAAGAATAGTTAGACCTCATACCTGGCGTCATCCAACCACCTGAATGGCTTTCCTTTGAGCAACAGCAGTCGTTGCCTTAGGATACAGGTGCAGACAGTTTATAGCAGGGAAGTGTTTGACAGGAGTAGCTACAGGGATAAATGCCTGCATTTGAACATCTGAAATGAAGGAACTACTGATAAAGAATGGTCCAAATTCTTTAAACAAAATTTTACCTCAGGTCGAACAGAATGCCAGTCTATATTTGCTGTCTCAAGTTGATTTCTTTATTTGACCTTTTCCTATTCGTTGTCAGTTTTCATAATCCAAAATGTTATCCTCCATTGACAAAAGCAGCAGCAATTCATGTCCTGATGCTTGAATTTTTTTTGTTTGTTTGTTTGTTTTTTCCCATTCTAGGTATTTTGTAGGTATTTCTATAAGCCTTTGGTACTCTTCAGACTATTTACTTTAGTCCATTTTCCTTTTAGCATTTGTAGTTACACAGGCCAATGTGAGAAAATAACCTGAAACAGTTAATTCATTTCCATTCTGAGCATTTACAGGGAAATTCTATAGCAGAAATAAAACAATGTGCTTGCACATTCAATGGCTTTTGACACCTCATAACAAGTTCTGTTTCTTTCTTAAAACAGGATGTGAATATTGTGAGTGGCAATTATAAAATGGTGCTTCTCAGAGAACAATTTTTCAGATGCTGCTTGAATAAGCATGTAGAATGTAAAGGAAAGTACAATTTGACTATAGAAGAAAACACTATTAAACCTTTTTGCAGTTCTTTGGAATGCGCTGTCATAGCTTTACGTATAAAGTACGAAACTGGAGGTTTATAGTTGCTTGTAATATTGATCAAATTGCTTCTCTGAGTCTCCGTGATTTATAAGTTAGGTAAGATATAAATTTGATGATTACCAAAAGAGGACAGTAGCATTTGTTGGGGAAGGTGAGTTTGCTAGTTCTATCTGCATATTTTATTGAGGGAGGGAATATGTATTTGTAACACTTTGGCTTTTTGCTAAAAAGGAAAAGATAACAACAAAGGCCCACTTTCCACAAAACCTTTACAAATTAAATTCCATTTAAAAAAAATGCCCCAAACTCCTGTATAATCTTTCATACCATTCTGAAATGTGTTATTTAATGTAAAAATTGAGATTGAAGAGGCAAATCAATGAGATGCTTTTCCTGAAAAGGCCTTGGAAAAGAGATCATATAATAGCTGTGGTTTTTAACATACTGTCAGTTTGGTTGGACTAGTTTATTACACAGCACTTGTACAAATCATCGTACCTTTTCCTTTCCCTTTAGAGGGCATGATTGACATTGTCTGATTACTACAGTTCATACCCCTGGTACTATTTGTAACTTTTATGTTTGTTTCTCCCTCTGAGTTATCTTCAACTCAGTGATACTACGACATTTGCATGCACAAGTCTTTCCATTTTCTTCTTATGTGTTTCAGTTTGGTTTTTTGGGCATTTTTTAGTGAGATTCATGTTGCTATTAAAATTAAAAGAAAATTATTAAGCTTTGTTTTCCAAAGTGGATAATGTCTCATATTCATTTAAGTTCTCTTTCCATTATGTAAACATTTTAAAACACATAATGTAAATCACCATCATGTAGTACGTGCATATATTTTCAGAGGTGTGTCAAGCTTAAATTCTACACCGTATATTAAAGAAATACAACTTATGCAGATAAATTCCTCAGGAGCATTTGATATATTTTGGTGTCTGCTGAAGCAGACACTCATAGCTTTAAACTTTTTTAAGGGTTGATGTGCATTGGTTTTTCCGTTGATATTTCTTTCTCGTTTATTTGTTTTCTTCTAGTGATTCGACCAGGACTAGGTTGTCGGGAGCTTGTGTCAAGAAACCTCTCCAAAATTCTTCCAGGTCTCTGTCATGATATGACAGACTGGGTTGAAAACACAAGGATAAAAGCATCTGAGCTTCTGTACACATTATTGCTACATGCAGAGGATCACATAACGCCACACATGGAGCTACTGCTTAGAACGTTGTACCAAGCATGCTTGGATGAAGAAAGCAAAGTGGTTAAAAATGTAAGTTTAATCTGTTTAAGTATCCATTGTCCACTGAATAAAGGCCCTATCCTTTTTAGCCCTGAGTCTATCTTCCAAGGGATGACCTTACTTTAGGTCAGTAGAAATTGCCTATGGCTGAAGAATCAGGCTCAAGTCTTTATGGATGTTAAAAACATGTGAAAATTTTATAAACTTACTTACTATGTTAAAATAAATATATTCATCTGTTACTGGTATGGAGACTGATGTTAAAGTTAAGTACTTTGTAGTTTATATGCCAACCCTGTGAGGCATTGATAGTGATCTCTAAAAATCATAAGCAGTGAATTAAATTATAAAAGCCTTGAGACATAAAATTAGATTTTAAAAATGTGCAGGTCGTGCCCTTTCAAGTTAATTTCCCTTATCTCCCCCTGCTGCATAATCCAACCAAATACTGAGATGATTCTATGATGTGTTTGTTCCATGTGATACCCATATTCAGTGTTTAAATTCTTGACTTAGTGCTTGTAAAATGCCTTTTTTCCCATGTGTCTTCTGAGGAATAATTAGTATGTTTTTTTCCTAACAGTTGATACTCTTTACACTTTGATCAACAATAAATCAATAAAACAGATGCAGTTGAACACATTAAATAAATTTAGCAGAGGACAGACAGGTGCTAAAAATGGTTTTACCCATTTTAAGATAAAATCTTCTGTTTGTATTTCTACACTAAGAAGAGCACATATGTATAATTAAAAAATCCATGTAACTTACTTCAAAACTACAAGTTTCATTTCTTTGGGAAATTGAAAGAATGTATTCTGCTTACTGGGCACAAATAATCCAACCAGTGTCAGAAAAGTTCATTTTCTAAATCAGGCTTTTCTGTAGATTCTTACTGTCAGTTGTGCTATATCAACTGTGAAATCAGTGTCTGAAGTTATCTTTCTCTTAGTTTTTTCCACTGTAATTGATTACTTTATTTAGTCATTTGTAGTACTAATGGTTGAGTCTTTCCTCGAATTTACCCTGAATTGTTTCTCTCCTTCCCCCAATTCTTACTCTGTTATCCTCTTCTAGCTATTCCACCCCTTCCACCTCCCCTTTCAGAACCAACACCTGACTTTTAACTGTAGTGCCTTACAATGAGATTGAGTTTGTAAACTAAGCCAGTCACATACCCATCACTAGTAGAGAGCAGGAGACCTGGAATACTGTCAGAAGTCACCTTTCTGTCTCAAAAAGGGGTACACAGGCTTTTAGAAACCAGTGTTCCAGGACTGAAGTAAGAGATATGCCACTGTGGGTGTGCAGCTTTTCAAGTTCCTTAGTGTTTGTATAAAATATACAAGAAAACTTAAATAGAGGAATAAACTCACGTAGCCCTGACCACGTTGTCCTGGTCAAACTTCTTATCTAGTGCTTGTTGCTATAAATATAAATTCAAAAGTTCAAGCAGCATATCATTTTCTCTTGTCTTATTTTGACTGTACTTGTCTCTTTCTGAGAATTCTGCTGCTAATCATTTCACAGGTGCTTCCAGGGGTTTTATTCCCAGTAAGGAGATAGCTTCTGTATTTAATTTTGTTCTTCCTTGTGCCAAAATTTAAGATTCAGCAACTTTTGTTTCTGAATGTCTTTTATCTCCTTAGTGATGCTACTTCCCAGGAATCTGTGATTATCTCCTCTGTCATTTGTCACTGTAGAACTCATTTCAGAGCAGCCACCAATTTGGAAAATATGAATGTCCTTCTTCAGTCAACAACAAATGAGATGTATAAAAGACCAGATGGTCTCTTTTCCTTTTTTCTTTCTTTTTTCCTTTTTTCTCTTGTTAAAATGAGTAGATAAATTGATCCCTAAAATGTATCCATTACAAATTTTGGACTGTTTCATTTTTATTGTTCTTCTCTAGTTTTCAGAGCACTAGGAGACTTTTTCTTTCTCTATGACAAATACAGAGGAGGACAGAGTTCACATTTACCTAGAGTGTGTTTTAACTGTTTTGAGTCTTCACCCTCGTGAAAAGTAACAGCTATTAATAGTGTAGATTTAAACTGTAGAATTCATAGCTACATACTTCCTTTGAGACTAAAATAACTGAGATGATTCAAGTATAAATTAGGTGCAATTAAAATTCTGTGGTTTAATCACTAGCTTAAAAATTATATACAAAGGGAAATAAGCTTTCCTGTTTGGGGAGACAACTATTAAATAAATGAATTAGAAATAAATGTTTCACAGGTAATGGTGCAATAGTTGGCTGTATGTTTATTCGTGCACCTGAGTGTAAGTATTGGACATCAGTCTGGCAGTAAGCTCTGGTGTGATGGTATAGTGATATGTCTGTAAGACAGAGATGGAATCAGAGGGCATGAGTATCATGGGGAGTACATAGTAATTCAAGCCTTTTCAGTTAAAGAAATATGAGATTGAAAGCAGTGGGCAGTTCTCCTGTGGCAATGCTTCTGCACTAAACCAGATCTGTAATGTCAATGTCAAAATATAGTACAGTAACAAAAAAAATCCTCTCTTGAGATTTTATTGTTGTTGCTTTTTATAAATGTGTGATGAATGCATTAGTAGCCTGCCTCAGAACAGCATTTGGAGGACAATATGCTAAACCACTAAATCTGCAACATCCGATTATTCTAAACTAGAGACTTTATTACAGTGAAAGTTGTACATTTAATTTCTGTACGTTACTTTCTCATGGAAGTTTATCTGATGCTCTGGAGAGTCCTCGCATGCCTTATTATGTGCTTACTGAACACGTCAAGAACATTTATTCATGCATATAATGCTTACTGAGTGAGTGGAAAAGGCCTACAAGGCAACTGCTGAAGCATTTAAAATAACAGCTGGAATCATAAAAAGGCCATGGTATGTTGAATGGTCTTTGTGTTTTCAGGAGAATCCTCAGATTATTCCTCTTCTTTTTCCAGTGTTTGAAAGCAGCAGAATTGATTGGAACTTTTGTCAGCCCTAAGGTGTCATTGAGATTAATTACATCAGCCTTTGGGACGACACCTAAGCCATCTTGCATAATGGTTCTAACTGCAGTGATTCGAGGTAGCCCAAAAGAAATCTTACAACCTCATTTGACCGACCTTGGTAACACACTGTCACAAGCTGGAGTTTGTCAGCGATCTGAAGAGGTAAGGCTAACTAGAAAATCCACAACAGACCAAACTTTTACACTAGTGATTCTCCCAACTTATTTTTACCCTACTGTCTCTAAATATTCTCGTTCCTATCCCTCCTTTGCACACCTACCCTGTTTTGGGGTATAGTTGTGTCTGAGAGGAAACACAAGCTTCCCTGTCCTGCCTGGGCCATGCCATAGCCTCCTGATCAAATCTGCTATTCCCAAAAACCTACTAGCAGTACATCGTCTCAGTGGCTGTGTGTTCAAGTTTGAGAACTGCTGTAAAAGACCTCAGGTAGTGGGAGGAAAATGCTAAAAGTATGACAGGAAGAGAAGAAGCTGTTTAGTATGTATGTATTAATAGAGGACTACCTTGGCTGATCCAGAGGCAGAATTTAACCCATGTTTTGAAATGCCTTGTGTTCACAATCCAAACAGTATCATCTATTTCATTCCTTGTCAGTGAAATGAACTGAAAACTTTTCAGTCAGTTGTCATTGACGTGTCAGATTTCCCAGGAAAGATTCCCTGTAAATATCTTCTTAGTTTTGTGTTATTATTTTTCTCCATTTTAAAAGGAATATATCAGTCCTCTTTATATGCATTTAGGAGCATGATTTGTAAACTGTTGGACCTAGTTGCTTCTCTTTAATTAAAAATTTGCTTCCAAGTGTACTCTTAAATAATGGCTGAGCCTGAAGACCATTTTCATTTTGGCATTTGAAGACTATTCATCAGTTGCTATATAAGGAGATGAGAGACTCTGCTCAATGTTGAATGGAGATTTTTTTTCCATTCCAGAGATTTTTTTCCCTTCAATTGCTCAGATGTGGAAATGGATCTGATAGAGATGCACAAAAAGAATCTCTGCAATTTCCCCCGCAAATGAAATTCCATCTTTCATCCCACCAGAGGTTTGTTAGGCCTCTGCTCTTAAGGTGACCTAAAAAGGGCCAAGTGCTGTGCCTTCAGAAAACTCCAACTTCATGTCAGATGCAGACTTCCCTTTAAAACAGTTATTCATGTGTGTAGACTGAATCTAACGTAATTGTCTTTTTGAACCAATCTAAGATACGTGTTTGAAGTTCTTCCTTCATTAGGTTCCTTCCCTAATAGAATATGTACCAGTGATACAGGAATTAACCTTAATCTCCATGAAGCCTGTGATGATTAGAAACTCATATAACTGGAAGCACTATAACCTGACTCTTCAAATAACAATTCACTGAAGTATATCTGCGAAGTTACTATGAGGTCTTAAGCTTACCACTTCCATTTGGCATTAGATACAGTAGACACGTTCATGTGCAGCTGAAGCATTTGGTAGAATTGTTCAAGCCTTTGGTCATGAAAAGAGTCTTCCTCTATTTTAACAGAGAATGCTGCGTAGGCACTGTTTAGCTAAAGATTGACCATGTTGATGAGATTAATAATATCTATAGCTAACCTGTTTGTAGACATGATTTTAAGTCATTTTATCACAGTGGTCCTTTCTGTTCATTGAATCTAATCTACCAGCTTCCTGGAATATCTGATGCACTTTATCATAGAAGATATTGCAAACTACCTGGCAACATTATTGGCTTCACCTGGTGTCAGTTGAATCAAGATAACTTGCATTATATTGCATCAAATGGGATGAACTGTCTGAGAGAAAAGCAGACACTCAGTTTTCTTGGATTACGTGTTTAACCATTATTGTTTCATTCAAAATAGTCAAACATGTAATAATATTTTAAAGAGTTGAAATAAATATGTTTTTAATTAACAAATTGCACTTCAGAATGAGAAAGTACCATCAGTAAGCATTCCAAAAAGCTTTGATGTTTTTATTCACAGTGGAGCAATTGTGTGATTAAGAGCAGGGTCATTTATTTTGCTAACAGGACAATGTAAATAGAAACAAATGGTGTGTGAGAAAGATTATGTTGTAGGCAATCAAAAGAACTAATGTGAAATTTTCAATATGTTACCAATTTAGGGGATTATACAATGTTCAGATTTTATTATTGTTATTTCCTATATCTCTCTCTTAAAGAGAATGTTATGTTTTAAAACAGAACACAATAAACTTATGCTTTTATTTAAAAATAGGTATTTTATATGGAGCAGTTGCTTTGTTGTGTACAAGCATTGATTGAAGTATGCCAGGAAGACTGCAAAGAAATTAACTTGCAGCTAATGAAAGTTTTGGTGACAATAATGGCAGTGCCGTGTTCTGAGCACCTTAAAGAAAAGGTAAACTATGAGCGGGTTTAACAGTTTTTTGTGGGTTTTTTACTATTGATAAAACACTGTTTAAACAGAGCTATAATTACTTGTCTTGCTTTTAGGCTTAAACCACAGAAACCCTTAACTAAGAGCTCATCCACAAAGACTGGTAGAGTTTGTATTGATTTGGTATTGTATGACCTTGACTGTAACCTCTTGTCTATCTCCTTGTATTTTTCCAGAAATGAAATTACTTTGGGTTTAGTCTGTTCCAAATGAATAAAAGCAACTTCTCAGAAGACTAAATCATTAAAATGTTATTCATAAGAGCTAAGAACTTGTACAATACTATTAGTTTTGATTGAGTATTGTTTGTATTTATCTGTACATGTGTGTATGTAGCAATCTGTTTCAAAAATTGTATGGAAATATAATAGTTAAATGTTTAGATATACCTATAACTAAATGTTTACCAGGTTCAATCTGTTAGAATGAAAGAAGCATGAGAGAATACTTGGATTCTGTGTTTAGTCATAAAACTGTTCTGCAGTGCCCTAGGGCGCTGTTCTGGTGATTAGCTGATATTTAGAAGTCATTGTGAAGGCTGAAAGACAAATGGTGTATTTTGTCAGTCAAAATATCAGTATTTCTGCTTTGCTAGATCACAGCTTATAGTTGTTAGGTGCTACATCTATTTCCAGACAATATTTTCAAGATCTCAGTTTAATGTTGAATTCTGCAAATCCACAGAGCTGTAATTAGATTAAGCAGCAACAGAGACTAGGGTCTTATCATTTATTTCTTTTATGGAACTGGAAGACAGGATAGTACTAGGGTTAGGGTGAGACTTAAAGTTGAGACTAAGATCTAGGCCATCAGTGGCACCAGAATAGTTGAATGTTCTGTTGCATCTTGCACACACTGTAAGACTTGAATGTATACTGGTGTTTCTAAGGCAAATACTAGCTCCTACACAAGTATGATCTGCAGAAATTTGTGTTTGTCTGACACAACTAGAAAGGATATTATCTGGGTAAGAACCTTATGAGTTGACATTGTTGATTTATCTTGTAAGGCTTCTTCACTGGCTCTGGGCTGTACCAGTGGGGAGTAATGCCTCATGGCTAGCCCAAGGTTGTGCATCTTTCAGTGTACATACTGTGTATGATTAATACCAGAATAAGATTTGAAGTTGGGCTTACAGTTTGGGACAGCAGAGCCTGGAGAACTGTTTTTCTTCATAACTTTGGTTGAAGCCCCATAGAGTTAGAATGTGTGCTAGTTCTGAGAAGGACCCTAGAACTCAGTTTTATCTTCCCACCTTCTGGCCAAAAACACTCAGTATTGGTCTGTAGGCTATAGTGACAGCTAGATTTTTTTATTTTCTTCTCAAGTATGTTTAGATTAAGTTTCAGAATAGAAGTATGTTACCAGAGCATGAAGAGCTCACAGCTGGATGAGAGCTGCCATTGACCTTGAAGAACACTTTACTTCGGTTGATATTCATCACTGTGCCATGGTTTAGGTAAAGTTTTTGTGACGGATGTTCAGGAGTTTATGCTTGTTGCTGGATTGTGCAAAGCCTTGGGCATGCTATTGGTGCTGCTGTTAATGTTAGAGTATACACAGGAGCACACAAGTGGCCAGGAAAGAAAACCCTCAAATTTTTTTTTGAGTGTTAAAGAACAATTCACCTCCAAATCAATAACACTACAAGCCTTAAAAAAGTGATAGTTTCATAATGTTTTTTATCTTTTGACAAAGATCAGACTGATTTTACAGTAGTTGACCTTTTTACCTTTCCACCAGAACCAAAAGTTTAAATGTTGCAGGAATGCTTTAAAATCAAGGACATCTGTAGATGCCCTGATAATAGATGAGCTTTTTTTGGCTAAACATTATCTCACCCCCTTCTTTCTCTCTTCCCCAAGCAAAATATCAAATAAATCAGCAAGACATCCTCATCTAGTACAATCATGACCTATCCAAATTGTCCTTTTTTTTTTCAAACGTACACCTTAAATGCAACGGCTCTTCTACTTCCTTTTGTCTTGCTCCCAGGCATGGTATTCCAAAGGCCTGTGTAGCATCAGTATTTATGGCCCCAGAGCTGACAGGCTGCCTCCAAGAAGACATATGCTTAAAAAGCTATTATGAAAGACTTGAAATAGAATAAAAAGGTGCAGCATAAAGATCTGTCTCATGGTCAGTCAGTGTGAGGGTGGAGTTTGGGGGGTGAGGGGGTGCTTTGTTGTGTTTTGAAAGGAACACAAAACAAACAATCTGTCTAACTAAGCCTCAGACAGATGAATCTGGTGTGCTTTGTGGTATCTTGTGTGGTTAGCCCTACAGTGGCGTATAAAGTCAGCAATGTCCATTTAGAAATGTACAGTTTCATACTCCTACAAAGAAAGCAGTTTCATGGAGATAAATCCTGAGCTTCATATACGGAAAAGTTAATCATCCAAGATTATTAAAGGTTTAAGATATTTCTGCAGTTACAGATTCTTTTTAAAGTTGACTAGTTTGCATGAGAATCCTGTTTCTCATTGGCCTTTCTTGCAGCTAAACAGATAGGAAATCTGGCAATGAGATTACATAGTTGCAATATTTCATATTTGTCACAAAGACAAATATGGCTTGAATTTATCCTCCCCCACCCAGTTTCTAAAACTTCAAAGTGAGCTGTACAACTTGCAGAGGCCAAGAGGTCCCTGTTAAAATAGCTTGAGACCGTATAGAACAAATGTACTACAGTTAACTTTACAGGTACAAATGTATTGTTCAGAAGTGTGTGTTCAGGATGAAAACATTTTGAGTATAAACATAAATTATTCAAAAATTTGCATTATATGATTTCAATTCAGGCTTTGCCATAAGGGGACAGAAGATCACAGAGGTAGCAGAGACCACAGCTAATGTGACCTGTTTGTTCAACACTCATAGTCTTGCTGGATTTTTGCCCCTGTGCTTAGTGTTCATCAATGTTTATGGTTGCTTAAGGCTAAGGAAAAAGATCAAGACCACCAACTGAGCAACTGAGCACTTCTGTATCTTGAGAAGGAGTATGGTTTACAGCCCCAAATAGACTGAAGCCTTATCAGTTGTTGTTAGAGTTAAGCATGTATTGAGCTTCTCAGTGGTTTGACTGGTGACCTAAAGATAAGGTTTTGTTCATTATCACAGTGGCCTGTGCTATCTTGGCTTTTCTTCTGGCACATGTTGCTTGTTAGCATGAATATATAATGTATCATTAAACTTGTGAAGTTTCAAGTCTAGGAAAGAAAGTCACCCTTGCTGTTTAATTTTTCTTTAACTGTGAGATACTTCTAAGTGAGAAGGCATGCATCAGTCTATTGGCATTTTTTCATTGAAACCATTCAAAGAGTTTATTTTTAACCACCTGTGAACAATGTATTATTTTGTGTTGTTCAATGGGAAAAAAAAGGTCTTGCAGATAGTGGTGACATTAACAAAGGGGGAACAGTTTCTGTCTTCACATTTTCTGTCATGTAAAATGTTCCAATTAATTTATAGGTAAATTGACATTTTAGTTATAAGTTAGTGCATTGTTTTGGGTGACTGGCAGGATGCTTTCAGAAAGGAGAAATCTATTGTGCTTGAGGCAGGCAAGGCTGCTTTGGGAGTAACCTTTGTCCTTAGTAAATCCTGACTTTTTTTTTTTTTTTCCTAGAAATCTCATTTATTTTCTCCACATCTGGTGCTTCCATAATAAGAACTTTGTCTAGCAAGTGATTAATCTGTAAAATTCTAAAGGTCTTAGACGTGTTCCAGCTAACTTGTGTGGTTGAGTTCAGTTTAAAAATATGACTAAAATTTGCAGTTCTGCTGAACGATTTTGAGACAAATTATGTCACACACAGCACTGCACTACATCTTTTCCTCCTAGAACTGGTTATGCTGACAACACATGTTATTTCTCAGTAAGGTTTCTAATGGTGTCTCTCTCTCCATTCTTGATTCACTGTCCACTGAAATCACTAAGACTATAGATTCTGCTTTCAGCATGCTTTTAATCTCTTAGATTTAAAAAAAAAACTTCTCTAAGAAGTTTTGTACCTCCGGTAGGAGCGTTCGGGGATTGTAAAAGCAAATGTTCCTTTCCTTTGAAATACAGCTGCTATAAGTGATTAAGAAAATCTATATGCTTCCTTCCAAGCATGATCTTGTCTGGAGTCCATTTAGTAGTTCTTTTTACATGTTTTATTTGCCTGTGTCAAGGAATAGTCTAAATGTAACTATGAGAAAAATATTTCAAATGTAAAGGTGAATTTTGGTGCTTCTAAGCAATAGAAATTGATAATTTCAAAATGAACCTGCTCAGCTACTGTAAAGAGATAGCATCTTGCATAGGTAAAATTGAGATGAGAAGAAAACAGAAGGAAAGATGGAAGAGGGGAAATACTGTATCTTCTCTGAACTGCACAGCAATAGTTTTTAGAGGCTGCCACAGCCTGCTAGATGGGATTTTGAGAAATGCCCTCTGTGTTATAGTTTTCAAGCATTCTTAAATTAAGGAGAAAAATCAATACATCTTTAAAACTAGTAAGAGCTGGTTTTATGACATTGTTAGATTTTGGATAGGTTTTCACATGGATTATACATTCTTTCATTTTGCTGTTACATGTCTGTGTTCCTTGTGAATTCATTTTGAAATCAGGACAAATCTTCACTTTAAATAAAAGTTGATAGATGTAGTATAGGCAGACATTAATCACAGAATCACAGAATCTTAAGGGTTGGAAAGGACCTCAAAAGATCATCTAGTCCAACTCCCCTGCCAGAGCAGGACCAGCTAGAGTAAGTCACACAGGAACTTGTCCAGGTGGATTTTGAATGTGTCCAGAGAAGAAGATTCTTTTTTTCTTTTTTTTTAAACATTGTTTCAGTTAAGATGAAGTATCCTGGTTTTGTTTTAACAGGTAGAGGAAACAATGTCTTCATTAGCTCAAGTGCAGCAACTGGAGAGTTTTGTTTATCTCTACAAACAGCACATAATTGAGCTTATGGAATGGATTTCAGTATCATGTGATAGTTGGACATGCTATTCTCCAGAAATATTACAGTTAGATGTCATTGCAACTCATTCAGGTACGACTTTATTAGTAGTTCTGAAAAAATAAAGTGATAATCTCCATAGTCCGTAGCCACTTTGTGTTTTGTAATGAATAGTGTAATATGCAGAAACTTCACAGGCATATGATGGAAAGCAAAACCAAAAATGTTGGAGCAGATCATATTCCAAAAGACTCCTTGGCTGCAAGGAGCATACTAAAAGCAATTAAGTAAAAGTACCCTTTCAGGTAAGTTAAGTAAGGAAGGACTATGGGGAGAAGAACTGATGTAGTTTATATGTGCCAATATTTATCTACTTTTACCATCTCTTCACTACTTCTACAAAAAATACTGTCTCTGTGTACAAACATTTCCTCACTTATGTTCTTTGACACCTTACAGTGTACAGATTAGTGGCACACTTTGGTATACATTTCACCTAGCTTTGGATCTGCACAGTAGGAGGTTCCTCTGATGCATCTCTCCAGGTTCCATCTGAAGGCAAGGAATTCAGTGACAGGCAATTCTTTTCACCCAGACACTCATTTTATGATTATTAAGATGGAAAGCACACTTTGTTTTTTCCTTGCTGTTAGTTAAAAAGGGGATGTTGTCAGCTGCTTCAGCTAGAGGTGAAGTTCTATTATTGCTACTGCAGATAGTTAGATGTGGACAGGTATGTTTTAAGGGACTGTATCTTCTGCATTTAATCATTGAATCTCAAAAAAAGCCTCGACTAACCTGCACGAAGCACCCACTTGCTGGTTTGTGCAGCTTCCAGCATTAGTACTTTTTCTGGTTTTCATCTGTGGAAAGAACAAAAAGTTTTTTCAGTGCAAGATGTAAGAGGCCAACTTTTCTGTATATTTGCGCTCCCATTTCCATGACTGAGGGACTTCTAGACAGTTGTCTCTGTTTTCCTTAATGCTAAATAAATCATCCAATGTCTGGGCAAACATCTTGGCTTGCTCCCAACACTTGTAATATGCTATTGTCTATGTTTTCTGTCTGACACAGCAGCTCCTAGAGATATTTTTGTTCCTTTGTTTTCATTCCCACACATAATGTTGGTTTTAATCAATTTAATCAGGTTTATTCATTTCAAATTTCGCAGTTTTTACTGTTTTACAGGAACATACGCTTAAGCAGAAATTAGCAATGTAGTTTATTTTGTTTATTTTTCCATCTGTTGAATTTGCTGTTACCAATTTGAGATAATGGTGTCTTTTAAATGTCCTGGAACCCACATGCAACAATGTATTTTTAATAAATGCTGAGAAAAGAAAGACCCATTTGTTGGCACAGAAATTTAGCAAACTGCAGTTCAACACCCAGTATTGCTTCAGTCTAGACAGTGAAGACTGGGGGGGGGTGTTTATTATTTTAAACTCTAAATTTCCAGATATTATTAAATGCTATTGAACTTGGTTTGGAATTTTGAATGCTTCAGTCTGTCCATTCCATATGTGAGGAATATTCTTGTCATCAGAAATGTCACTGTTCTGTCTCTTTCTGGGAGCATTTTCTGACTGGAGTTGAATAGAAAGTGCGTCATAAAGATGCTAAGCTGAAGAAGTTCCTAGAGGAAAGTAGTTTATTGCAAACAGAGAGCAGAAGGTGCATTCTACAGAAAGAAGCTTGCAGAATGAAGCATGTGTATAGTCTGTATTTATTCTTCCTCTTTAAATCCATGCAGATGTTAATCTTTATTGAGAAGAAAGGCACAAACATTCATCTGTTTTGGGAAAATAATGTCTTCAAATTTCTTCTGCTTTTGAGATAGCAGCTTAGGGGGAGTTGTTTGTTTGTTTGTTTGTTGTTGAGTAATGAAAACAAATTCATCATAAGATACGTAAATGTTGACAAACTAAAGAAAAAATTTGGAAAATATTTTTATTTCAAATAGCTTCTAAAATTCATCATATTTTAGATTCTCTTGCACAATGCAAATGAGCATTAGCTAAACATGGAGAAAGAATACTGCCACAATAATTCCACTACCCAAGTTTTGAGGCTGATCCTTTCAAACATAACCTTTCTTGTGCCTCTGGGAGTCATCAGCATCTTTCCTTGAACACTGCACGTGCCAAAACTTGAAAGAATTAAAAAAAGCATAGTTAACGCTGCTGTTTAGTGTGGTGTTGTGGCTGTACCAGATTCAGTGTAATTTGTCATTAACTTCAGTAAAAACAGAACTCTTTGCCTCTATCTTTCAGAGCTACATAGTGAACAATATTAATCCTCCCTTCAGATGCACTAGTCCACTCAAAATGTCATCCTGTACTGCTGGTCCCAGCAGCTAGAGGTGTCATTGCTATGTCCATGCTGCATAGTGCAATGTAGTAGAGCAATACCAAGCTGGGTAAATGTAATATGGGGTAAAGCTATCTTCAGGGATCACCATGTTGCCATGGGTAAGGCTCTGGGTACCTGAGCCCATGAAGACTAAGCTTGGATATTTGTACACCCTCAAATACAATGAGACATGAATAGATCAACAGCTACCATGCAGGAGTGGAAAGCTAAGTACTATTTTAATACCAGGCTTTTTACGAATCTTAATACACTCATGTATTGCACATTTGAATAGAACCAACTAGTACTCTAAAATAAGTCTTATATGTTTGTTTTCTAGGTCCTGCCATAGGTGAAGCTCTAAATAACTTTATTCTCATTCTTAAAACGTGTCTTCAGCCAAACAAAGATCCTCAGATGCGGTTGAAACTTTTCACTGTTTTATCACGGTTGTTCCAGAAAGCAAGTGAAACTGTCAATTCCCAGGGGTAAGTAGAATTCTAATTTCACATACTATTTGAACGCTACTGTGGCATTAAAAAGGAATGACCAACGTAGTTGTTTAACCCCTATAACTGTATCCACGTTAGCCTGTCTAGAAGACTTTCCTACCATCTTCTACATCATGGTTCTCTTGCTGTATTTTTTAACACTGCTTAGAAGACCAGAGTGCAGTAATTTAAAAAAACCTGTAAATAAATGAAATCTGGACTTCACAGAACCACAGAATCTTAGGGGTTGGAAGGGACCTCGGAAGATCATCCAGTCCAACCTCCCAGCCAGAACAGGCTACCTACAGTAGGTCACACAGGAACTCATCCGGTTGGGTTTTGAATGTCTCCAGAGAAGGAGACTCCACAACCCATCTGGGCAGCCTGTTCCAGTGCTCCATCACCCTCACAGTGAGGAAAGTCTTCCTTGTGTTTCTTTGGAACCTCTTGTGTTCCAGTTTATGCCCATTGCCCCTTGTTCTATCATTGGCCATCATTGAGAAGAGCCTGGCTCCATCCTCCTGACACCCACCCTTTACATATTTGTAAACATTAATGAGGTCACCGCTCAGTCTCCTCCAAGCTGAAGAGCCCCAGCTCCCTCAGCCTTTCATCTTAAGGGAGATGCTCCACTCCATCAATCATCTTTGTGGCCCTGCACTGAAGTCTTTCCAGCAGCTCCTTGTCCTTCTTGAACTGAGAGGCCCAGAACTGGACACCATATTCCAGATGTCTTGATGACTTCACTTCCTTCTCTGTAGTCCTCCTACCTCTGCCATTCTGGAGATTTAAAATGGATGTCCTGCAGACCTGGATAGTCGTCAAAAATTAAAGAGCTGTCTTTGAAAAGAATACATGTTTGAAAAATAAAATGAGGATTCTTAGGAAAGGGACATGAGGGGGAGGTTTTTTGTTTTGGAGGATTTTTTTTCTTTTTCTCCCAGGCAACTCCTAAACCTGTAAACTTTCCCTGAAGTCATTGTAAGGAAAAAATGAAACACCCCCAAAATAGACATTTTAAAATGCCACTGATATAGAATGGTGTTTAAAATCACTAAACTAAATGTTTGATAAGGCATAATTATTACTCTCAGTGACTGAAAATGGAAGTCTCATGTTGCTTGGCACTACTTACGCATTGCAAATACAATCTAAGTACAGTTTATGGTGCTTATGAAACCCCTCCATTTCTAACAATGCCAACAGTGGGACTCTTATTAATTTACCTTTACTAGTAGTGACACTTCTGCAAAGGTGTCCTGAATGCACAAACCATATCTGCTCTGCTCTTCCCAGTGCCTGCTGCATTTAGTTTGTAAATGTACTCTGATGCATATTTTTTTTCATTTTTAACTCTGTTTAAAAAAAACCCAAACCATAAAAAACCAAACCAAAATACAATCATGGGAAATGTTCTTCCCAAAAGTACTTTGATAGCAGTAGTCACTTAAATTTTTTTTCTTGATTCTGATGAGCCCATTGGAATTCAGTGATGGTATGTTGAACATTTGTTCAGATTCCACGAGGCCATGTTATTAAGAATGTAGGTGTGTTTTTGCTATTTTTAGATATATTTACTATATTTATGGCCTGTATCCCATAGTGGAGGAAGGAGGAGGAGCCCTGGTGTTCCTATTCAGTAGGAACAGTATTCAGTAGTATTCAGTAGTATTCAGATTCTAGATATGCTTAACCCATCCCGTAATAGTTTTTGAGCTAGTGTACTTAAGATGGAATATAATGAAGCTGGGGTATTTTTTTAACTAAAAGCTTTTCTGCTGACTGTGTTGATATCTGTTTCCATACTTTCAGGAAACAATGTTAAATTTGTATTCATAAGAAAAATCCCTTCGTAGTTAGTGGATTACTTGTTTAAATAATCATGTGGTAGTTACAACATCAATCTAGATATGCAAGAATTTTCCTGAAAGAAAAAAACACACTTTGAAAACTATTTTAAGTGTCCCGGGATCTATTTGTTGTTAAGCTAATCTGTTGTATCTCAGATCTGTATCACATAACTGGGAATGCAAAGACTGTGGAACCAAGAAATGTCATCTCGTGTTCTGTAATGCCCTGAGTACAACAATAACACTTATTATGTGTGTAATAACCTACTTTACTCTAAAAATGGGATGTGACTCTCTCCTATCTGTTTTATTTTATGGCCTAATTTTACTGTCCTTTATCTACTGTCAAATACGTTATCAGGTCCTGTTCATCTGCCATACAGTCACATTTATTATTTTCTACATTTGTTTTTGAAACATTCAATGTATTCATTCTTTCAAAGTATTTAATCAGATTTGGACATGGTCAACAAGTTAGTCTTAGTCATTCATTCTCTATACACTTTCAATGATCTGGTCTTCTGTTCTTTCTTCTCAGAAATAGCATTGCATATTACAGCAGAACAGAATTTGAAGAACTGAGCTAAATTCTCTGTTCTGCCTGTCATTGCGATCTACAGAAAATCATTTAGGCTGCATCTAAGTAGTATGACAGGTACATTGCATGGCATGTGACAGAGTCCTGACCTACAGTGTTCCTGACTGGGTGGTTGGGACATAGGAAGGACTTCTTCACTAACACAAGGCCTTATTAATTCTTTGTTTCCCACCTATGCAGTAGCACTTCTGTATCCAAAAGTCTCTGAAGTGATCAGGTAGGTATATTGAGTTAGGCGACGTAGGCACTGCTGGTAGAATAGAGATGATCAGTGCAGGACTGGTGGTACTCAAAGCAAATAGGATGAATAACAAAATCTGTCATCTGTAGTTTAGTCATTTCTGTAAATAATGGAGCCAAAGATGTGGAAAAAGAAAACCAATCCAGTGAGCTGCCAGCTTCACTAGGATTCCTGGGAAAGAGAAACTATTGGTGTGGAAAAAAGTAGAAGAATATGTTTCAAAGTAATACTCTCAGTAAAAATAGCCACACATCACACCAGCTCTCCACAGACAGCCATGATGGAAATAGTTTCGCTCAGGGCACTGTGAGTGACTGACCTTTTGTCAACATTAGATACGTTCAATGAGGTTAATAGACCTGGTTTGTATGAAGAACAACTCCTGGCTAAGGATGGCCCAGTGTAACTCATAATTAGGCACTCTGTCCTCTGAGAACAAAAGCAATGCAATGAATTTTACTAGCAGGTTTATCTTCAGAAACTAAAAAGCAGTTAGAGGGAGCTGAACGACTCTTTGAAGTCTTGATCCTATTTACCATTTTCACAGTAAATGCTTTAATGTAGAAAGTAACAGGAGAGTGTTTGTGTTTGAGGAGTTGTTTGCAAAACATTTTTTGAGGTTTTGATTTATAAAAGCAAATGCAATTTTGTTCTGAACTACCTGGATTTAGGATGTTAAGTTTGGAAAAAGCAAAAACATGTACACACACAAAAAAAATGCAATACAAGAATCCAAACACATAAAAAGCCCAGAGCAGCAGTGCCATAAAAGCAGAAAAGGAGCCAATCTGAAACAAAAATGGGTAACTGATAATTAACTTTAAATGAAAGCTTAAGTATAGAAGTCCATAAAATGAGTGTATCAGTTTTAATGTAAACCCAAGCTCGGCATTTTACATCTGCATAAGAGCTAGGTATTATGGTATGCACAGATCACACCTTAATTATTTCATATCCAATGGAGAATAAAGTCTCAACCCTGTAAATAAAAATAGCACTGATAGGGTATGTTCTTTCATAGAAACTACTCACTTCTAGAATTAAGTTACCTAGATTTACAACATGAGATCTAAAAATGGGAAGAGGGAGAATTTAATTGCATTGGCAACAGCAAAAAATATATCTTTATTGTAACAAGAGATAGTGTAGGGAAGTAATAACAAGTTCTGGTTACACAATCTCATTCACTGATGGCAGTAATTTGTTTAGCTCCTTAAAAACATTTAACAGTTTAGATAGGAAGGCTTTCAGTTACTATGCTAAACACTATTGTGTGGTCATCGAATTTTGTTCGAGTCTGACATGATTAAGTCAGATAATTGCCAGATATTTTGTTACTGATTCAATTTCAAGGCACTAGAAGAAATGTTCTCACGAATAGCATAGCATTATGGTTAACACAATCCTAGTGGAATTTACCTTTATGTTTTGACAGATTGTTTTTTATGTGCAGCTTAACAGAAGGTTTTATTAAAAACAGAATCAACTACTGATCAGATAGCACAGTGGCACATATAGCACAAAGCTTTTCTTAGCTTTGGAGCTGAAAGGCAATTTGGAATGATGATTATCATTAGTTGTTGGGGTTTTTTAGGCAGCTTTTTTAATAGAAAATTATTAATTCTCAAAAACGTGTTTAATAAATCTAAAGGTTTCTGACAGATTTAGATGTGTCTAATGGGACATCAGATTTCTTGTTATTGCTGAACCTTAAGTGCCATCTGCTGGACAGGAAGCAGGAATGTTCTTGGATCTTGGCTTCCTCAGACACCCAATGCTCCCTTGGCCAAGGAGACAAGCAACAGGCAGGAGTATTTATTTTTATCATGTTGAAGGTAGAGATTTCCACATATGTGTGTGTGCAATAGATGACTCAGGTCGGCTGGTCCTATTTCAGTCGGATGACAGGGTCTAACTGCAGCAGGTAAAGGGTAGTAGTTACAGGGAAGAAGTAGATACAATTACATTTCTTACTACATTGATACAATCTTACTACAGATTTTTTATTGCTGAATTATCAGTGCTGGACAATTTTGTTTTGCTGTTATGGTGATGATTTTTTTTAAGTACTTAGTGATAATTGTTTGTTGTTAACATCTACCCATTATGTTCCTCGTGTGGTTTGGCACAACCCAGTAGGAGCCACTTACTCATCCTGGAGATGTGGGACTCTTGGAAAAAAAAAGTCAGCAACAGCTTCTTCCCTTTCTGCCAAGCACCAGGGTGGTGATGTGCCATTTTGCACTCAGGTGACCATGGTCCAAGTCTGAAGGAAGTTTGAATAGGGTGGGATACAAGTCAAGATTTAGCCTGTTATTTGTCAATCTCTGCTGCAAGCTGACAGCTGCTTTTTAAGGCAGAGGTAAGAGTGAATAACCTGAGCCTTAGTTATGTAGGCACAGCCAGGAACACAGGTCTCTCTGATACAACAAAGTCTCTTTTAACTTGGGTATGAGATCTGTATCTTTTAGTTTTAAATAGTTTGAGATGGAATTGTATGGCTGTGAGGGTATACTGCCTGTTGCAATTGCTGACTTTTGCAGCAACTTTTAGCGTTATAATAACTCATTCAACAAAGGAGGAGGAAGAAGCATCAGCAGAAATATCACAGATTTGTGTATTTGTAGTGAAAATAAACTAGTATTGTAACTGGCACGATCCAAAAATCCTACAGACCTTTCATCCTTGAGGAAGATGAGTTTCAGAGCCAAGGGAAAGCTGAAGTATTCTGTGCAGACTCCCTGCAGTGTCAGTAGTTCAGGTCTCAACAATAGCATTCATAGTTTTCACATTATAAATGCTTTTCACTGGACAGTCTCAAAGGGCCTTACAAATATTAATGAATCCTCACAGTGTTCATATGAGGTGTTATCTGCACTTCACAGACAAAGAAAATGAGGCAGAGAGAAGGTAAGTAGTTTAGCAAGATAACACAGTGAGTCATGGGCATCATCTGAAGTGGGAGAAAGTCTAGCCTCCCCTTTCCATCAATGTTAGGTATTTGTTTAAATATTATCTAGAAAAATTAAGTTAAATCTTGTCACATACATTATAATCACAGTGGCTTGGAAGATTTTATGTAATTTTTTTACAGTCTTTTATTTTTCCTTTTCTGCCTATGTTTCTATGACAAAATTCTTTTTTACATCCTGTCAGTCTCTTTATCACTTTTGCTCATGAACCTTTATTTTGCTTTCTTATTTTTGGCTTCAGGCTGTTCCCTAGCTACCTTGAGACTGTGATAAAAGACATACTGGCTCCTAATCTGCAGTGGCATGCTGGAAGAACAGCAGCTGCCATCCGCACTACAGCTGTATCATGCCTTTGGGCTCTTGTTCACTGTGAAATGCTTTCACCAGAAGAGGTAAATTCTCTCTTCCTTATTAAATATACTTTGAAATCTTTAATCAGGAAAACATAATAAATGCAAAGGTGTGGGGAAAAGAATAAATCCTTATTGTGAGTAACATTTTCAGATAGACATATACTTTTCCTAATAAAATGTATTAGTTGTAATTGAGCGCTAATAATCGAACCAATTAGTAGTCAAGAGATTAACATATCCTGGTAATAGATCTGAGGCCAACAAAGTTATGAGTGGTAGAACTCATTAAGTTTTGTAGATCTTTGTTCTAGGCAGTTCTGTAACACAAAATGCTAACCACTATTAGCACAGCTTGGGTACTTGACATTGCTGGACTGCAGCCCTGGAGGTAGCCAGGACCTACTTTTGTGCAATGCTTTTGTGCAGTGTGGCAGACATGTTGTCTGGTTGCCTTGGAGCCTACTGGTCCATGTAGGAAATAAAAACCGTAGAAGTTTCCTGGAGAGGGCATGGAACTTGAGGTGGAACTTGAAAGGTATCTGTAGAAGCTGAAGTAGACAGCTAACAAGGAATTATGCTTAAAGAAATGTTGCTTACTGTAGTGATTAAGGAATTGAGGTAATTAAGTAATTGAATCTGAGGGGTTTTGAAGCCTCTTCACTAACAAAAATAGCATTTGGAAATGATGCACTGAAAATATGTTACATAGAAGGGCTTTTTTATTTAATAAATGGAATTAAAATGTTATTACATGTTCATAGTCTTTATTGTCTTTATGACAGACTTTACTTGAATTAAATGCTTAAACATGTGTAACTGGTTGAGTTCACATAGACAGAAACATTTTTATATCACATAATATTACTCTGGTTAAAGATTCTTCTGAATCAGTGTCTTAACGCCTTTTTTGCATTAACTTGTAGGAAATGTACATATTAAAGACAAATTATGAAATTCACTAAAACATCATATCACAACTATCCTTACTTAAAAACTCCCTTTCAGAATATGAGCACCATCTACTGGTACACATAATCCTCATCTCCAAATTGTTTCAAGTCTTGCCAACAATTTTTGTTTGTTTGTTTTAAATAAAAAGGCAAGGAAGTGTAAAGCTTTTACAAGTTACATGCAACTCATCTGTGTATATACTGAGCATTCATGAACCAGACTATCGACTGCTGTATTTTCATTTCCCAAGCTTGCTTAGAGGCAAAAATAGAACTGTCCAAGTTCCAAGATTTTCAGGGATAACTTTTAGAGTTAACTTTTTATTTTTAAATTAAGTAAGCCAGTAACAGTCAGACCTCCTGATAAATTATGTAACCAATAAACATATTGTTTTAGCGTGATTGAAGAGCTGTTGTTCTTCTGTGTTTTTCCTGTTAATTGTAGATCTCAAAAGTTAAAGATGGGCTAATGCCCCAAATTATTGCTGCCATGGATGAAGACTCTAAAATTGCTCGACTGATGGCTTGCCGTATTGTTGATGTTCTTTTAAAAGTTTGTGGAGAGCAGTTTGGTGAAGATAAATTCACCAAAACCTACACAGGTAAGTGTAAAAGGTTTCAATTAGGGGTTTTTTTGGGGAGTGGTTTGCTTTTTTAAATCAAGGTCATTGTTTTGAAGAATTACAGTTGTTTTTTTACCTGAAGTATTATAATTAGCTTAGTTTTCAAGGATGAAAAGCATCATGCTGGAGCAGTAGGCAGTAGGCACTGTCAAGCTTTAGCTTTACAAGTTTGTCTAACTCACCTGCAAATTCACTGCAGGTCATAGCAGTGAAAGCACTAATACAGACCAGGGAATAACAAAAACTGACAATGACTTTAATCCCACATAAATAGAAAAAAATCTTTAAACAGTTTGAGATGCAAAGAGGGGCAGATTTTTTGTAACCTCAGTTTCTCAGCTTCACTCTAATGCATGTATTTTAGTACTATTTCTGCATTCTTTTGTCTGGTATTTTAACTATTTGGGTAGCTCTTCCCCAGAGTAATTTCATGGATATTAAGGAAATGGAAACAGTAAAGTGCTCACAAAATCATACTGTTAACAGCGCTTTGGTTTGAGAGGAAATTTAATGTCTTCATCCTGCAGAGACCAAGACATGGTCTTAAACTGCGGAGTGAAACTGCTTAAAGTGTATAAAGCATGTACACATTTTAGAAAATCAAGGTGTTAAACATTGGAGTTGGTGGTGTTCAGTGTGGCTCCAAGAGCACTTGCTTCTTGCACGGGCTTTCTGTAGTAGCTGTTTGACTGCAGTATTTTATTTTGTTTCATTGAGATGTTGTGTTGCAGACAAGTTAATGTCCTGTGGAAATGGCCTCACTCCCAGCTGGGCAGAATTGAGCTGTGCTCCCAACGTTATTCTGCATTAAACCACTAGATGGAACTTCAGTCACTGTTACAGTTTCAGCAAGGCCTGCCAGTATTTCATCTGCATCCCTTCCTGGTTTAGACTATATGAAATAATGTTCTAACTATAGTGAAAGCAGAGCAGTAATGCATTTCATAAATGGTACTCACAAGTGCCAAGAGCAAACCATTTCATTGTACCATAAATAGAGCTGAATAGATAGTGGGTTGATGTTTTTTATTTAAAAAAAAAAAAAGAAAACTTGCTGTAATGTCAAGCAGAGCTATTATCTGTAATGCTTCTTAGGACAATGTTTCAATGCTAAACAGTGAATCCGGAGAAACACAGTAAGTGCTATGCAACAGGATTTATGTTCTTGGAGATACAAATGTATCAGACTTTCCAAAACTCAGCATCCTTTAATGACTGATACTGTTTCTTACATAACAGGGTAGACATCTAACAACAAACATTTTTATTTTGGAGTAATACAAAAAAAAGTATATCTTTGCATCTTGCATATTCAAATAGCCTGCAATGCAGTCATTCTCTGAAACAGTGACATTTGGTAGGAATACGTGCTTTATAGAGTGCAGAAATACTTAACCTCTGCACTTCTGTAAAGCATTAATAGCACTTTCCTGGAAAGAGTACTAGAGAACTTGAATGTATTCTAAATAATTTTGTGCATTTCATTTAATATTTTGGACAATGTAACAGTACAATAACAATCCACTACCTGCAGTTAGGAACAAAGTACTGTGTGTATTCTCAATGCTCAAAAGACATAAACATGTCATAAATGCAACAATAATTTCAGTGATAACAAAATACTTCGGGGTTTTTTTTTTAAATGCAAAGTATAACTGCAGTTTAGTTATGTATATGCTTCTTTTCAGAAGTTTTAAAGCGTCTGGATGATGCTTCTTGTGACGTACGACTGGCAGCTGCTCACACCTTAACCAATTGGTTTAAATGCTTAAAGGGCAGTGATGTGAAATCTGCAATGGAAAATCATATTGAGTTTCTATACCAAGAACTGTTAATACATCTCGATGACCCAGATCAAAATACCCAAAATGCAATCCTAGGTGAGTCTTTCAGTCATAGAATCATAGAATGGTGGGGATTGGAAGGGACCTTTAGAGATCATCTAGTCCAACCCTCCTGCAGAAGCAGGGTCACCTAGATCAGTTTGCATAGGAACATGTCCATGCAGGTCTGTATTTTTAACAATGCTTTTTAAATCATGTTTTCAAATGTTACATGAAAGCAGCACATATGACCAGTGGCTAATCCTAACAGGCTGGAAGCTTCCCTTTGGGTTTCAGTGAGCTCAGACCTCTTATCTATATGTAGAATGTAAAGAGGTTTATCCCGTGTTCACCAGAGTGCATCTGATTCATCAGAAGTCTGTATAGATGGTCAACTGGAGATGGATCATAGACCCTAACCACTGCAGGATGTGACCATATCCTAGCTTGCTTGATGGATTCTTTGGAATTCATTAGTGTATCAGTCTGTGTTCGAGTATGTAAAAATACAGGCCCCAGGAAGAACAACTTCCAGGTTAGGTTTTGATTATTTTGGGGAAACTTTGATAGAGAAACACAGAGCAGCTAATGATTTATAAAATCTCTTTTTGTTTTACAGAAGTTTTAAAAGAAGGAAGCATTCTATATCCTGAACTACTTGTAAGAGAAATTGAAGGGGTTGTCTATAAGCATCGAACACCAGACTATTGTAATCAACTTCTGCATCACATTCAGTCAGTCAAAGAATCAGCTTAATGAATCAGTGCTGACATTCTGTTCAGTGAAATCTGTATGATCTGTATTACTTTTGTGTTTTCATTTGTTTCAGAAAAACAGAGCAATAATGATTGCTTTTTCTTTGTAGGTTCACTATTAGCACATTTAAAGGTCAAATTGGCGCATTTCTATGTTCTTTGCCGTTTGAACGGTTCTTTGTATTTGCTAGCAATAAAACAATGTTTTAATTAATTTTGCATTGGGAGTTTTTCACATACAAGGTTTAAAGGAGGAATATTTGTTTTCAGGAATTTCACATAATTGAGAAAGATAATTTATTTAACAAAGTAATAGTCTAATGTCAAAGTTATTAATGTAATTCAGAGATGACTCAGTCTTTCAAGGAGCATTTCAGACTCTGGATAATATTCAGATTTTGCAGAGTCGGGTCTGGAGGATCAGTTTTACCAGGAAAAAAAAACCAACCAAACTTCATTGCATAATGCAACAAATGTGTTGTAATGTTTTGAGTGCTCATACTTACTGTGCTGTATAATAGGGACATATTATATGTAGGTGTCACTAAAGGGATAGTTTTTAGTGTCATTGTATTACATTTAATGACTGAGAATAAAGCTAGACTTTTATTAAATTAAAGTTTCTACATAGGAGGAAATGTGCTGCATTGTCATTTAGAATAACAGTATTTATATTTTTGTATTAAATATATTGCATATACAGTTTTACCAGTGTTTATACTTTTGTGCCTTGGATAGCAAGCAACAAATGTTTGCATATTACTTTGGAGTTAAATTCTGCAATATGACGTTAAAGCTTGACTTATTTTTTTAAAATACCTTTGTAGTGTGTAAGTTAAAGTATCATCTTAAATTCTTATCTGTGTAATAAAGTAAATGAGCACCTAGATTCTTGCCTACATCATTGTGGGGTAGTGTGCTATTTATTGCACACATAAATCATGGAAAACCAGGATCGGGATTTGTTTTTATAATTATCTGTATTTCAGACAAAAAGTGCTCTTTGGCTTCTAACTCACAAGTGCTTTGGCTTTGTATCGAGTCTAAAACCAGGCTCTGTGGGGTTTGGTAATATTCCTTATGCTGCAGGAGGTTTCATAGACTCATAGAATGGTAGGGTTGGAAGGGACCTTTAGAGATCATCTAGTCCAACCCTCCTGCAGGAGCAGGTTCACCTAGATCAGGTCGCATAGGAACATGTCCAGGCGGGTCTTGAAGACCTCCAAGAAAGGAGACTCCACAACCCCTTTGGGCAGCCTGTCCCAGGGCTCCGTCACCTTTACGTTTGTTTATCCTTCAGAGCTACCTTTAACTTTTGAGACTTGTGACATAATTGTTAACCAAACCAGGATCTCTTTACAGCAATATCTAATTGCATTCTCAATATTTGAGAGATTAGATGCACAAGTCTTACTCCTCCTAGCTTAAAAGCAAAGTCATGCAAACTTATGGCCTCTTCTCCACAAAATACTAGGTTGCTTTGAAAATTCTACCAAATAGGAACAGTAACAGTAATGATACAGAATAATTGAGTAGTTTCTTAAGCATTCCTTAGAACAGAATACTCATTTTTTATTATAAGTATTGTCTTTGAAGTTAACTTTTATTTTCATGAAAAGCCAAAATATAACCACTCGTACTGAGCAGGAATTTAGTTGACTAAAAAGTATTCATTATTTAACTTACTATAAAAGGAGGGTCAACTGAAAGTTTTAGAACGTGCAGTGGGAGTGAAGAAGAAAACATTAAATGGAGTGCAAAGGTTGTAGAGTCTCCAGCCTTAGAGGTGTTGAAAACATGTCGTAACAGTCCTAGAAAGGGATTTGGATTACATGATCTCCAGAGGCCTCTTCCAGCCTCAGCCATTCTGTGATTCTGTGAAATTGCTTCCATAGTCTAATCAATGATTAAAAATTTAATTAGATGGGAAATAGACCACATAACAATTCTAGCAGAGCCGTTAGAATTTTAATTCAGCACTGTTATCAAATAAGTATTTCAAAGTGCTGCAAAGCAGCAAGTTCTTGCAGTGCAACCTCAAGTTTTGAAAGTCTACCCAAAATCCTACTTAAGGCACAATTTTTTTTATCTTCCTATATTGACAAAATTGGCAAAATTTACTCCCTAACTGCAGTTTCATGCTAACTGCAGTGCAGTTGTTGTGCAGATGCTTTTAATTACTCGTGATGTAAAGAAGAGAGATTTGAAAACTCAACTTCAAATGTGGGAATAGAGAAGAGTGAAATCGAGTAAGGTGTTCTCAGGATAGTACACAAATAATAAAAGCTAAAGTATTCATAAAGTTTGAAATCTTCAGCAGGGTAGGAATTTCTTTTTTCTGCATGTGTTGAGCACTTTGTTATCTTTGAGAACACTGCGCTGTGGGGATGCCTCCCAAAGAAAAAAATCTCCGCATCATCCAACAAACCAGCTTTTTTCTTCAGAGCCAGGAAAGCTTTTGAATTGAATATTCTAATAGTCCTTCTAAAAACACGTTAAACAGCAACTTAGTCCTGTTCAGGCATACGTGACAATCCAGATATGCCCTACTGTGTCCTAGACCCAGGACTAGATGGTTTCTAAACGTTCCTTCCAACCCCTACCGTTCTGTGGTGCTGTGACTTCAGCAATATGCTGACCCTGCTTGTAATTTACCATACTTCAATTTACACAACCCAAACCTCTCAAATCCCTGCACAAAGAAGTACTGTTATCAAGTGTCCTGTGGACGGTGCATGAGCCTGGGGTTTTTAAGTTATTTTATTTGAGACTCAACTTTTCCAACTTCAAACTTTTGCTGCATCAGTAGGAACAGAATTGAAATGTGTGGTTATTTTTCTTTCTGCTTTGCTAGATCGGCTATTATATGTATTCAGTTTTATTTACGTGCATTACACAATGTCACAAGGATCATATTTGTTACATAACTTTTGAGCAAGGACAATTTTGGGGGCAAACCAGTTATCTCTAACTTTCAGACTCTTTAGATAAGCAGGCTTTAGCCCTGCCCTTCCTGTGACGAACAGATGTGTTTCTGTCTTCGTCCTTGTAAGCCAGAAGGCCTGTTGTGGAGGATCCTGGGACTTGGGTTCTCAGCAATATTTTTGGTGAGTGCGTGCATTTCTCTAACCAAATCTAAATGTTTTTTGGCTACCTTAAATAACATCAATTAATTACACATTGAGAGGGCACTGTCAAATGAGGCACCTACACTTTACAAGTCTCCATCAGAGAGCATTTTTAGGAGAGGCTGGAGGTTAAGTGTGTTCCCAGATCCATCCACTTCTCATCCCTGCCCGTCCTTACAGGCAATCAGCTGAGTTCCTCAGAAATGCATTAGGCAGATTGCAGACGGGTTGCTGTGTCAGCTGAGCCTGGAGTAAAGATGCAGTACTGCACCTTATCTGCTTGAGTACGCAGTGTGCTCCCCAGAGACTGGCTGCTGGTTGTCACTGGAAAGTTGTTATAATCTAAAATAACCCATCAGAACTCTAGTCTAAGCTCTACATGGAGAACTATTAGAACTTAATAAAGCTATTATAGCATTACGTTCCAGTTATAACTAGAAATAAGCAGAAATAACTAGTATAGTATATAGCATAGCTTTACCATAGTAAAACTTTACTAGTATATATAGCATATATATTATATACTCTATATATAGTGTATATATACAGTATATACTAGTTTTAGTTAACCACAATATTTATGGTATTGTACTATATTATTTTACTTACTATATTTATTACAGCTATTGTTCTATATATAGATAGATTAGATTGGTGTTATGATGGGCTATTACATAGGCTTTATCTCAGGAAATCCTTTGTCTGCACAAGTAGAACCTATTAGAGCATTGCCTGAGATATAAAGTAACATCTTGGCCCGTGGAAGTGAAACGCTGATTTGAGAGGAGCCAAGTTTCTGTTTCATTTGCAGAGCCTGTATTAGGATCACTGCATGGGAAGGTGACCAGCTGTGGGCTAGAAGAGTAGATTAGAGCTGGTCCTGATGGATACCTAATGGACTGTTCTGTGCCTCAGACAGTTATATGGAGCTCTAACCATGTTTTTAAAAAAGAGAAAGAAAAATAAAGCCAAAAAGTCTTAATTATTAGGCAGCTGAAGGATCAACAAAAATTACAGTTAACAGGCTTGTGTCCATTTACTGGGATCAATGCCCCAGGGAAGCTGACAAACTGCAGTAACTGAGATGAGGCAGCAGATGAAAGCCGTGAGAACGACTGCTGTCGGCCCGCCTTGCGTGTAATCGGCTTTTCTTGTTAATGTCTGAAATCCCCTGTAAGTCAGGACGAGAGCAGGATCCAGTGGCAAAATTGAAGTGCTTTGCAGCCCCCTTTTAACTGATAACCTAATTGCTCTGTATGGCCAACAGCAATGATGGTGCAGGGAAAGGGCCCTGATGATTTTCACCATAAAGTGTGATGTGGCTGGCAAGAAACTTTTTTCTTTAATGAGCAAGAAATCAGACTTCCAAGTATTTTAGGTGATTTTCTTACTAATGCATATTTATGATCATCTCCCCAGCCTTGAACATAAAAGTCACTATATTTCTTCATGCTAAGGAACAAATCCACAGCATCCCCCTTGCCCAGCATGTCCTCACCACGCTTTGCCACAGTGCCCTTTCCCAGTTTGCTACTGAGCTCCCCGTGAATTGCTTCACCCTGACCACCTTCAGATTCTGAAGCAGTGATCTGGTCCCCTCACTGACCCATTACACAGCACTGTCCCATGCCCAACAATCCCCTAGCCTGCCCAGTGCTTCCAGGTACCCCTGCACTGGGAATGTTCATACCCATGAAGTGCTGGCCTTCCATCACCCCAGGAAGTACAATCTTTCACCCTCTCCTACCTGCACAGCGGCATACCACGCCCTGTACCCAGTATAACCAGTCAGAAACACCTCACTGCACTGGTTTCTGTCACATTTGGTTCATATCTTCAATCGCTGTGGGGACCTGAACCTTTTGATATCAAGGACCAGAATACAGAGCAGAACCAGTTTGCTAAGTGTGAGTGTGGCAGTGCACTTGGAATGGGAGTGGGAATCACAAAGGGAAGGGAAGGTGTAATAATACAGGAATCATGGTGGGAAGAGAAGAACTCATAGGACTAGAGAAATCTGGACCTTGGACTGGTTTGGCCTTGTATTGCAGTTTCCCTATACCTAGTGTCAGTTAAGAAAAATTTTTCCCTAAATTCCTAATTACCCTCTGCAGTGTTAAAACTGAAACATTTTTAATATGATGGATTTTTATTCTTATTGACCATTTTTCTACAGAGTTCAGCTTAGCTAATAAAATTGAGTCCACTTCATGTTCAGGGCTCATTGTTGGATGCTGAAAAACTGAATTTTTGTTTGCCCTAAAGCAGTTTCTTCTGAAACATGGAAGAATCCAAACAAATTTCCCTTAAATCGTAGAAGTCAAAGGCTCTGTTGCTCCTCGTAGCTGAGGAGCAGAGGGAGAGCTGAGTCTAAGCTGTCCTCCTCCAGCCTCTTGGCCTGGTCCTGATGGAAAAACAACTGCTCAGGACAAGTCAGAGCAGCCCGGGAAGCTGGAGCAACGCCCAAGGAGCACAACATGCCTTGTCCTGCCAGAGCAGAGCACAGCCTGCCCTGGCTGGGCTCCAGGGCAATGGGGGAGAAACAGCCCCAAGAGGGCCTTGGCTCACTCCACTGAAGAATTTCAACGAGGTTTAAACTAAGAAGTGATTTCGCCCTGACTGTCTTAAGCTGTTGGACATTGCTGTTTGATATTATCTGCTCTAAAGACAAGAAAGAGAAGGAGTGTAGAGAAAATTGTTTTGCCCTTCTGCAAAGTATTCAGCCATGTGCTGGGAGGAGGTGACTGGTGAGGGGCTGCACATCTTACCAAATTATGTGCCGGCTTCTAAGTCTTACTGGGATCAGCTTAACTTTGGCTACAGCATCTTAAAACTTTCACATAGATACAGCAAAGCTCTTTTTAAATAGACAGTATTGCCTAAAATCAGTGCTGTGTTGACATCAGCTAATGTCTTAATTGAATGTCTTTATTTTGCATCTTTTTCTGTTTCTTAAGGATTATGCTTTTACCCATTTTGTATCTTGACAAGTACATACAACTCATTTATTTATTTGACAATAACATATTTATTACCCAGTCATTTCTCTTGCATGTAGAAGTACATACCAGTTTTAGGCCCGATTACGGTTTCTCAAATGGCAGGCTCCCTATTCTTTTGTTTACTGCCATTTGAACCGTCCTTGCCCACAGACTAAAGTTTTAAGAAAACGTGACTCAGACACGGATTTCATATTGAATGTATTTGCACAAGTTTCCCAAATATTTGAATAATGTGGCTTGTTTCACACCACGGGTTCTCAGCCCAAAGCAGGCACGCAACATTTCTTTCTTGTGAGGTTGCCCGGTGGTTACTGTCGCCTGGTGTTGGCACCGACAGAGCTCATTGGTCCAAACTGCTGCAATCCCACCGAGCAGCTGGGTGTGCTGGGCAAGTGCCAGAACCCTGGGAGGAGAGCAGCAACTGAAAGGGAAAGAACATCAAAAAAAGACTGAGTGGGAAGGGAAGAGCAAGGGGAGACGCAGAAATACTGGGAAAGAAAGTCAAAAAAGATCCAAGCAACAGGGATCAGAATGAAAATTAGAGGTAATGCTCCTCATTTCTTGAGCATTTCTCCCTCATGGGGTATCCACGGCTCTATTTTGCAGAGGGGAAGCTGAGGCAAGGGACAGCTCAGCAGCAGCCGCCGGCAGGCTGGGGAGAGCGGCCCCGGGGAAGCTGGGGCAGTGCTGTCATGGAGGGGCGTCAGATGAGGAGGGAGTAAGCCGCGAGATGCACGGCACGGTGTGAGGGGGTACATGTGAGGGGCAGTGTGTGCGGGGCATGTATGTATGGTGGAGAGGTGTGTGGGGAAGCAGTGGGATGTGTGAGGGGCGGGCGGTGTGTGAGAGGAGGTGTGAGCGCCGGTGTGTGAGGGGCGGTGTGTGAAGGACAGTGTGTGAGGGCCTGGGGGGAGTGGGGGGTGGCGTGTGAGGGGCGGCTACACTGGTGGGCGGGCCGGGCCGCTGATGGGGGCGCTGGCGGCACGCGCCGCGCGGGCGGGGCGGGGCGGGGCGGGGCGGAGGCTCCCGGCGGCCTCGGCAAAGCGGGCGGGGCCGGGCCAATCTCAGCCGTCGCTGTCGTCGCCGCCGGCGATTCTGCCTTGCCCTCGCTCCACCGGCGATTCTGCCTTTCCCTCCCTCCACCGGCGCCAGGTAATCGCCGCCCCGGGCACCGGCAGCCCCGGCCTGCCTCCTCTCCGCCGTCTCCTGTGAGTGGGAGCCTTTCCCTCCCCGCGGCCGCACTGGGACGGGGGGGTTTCTCTCGTTTCCCTCAAGGGTCAGGCCACGTTTTCCCTGCCCGGGGCGGGGCAGGGGGCGAAGTGCTCGGCGCCTCCCCCGTCACCCGTTTATCCGTTGCCCGCTGACTAGCGGCAGCTGCCGCCTGTTCCCGCCTTGGCACACCCGCTGCCGCTTCCTGCCGCGAGGGCCGGTCCCATCCCGGGTAAGGCGGGCTCCGGTGGACAGGGCCGCGCTAGGCAGCGGCGCGCGTGGGAGCCCTTGAGGCGTCGTGTCTCGGTCGGCATCCTCCTCTGGGCAGCGCGGGAGATCGGCTTTTCCCTGAGCTCGGGCAGGAGTCCAAGGAAGGCAGCAGGGCGACAGGACGTCGCGTTGGAGAGCGGGTTGGAGTTGCTGGGTCAAATGCTGATCTCTCCTGAGGGCCCCAAGTTACTGTGATCGGCGCTGTTAACGTGGAAGGAGGGAGACAAATCTCTGCTGTAGCTGTCTGCTTGCTTGGGAGCTTCTTGGCCTGGCAGTTGGAGCATTTTCTTGACAGAAGTGACTGTAACCTGCAGCTTTCCTCTCTGATTTAGAAAGACTTGATAAGTATGCTGTAGTAGCGGCGCTCACTTGCAATTGCTGAGCTTTAGTGCAAAGGTAATGTACTGTAATCCATGTTGTGGTCTGGTGCTGGGTAGAGCCAAACCTGTCTTCACTGTCCCCGGGTTGTCACCTCAGGGCAGCTGGTGCCAGTAAGCTGCTTCTGTGGGAGAAGTGTTGTTAAATAGACAAGAGTTTACAGTCAAAGAGTTTGCCATCACTCATTGAGTGAGTGATTACTTGTAGTTTTACAGCGAGAGATGATATTTCAGTATTGTGGTTATTTTGAGATGATAGACCTGTGTTCCTGATGTGGTGGTCATGTTTCATTGCTCTTCAGTAGCCACAGGGATAGAAATATGTGAAACGTGAAACTGTTCAGAGGCAGTGCCTGTTTTCTGACAGTTTCAAGAGGTTTTGTTTGCTGGAAAGAAAAATTATGTGGCTTGTCTTGTTTTATGTTTGTTTGTTTTTAAAAGGTATTGTTAGTTACAGGAAAGGCTAATCTTACCTAGTAAATTCCAGTTTCTGTGTGTGTGCAGTTCTTGCAACCTCCCTCTCCCGCCATCTGGTTTTCAGCTTAACATTACACAAAAAGGAAGTGAAATCTTCACTTATTTTGTACAAATTTTCTGTCTTGATGTTTTGCAGCTGACTGTTCCAGGCTAATGGTTCTGATGAATTACCAGGCTGGCATCGAATCCCCCCACTCACCTATGTGGGTGTATCACTGTTTGCTGATTTTCATAATATTATGCAAGTTAGTTTCAGACTTTTTTGTTGTGATGTGTATGGAGGGCTTCATTGGCAAGCTTTGTAGGGTTTTTTACATCCATGTATTAGTAAATGTGGCCCATCTGTATATCTCTTTGAATCTATGCTACTTGACTCGGTGACTGTAGGAGTTGTGCACTCTTCAGGCATTCGGGTGAAGAGCTATTTATAACGAGATGTTTCCTGTTTATAACGAGATGTTGGGTTGGATTTTGGCTTGTTAGATTAATACCGAGGTGGTTTCATGGGGCGAGTGGAGCGTTGTAGGAGTGCAAGCCGTGAAGTATGCCCTTTGTTATCTGCCCGTGAGCGTACAGTTAAAATCAACACGAGTGACGTGTAGCGACGCGTTGGCAGCGTCAGCGCCCCGGCCGCGGGACCCTCTCGCACGGAGCCCGGCGGGTTAATGGACGGGGGTTGGCCGAGACGGCAGCGTCCAGTGAGTTCAAACGCTGCTTCTGAGTGACAGGGGAAGCTCGGGGATCCTGCGGGCTTTGTTGCGGCCGGGAAGCCATTTTGGGATCCCGCGGTGTGGCATGGAACAGTATGTCCCGTGTGCCGGGGAGCCCGGCCTGAGCCCGCGCCGCCATTGCGGGTGCGCTGCCCGCCCCTCGCCCCCCGGCAGCGGGCACTGGCCGCGCCTCCCGCCCTTCCCCTGCGGTTCCGCCGGGCCGGAGCCTGGCCTGAGCGAGCGGCTGCAGCGCTCCGGGGCTCCTCGGTTCCGTGGCAGCTTGTACACTTTGACGGGGGAGGCCTGGAGCAAAGCGCCGAATCTCTTTGAATGCCGCGGCCTGGCGAGGCTTGTACGCTGAACTCCTTGTATGTATCGAACTGTGAGGTGGGCTGGAGGCTGCCAGCTTGTAACACGGCTCGCTTTGTTGCCATGCCGTGCTTCAGGGGCTGTGTATGTAAATAACGAACGTCTGTTTATTGTTTCACCACAGCTGGTTTGTATCAACCTTCCTTTTCGGAGCCATTTAAAGGATATGTAATATGGATGTGCAATATTACCGCTTTGTAACGAACCTCTTTTTGTTGGTAATGTTACAGTTTGACACCTGTGTTTGGGGATCTTGGCTGTAGTATTTATTCAGTGGTAACATACAGTATTAAATGTGAGTTCTATGACTTGGGATTATTTTTGTTTGTTTGCTTGTTTTTTGTTTTAAAGGAATGCTAATGTTTCAAGAATGTGGTTTTTAATGTTGATTTACCTTGGAGCTCATTGCTCTTCAGCCTGTTTAAGCTAGTTAATTTGGTATGTGGAAACATTCTTTATGGTGTATATCTACTTGGGAATTTGCCCTTTTTTTACCAAAAACAATATTTATATTGGTTATTCTGAATAACAATAGAAAAAACCCCCTGAAATTATGAGTAAAAAATGGTTTGCTCTCAGAACCTGGTAGGGCTGCATACTCCTGTTGCATTGATAGTAATAACTTGCCCAAAAGTATCTTCAACTTTTGTGGCATTAGTGTGTTAAATTATAGTGACTTTGCTTTAAAAGGTAGGGATAGAATAGGTCCTACTTGAAGTAGCACTACCAACATCTCTCTATAGCTTTATACTTTTTACCTCTTGTAAAAAATAAAACATGCTTTCTTGCAGATTTTCTCCTTCTTTAACAGGCAATTTGATGAATATTTCTTCTCGTGACAGGGTCCCATTTGTGAAGTAGCAGTTTACAGCTCCTTTGTCACAAAGTGTGTTTGTGAGGAAGTGCCTAGGTAATATGTTTATGGAAGTCTGTATACCGCAAAAGAGGGAGTTCGTGCTTACCTTTGCCAGGTGCTTGAAGTGTATATATAATGTGTATTTGTTGCTGCCCCTCCTTTTGATGCTTCTGTGCTTAAAAAGCCTGCAGAGCATCGGGTCACCTTCCACAAAGGCCAGGAAGTTTGCTGCCATAGTACTAGGGTTTCGTGGAAGCTGGTGGATTCTTAGAGAGATTTTCAGATAAACAGGCTGATGAGGTGGTGATGCAGTCTCTTGCCACTCAGCTGCTTGTAGCCCACATCCTCTGGAGACAGCCAAGGGGCTCTGTGTAAAAGTAAATTCTCCTGCACTGGTTACAAGGGTCCATGTGCAGCCTTGTCTAATGACCGAGTCAGAATCTGCCTCTTCTCCTGTCCTACTCTGATGATTTATAACACTGATCCAGTTGACTTGCAAGGAGGAGATAATACTTGAAATGATTGTTGTTGTCTGCTTCCCCAAAAAGGCAAATTCTGCAGGAATGTGGAAGTCGGCTTGTAAGGTTTATTTTCTAGCTAAAATGTGTGCTTTTCTTAGTTGCCTTTAGGTTGTCTTATAAATGTATACTTACTGCATTTTTTAATGTAAATGTATGCCTAGTTCTTTCTCTGTACATCCCTTAGTACTTAGAAGTAGACATTTATGGGCTTCTGAAGAAGGAAAAAGGGCTACTTAAAAGTTTGGGCCCAGGAATGCTTGCATCGAAGCTGATATTAAAAGCCTAAATCATAAATCTGTTAGGCACCCAGAATGTTGAAACTGAGCACTATATCTGTCTCCCAGATTCTGTGCCAAGTTCTATGGTTTTAAATTCCCGAAGTATTTTATTAGCATGTTTCTTTCTGATCCGGTTAGAAAAGTTTCATAAGTGAGAAGAATTAGTATGTGGAAGGTGGAGTGCTGGTAAACATGAGTGAACAAATTGGATGAAGTTATTGTCCTCCACCCACCCCTGGTCTGACCTGTTTAAAGTTCTGCTGTAATAAATATGTAGAATATTCCTAAAGAAATTGTGTCGGCCATTTGTTTTGTGGATTTCATTTTGAAAAGTTGGATAACTAAAATTAAGCTGTTGAACTAGTAGCCAGGTTTTTAGAAAAACCCAGTTTCATAGTAAATTTCAGATGCCTGTTTTGGAAAACTGTGATTATCTCTGAAGATTATTTGCAAATTCTGTGTAAGTCAGTTAAGCCTGTTTTGTTGCTTTGAAGAACTGAGTAAAGTTTTACTCCCTTTGATTCTGAATTAATTTTAGAGCATTAGACAGACATCAGACAAAGTGAATCAAACCAAACCCCTAAATCTTTTAAGAGTGATTTCTAACTATGTGGTTCTTCAGATGGCAACCTGTTATCTTTACTGGAGATCTTAGTGCAATGAAACCAAGCTATTAATAGAACTATGCATAGATACCTTTGAGGCTTTTCAGTTAGCAGTGCCATTGTCAAGTGCATATTTTATCTAACCCTAACTTAATGATATATTTCAAACCTCATAGGATAGGAAATACAATGTAAATTCTAGCAGTTGATTTCTTCAGAAATCAAGTAAAGAGAAAGCTGTTGGGGAAGGGGGAAAGAAGGGATTGTAAACAGACAATATGTTATTTTTCAAAATCTGCCGTTGCCCTGCCCATATGGGTAGCAGAAGCAGAGGGAGGAGTTGGGTAGCTAGTGAGAGCTCACTGGCATAGCCCAGCTTTCCCTGTGGGAAAACATCACTGGGTGACAAAGGCATGATACCAGCTACTGAGTTGCCATTTAAAAACTAAGCTTATTGATGAAATATGTGCTAGTCAAGCTCAGCTCCAGTGGAAAGTATCCAGAGGTTTCAAAATCTTTCTGTTGGGATGGACCAATTTAAACATATCAACCTTAATTGTAGTTTTGAATTTTGATAGGCCTATGTCTGAGAAATCTATTTTGCTGTTGTTCAAAACAATTGCTATCTGATGTTATCGACAGCTTTCATCTTGAAATTCACCCTATTTCCACTCATTAACAGGAAATCTCTCTGGTCCCCATTTCCCATGTTCTAAAAGAAGCTCTTACTTGTTGTTGAAATACGGCAGCAGTTATGTATTCTAGTAGTATTTGCTGCTTATTCTAGCAAGAGAATTAGGCTGCTTTGTTAATACCTTCCGCACTACTGATTTAAGCTTCCCCTAAACAAACAACAAATTTTATACACAAGCCAGTGAAAGCGTTATGGCTCTGGGACAAGTGGAGTAAGTGTAGAGAAAAATTGCTTAATGGAAATGCTTTCTGTGTAATAAGACAAATGTGTAAATAGCAGAAGTGAGACTTTATTTTTTGTTAACCCCACAAATGCATGGGAGATGCTTGCATTGAGAAAATGACAATGTTTAGGCCTTGAAGTTTTACTTTTTAAAAAAAAAGGAGGAAACTGTCTTCAGTTGCAAGAAATATCCTCCTGCCTTATTGACGTCAGGATTTGGAGCTGCAGGTGGACTAAGAGCATTTTCATGTTACATGTAGAGATTTCTTTTTGAGCTGCTGTAACTGGTACCTGTCACTGCTTTTGCTCTAGTTCTTATATATGTGTAACAATACACATGAAAATTTATTTTTGACATAGCAAAGTACATATCTCAAAAGATATGCTTGTTGATATTTTGATTCTAATAATTAAAGTGTAACTACGGATATCTTTACCTTAGTAGACATGTCATCACGGTTGTATGGAGTATTCTGTTGAAACAGGAACTGGAGATAATCTGAAAACAGTCAGGATTCTGCTTTGCTAACCATGTAAATCCAGGATAGCCCAATCCCTCTTTATTAGTCACAAATAACCTACTATCAAAGAATCTTCTGTAGAAAAGCAAAATTCTTCTTGTGGCAAATAAAACTGAGGAGGACTCAAGATTTGTTGCAAAAATTTTGAACTTGAAAGTCAAAGGGCATCTAATACTACAAGTAGTCACACATGTAGCTTTGCAAGTTTCTTGATACAAAACCATCAGGTTTTGTTTTGTTCCTGAAGTCATAATACCTTTCAAAGACACATGGAAAGTTTTACAAGTGTTAGTTGGATGGTTTTGTGTTGGTGATTTTTGGTGTTTTTTTGGATGTCACTCTGGAAAATGTACCTAATTCTGTGTGTGTGAATCATTTTGCAGTTAGCTCCTCTGCCAGGGTTTTTTATGACAAGAATAAATTAACCCATACCACATATCAAAATTTTATGTGAGACTCTCTTGTTGTTTAGTGGATGGTGTTCAAAGGTTGTAGAGTAAAATTATTTGACTATATGTAAAAAACTTGGTTGCACAGAGCAGCCTGTGCTTTGCTTAGTGGGCTTTCATAGCAAAACTCATTGTGAAGAGATCTCTGAGAGCATGGCTACATCATTTTCAAAATTTTTTTTATACTTAGATATTAGGGATACTAGTATAACTTAGTTCCTGTGGAAGTGTTGTAGTAGAGCTGTGATAAGAGCTTGGCTCATATTACAGTAATGTTCCCAAAGACATCGGAAACTGATGAAAATAGAGTATCATAAAGAAATTGTGGTCACAAATACACTGAGCTTCATGTGGTAATGATAAGGAATATCTAGCACTAGCAGCAATGCTGCTAAAATACTGAGAGCTCCATGTTTCTGGTGACAGTACCTTTTTTATTTCAATACTTCATGACACAGGCTGAACAATGCAAGGGCTCTTACATTGACTTGACGTAATTTTAAGTCATTGCATTACTTTATTTTCACCTTTTACAGTATGATTTGAAACAGTCAACATGGACTTTTCACGTCTACACACGTACACTCCTCCCCACTGTCTGCCAGAGAACACTGGCTATACATATGCACTCAGGTGAGAACTCTTTTCTTCTTGTAGAGAAACTAGTATGAATGTTGATTCTGGAGAGTTTAGCTTGCATGGTAAGTAGCTGACTTCTTTGAAGAGGCATGTTTTATCTAGTCTGTTTTGAAAATAACTGCTGTGACCTAAGTGGAAGAAAGAATACACGTTAAACTAACAAGGACAATAATGACTCAGTGTTTATTAGTTGCCATGGATAACTAGTCTCCGCCTGGTTACAATTCCTGTTTTATTTCTATGAATGTCATCAAAATTAGATGCTTTCTGGTATGTCTTAGTTTCTGTGTGTGTGTTTTCTTTTGCAAATTGGCACCATTTTTTGGTTTAAAACGCTGATATGCAATCATTGCTGTTAGTGTGGACCTTTTCTGGAAGAGGCATGTATTGATTTACTTTTTTCAGTCAAAACTGCTTGTTGTGTGATGTGTGAATTTTGAGTTAAATATGTCATTTTGTCTGCTGGGATGAAATTGCTTTTCTATTCTATGCCTGTCAGTTGTTATTATGTATTTAATGTGTATTAAAATATAGTATTTAGATTAGAGAATACTTGTTTACTTGCCAAGAAAACAGAAGTTGTCAAAACTGTAGAATTAAGAACGCACTAATAATATTCTTGCATTTTTGTACTCTAAAACTGTAGCATCGTCAGTTTTTGTTTGGGATCATGGGGGGATTTTGTAGCTATATTCTGGTGTCAATACTGTTGCAAATTGGGATGTGTTTTGTGTTGGATTACTTAAATTGCAATTATTCCTGAATTTTTAGGAAAACTTTTGAGTGTTGGCCAAATACAAGTGAGTTTACCTACTTCAAGAAAAGGCAGGCTTGATGATGAAAGGTGATTTGTGTGCCTTTTATCAGCCAGCAGATTCACTGTTATATTACTAAGTGGATTTAGCTAGCTCTGTGTTGTAGATGTGCCTTAGAGAGTGGCTGAAATATTTGTTTTACAGACGATAACTTTCCATACTGTGAGCAATGAAAGTAAATTTGAGTTCTTCAGGTTGTTTAGACAGTGATTTGTCTCTCTGAGCACGTTTTTCTTTAAAACAAGCTCTGAAATTGTCATCTAATTTTATTTCTTTTCCTTAGTTGTTACGTTTCTCTGAAATGATGCTAGTATGTTCTACTGTACAATATTCTCTGCAGCAATTAATCTGTCTTGCAGACAGGAATAAGTAGGTCTTTGTAGTAATTTACGAAATTACAGTTGATTTTCCTTTTTGTGTGTGTGTTTTCAAGAGTGTTAGTAATGGCTTGCTTAAACTAATATGTGGTTAAAGCCTTCTGAGCTGGGTTTTCTTTCTTGCCTGCTATTTTGTCAGAAAATAGTTTTGTTTCTCACTGAGGCAAACAAGACTATCCCAGGAGCAAAGATATACCTGCCAGGAAAGGAAGATGCAGAATGGTAAATCCTATTTGAAGTCTGGAGGGTAGGAGACAACTGGAATGTTTGACTTCCTCTGTAAATTAAGACAATTGTTTTGTAAAACTGAAAAATTGTGAAGAGACTTTTGTAGGAGAGAGTTGTTACATGTCTGGAAGCTTCTTGGCCTCCTGTTTTGCTGTGTTAAATTGTGTTAGGTTGTAGGTATTCAGAAAAGGATACAGCTGGATAAGCTGAAGTTCAAGAAGTGACTTGGTGAAGGCGGGTATAGTTGAACAATGTTGGAATTAATTTGTTGTGATTCTTCTCTGTGTAGAAAGGAATGATTAGCAAGCACTTTAAAAATTTATCTTGACAAATTATGTGAAGCCTCAAAAACTAAAATAAAGGGGAGAAATGTAGTACACTGCCTACTTTCGGGGTATCAAGAGAGTAAACTACAGTCTTTTGAGCAGACTCTTGCTGTGTGTCTGCTTGCTGAATCTGTGAAGAATGCCATGTATTATTGATGTAGCTCTTCCTACCTTGGGTCAAGCAGTATTTGAAGAATCTGAAGAAAGGATGAGTTAGGCAGAGTTGCTAATCAGAAATATTTTCATACTGAAGATCATTCCTTCTCTTCTTCCCCCAACCTGTGTTTATTTTGCTCTCATCCTGATCTGGCTTGTTCTGCCTTGATAATTCAGTCTTTACAAAATCTGTTGGTGGGTTTCTTTAAAATTGGCTTGTGCATGAAGCACTGCAGAAGGAAGTGCAGTGAAGTTAGATACCATAAAGCTATTAATAGAGTTGGCTCTGACCTATTAATAGAATTTATATTAATACTTACTGGGATTGCTGTTTGTTCGTAACTGTCTATAGTGCTTCTACTCCTACAGCCTAAATCAGAAAGGATTAAACTGACATAGCTAAATAACCTTTATCCTCCTCAAAATGCAAGTAAAACCTGTGAATCTCACCCACTTGTCAACATATAATTTACACCCCCCTATTCAGGCTGAGCTTTCCTTTTAATCACTCGTCTTTTCAGTTGTGTTGCTTTTGTCAGTTTGGGTACCTTTAACACTTTTTCTTCACAAATTTGAATTAAATTGCTAAGAATTTGGTTAGGAGGTTGTTTTTTTTTTTTTTTCTTGTGTCAGAGCATTAAATCAGGATGTAATTCTCTGCAAAACAGTTGAATCAAATCACTTGGTTTTGTATGTTCTGGAACTGATTGTTTGAAGCAATAGCTACACAACTCAAGGTAGTTTACAACCCATCTGTCCTTAGTCAGTTAATGTAAGTAATGCCCTGGTCAGAAAACAGATGAATATTCATATATTGATTATATCCTTCCATCCCTGTTGGAAGATTTCTATTTAGCTATAGGTATCTAAGTGTATTATACTTATCTTGAATAATTGAGAATTTTACTGCCCCTTTCATTCCAAGGGATACTTACAAGGACACTTAAGTTCCTACAGACAAAACTATAGCTGTGCTAAAATTGGCAGATTGTGTTCTTGTTCCACTTAGAAATATTACTTGAAAATTAACCCTCTGAGGTCTAGGACATTCTTAGCCTGTAGAAGCTCAGGTGAAGGAGATATCAAGGTAATAGTTAAGAAGCTGGAAATACAAGACTATATCCAGTCAACAGATCTGACAGCAGCCGTGGGAGCTGATTGTCAAGGGAAGGAACCAGAACCTGCACCATTTGTGTAGGTTATCCAGGAGTGCAGGCTAATTGTATCCAACCTTAAAGATGTTTTTTGGTTAGCTGCACATACTGGATAGGACTCCCATCTATGCACAGGTTCATTTCTGTCCTTGGAAAGGAAAGACAGAGGATTTTTTACTTTGATCATTTCAGTGGAAGGGAAAAAGGCCACTTTCCAAAGCATGGAAAGTGAGATGGCAAATTAGGAGACTTCTAGGTACTGTCCTGCTGACAGAGGACAGATAATAACTCTATTCATGCTGAAAGTGAATTATTATGCATAAGCAAGAGAGAAAAGATCCCTTGATAATGTTTTAAGATCCTAGAGCCCAACTCCAAGCTATGTATTCAACCCAAAATTGATATAAATGCTCATTGAGATACTTAATAACAAGTGTTCATAAACAGAAACAAATTGAGGCTGGTCACAGCTGTCATCCTGTGTACTTTGTGGTCTTGTGAATTGAGTATCTGTAAGAAACACTGGGTGAAGATGAAGAAAAACAAATGTGTAGTGGCAAGTGTAAATAGCAAAACTGAGTTCTGAAACAACTGTTTAGGGAGGGACTCAATAGTAAACTATTGTGGCTCTGACCCTTTCAGAATGAGCAGAAGGAGGAGCCATATTTAACCCTTGCTCTCACTTCCCATCAGTCAGAATGCAGACTAGCTAAATTTCATAGTTTTGAAAACTGTAAAAATTACATCCTTTTGTACCTAACCAAAGGGAGACTTAAGTCTGTTTTCACATAACTCCAGGCTTATTTTCTCTCTCCTTTTCATATAAATGTAAGCAAGGATTAATAAGCATAATGTATGTTGTTATGTATTCTGGGTTTGTCTTAAGCTGCGCTTAGACTCCTGCCTTGCACAGGATTGCACTGCATGTGGCAGCATTAGGGCAGGCTAATAAGGTCAAGCAGGTAGTGCCAAAGACCTGACATCACTTTCATGTACTACTAGGCAATTGGAGAAGTTATTTTGGGCAAGCTCTGGTCTAGTCCTGTGGGCTGAGTGCCCATTTGCTGGAGCAACTAGATGTTTTCCTGCAGTGCATTGTCTGGGTTAGATTTTTTTTAAATCTGAAAGAAATGCAGTTCATGTGCTCTGGCACAGTCTGAGCTTACATGCTTAGCTTTGCATTGTAGAGCAGTCAAGAAACTTGTTTTAAAGGCACCTACCTTGCCAAAATTAAATCACTGCTCTAGCTACCAGGCATCCTGATGTTAAGCCATTTGTATGCCAAAGTGACACAATAGGTATGGTATTAGTACTTTGTAATGTTCTGGAATCTCTGATGATTGTGTAAGGTGGACCTGCTTCTGCAGAGGGGTTGGACTAGATGATCTCTAAAGGTCCATTCCAACCCTACCATTCTATGATTCTATGAATTTGCTTTGTCACAAATGTTTTGTGGTAGCTGTTTATATGTATTATTGAAAGGGAAACCTTCCATTTCAAATACAGACTATTATAAACTGACTATGATTCTTCTACTTTAGGCTAAGCTTCTGTTACAGTGTTTCTTACTGACTCCTCTATTTAATATGTTTGTGTTTACCGTGTGTTGCTTTGTCTTCATTGTAAATTTTCGTGGAGATCGTGAGAGAATCAAGTGTAAAAGTGTGATGTATATTACTGGGGTAATGATGTGAAACTGGTCTACATGTAAACTTGCCTTCATAGGATAAAAACAGATGAAAGACACTAAATATTTTTTGTATATGTTCAGAGTTAAGAGATCTTTTAAATGCACTTTTTAAAAATTAATGGTAGTTAAACTAATATAAAGAAATCTTTTAAGTATCTTAAAGGGAAGAAATTCCTTTTTGTTGGGAGATAGAAATTCAGAGTAGTGTGGCATATGGATCTTTGGGTTTTCAAAACAAGGAGTTGTCAAAAAAGTAAACCTATATGACTATAAATGAATCTTTACCTTACATCTTAAACTGCATCAGCATTTTTGATTTGCTAGGTGTAGAAGTGTCTTGTGAAGGGCTTCCTATCTCAAATTGATTCTCAAAAGGAACTATGTGTCTGAGGCTGTATAACTAATAGTTGTCCTGACTCAACTTCAAACATTGTTTCCATGCTGATTGTTTCTTTCTAACTGTGATTTTTATTTCAGTTGTTAAACTTGTCATATGAATTGCTTGAGAGAACCTTGAAGATCTCTGTACTCTTCAGTTATTTGGCACATCTTGTGGGAATTGCTTCATAAGCCTGGATAAACTACTCTTAATGGAAACTTGGACTAACTGAAGGGCATTATTTGTTACTGGGGAAATTTTCTCTTAAACTCTGGTAACTTTGCTGTTCTTATTTTGCTGCAGTTCAAGTTATTCTTCATCTGCTTTGGATTTTGAGACTGAAAATAAAATAGATCCAGTATTTGATTCACCAAGAATGTCACGACGTAGTTTACGGTTAGCTGCTGTGGGAATTAGTAAATCAGATGATGCATGGAAAGATAGCCATGACAGCTCTTATGTCGGAAATACGTCCTTCAGAGAACAGTCTTCTAAGTAAGCATTTTTTTTTAAATTGTCACAAGTTAATTCATTATTTAGTCTTGAGACTTCTTGTTTGAACTTGGCGGTACAAACACAGGTTACCTACCATTTTATCCTTTGTTCTCAGTGTTTACTGCCATACTTTGAAAATTATGTTCAGTGCATGGTATGCAATTGAGGCTTTGCAAATGTGTAGATGCTCGAGTGTGAGGATTTTCTTTGAAACTTGGTTTGAGCTGTCCGTAAGTCACATCCATGTTAAAACACATTGATTTGTTTTTCATTTAAAGTGAGAGATTAAGATAAATTAGCATCTCTAGTGTTACGTCTTATTTGCCTTCGCTTTGTTTCCTAGGATGGTGAAGCAACGCAAAAGTATGAATCAGCAATCTGGCAGCGCAAGACACACGCCAAGGAAAAATCTACCCAGCTCTTCCATTTTTAGCCAAAGCAGTTTCAATAGCCATGCCAGTGAGGCATCAATGGTATCCACTGTATTGGATGAATCTTTGATTCGAGAACAGACAGAAGTTGATCATTTCTGGGGTAAGTAATCAATGCTATTGCTTATATCTGACTGAACTGCTTATGGCTTCATGTGTATAAACATAGATCTACATCTCTCTCTTTTTCCCTACATGCTTTTCCTTCCTGCCCTCAAGGATGTCTGCGTATAATCTTTTGCTGTAGGTGTCTGCTTCTTAAGATGCCTACTGGAAATTCAGTCCAGTGGGTAAACTTGATTCACTGACATAGTGAACATCAGAACATGCTGCACAGTCAAGTTAATATGCTGGTTAAATGTATACAGTTTTGTGATGCAACAACATAGATTGTGTAGATGTACTTATCTGTTATAATCACTTTCTTAAAATGTACAGAGTACTGTATTTGAAGAATGGTGAACATTAAAAAGCCCAAGGACAAGCAAGTTTAAAGGCATTTTCTGCTTTGTTTATAAGCAGAAGTATGATTCATCTTAACATACCTTAATCTGAAAGTTTCAAGTTAGTGGCACTTCAGGATTTCTTGAAAGGGTGTTTGTGTGTGACTGGTGGGCTTGTTTTTGCAAGTAAATGCAGGTATGTTTTTCTGGAACATGATTACTTCATTGAAGAGGAAAATACGGGATTTGTCTACATGAAGTATTATCTATGTAAAGTACTGTGTAGGAGAAGATCAAGAGCTTACTATTATCTCCCGATTCAGACTACTTGTTCCTAGTCAATATGCTTTTGACCTTCCCAGAGTCCTAATGTGAAGACTTGTTTCAATCTCAGTAGAATGGGTTCTAAACTAGATTATCTGGCTCTTTAAACAGAATCTTCAAATACAGAAGTAGTTACCAAGCAACAGAAACAGCATAAGCTTATAATTAGGTGCTTTAAAGTCACGTGAGAGCTAAGAAAAGGTGTAGTTGTCAATATTATTTTCTCTGCCTCTTCCATAGTAGAATGCTTTTCACTAATCATTATCCCACTACGTTAATGTCTGAATATATGGATCTACTAACATGGTGGACAGTGGCTTTTCTTTGTAGTCTTAAAATAAATGGGACTTCCAAGTTCATCTTGGGTATCTTAGTTAGTTATGGGACTTGTTTTTATTTGTGACCAATTTTTTTTTTTCTCTTTTTGAAGGTCTTGATGATGAAGGTGACCCTAAAGGTAACTACACTTTTCTTTCCCTTCTAAATATGTTCTATTTAATGGTAATTAGTGGTCGTAATGTTGACATCAATGCACTGAATGTTCTACTCTTGCTTTGCTAGGTAGTGATACTACAATGATGCTAAATGGTGATATAGCAACAGCAGAAACACAGACCACAATGATCAATGGCTACACTTGCAGCGACTGCAGCATGCTTTCTGAGCGGAAAGAGGTTCTTACAGCATACTCAACTTCTCATGTGCCATCTTCCAGAATTTACTCAAGGGACAAGAGCCAGAAACATGCATCTAGTATGTTACTTTTTCTTGTGTTATCTCTCTTTGTCTTGTGTTATGTTAACTGGATAGCAGAGTGGTATACCACTATGTAGTCTTACTTAAGCACTTTCCTACCCTGCTAAATTTACCAGTAACTAAATTCTAGAGATTATATTAAATACCTTTTCCTATATCAGTCAAAACTTGATGTACTTGTTCACTTCTGACACATAGTTACCAACTTTTTTTTCACTGCTGCTGTAGGAATTGAAACAATTTTAAAATGGAAACGCCATGATATCTTTAACAAGTTATATTTCCAAACTGATTTGAAACAATTGCTGTGCAAACCAGCAATGATCAGAAGAGTCTCCTGGTCTGATATTGGATAGATATGTGTCTGTTTGAGGCTTTTGGTCAGGATTTTCAAGATAGAAATTTCTTCTATACAGTCCAGTTACAATTTTTTTTCACAAACTTTCAAGATTGAACAGAATTCTGTCTTTGCAGTACTTCTGATACTCAAGAAATTTCTGAGATACCTTTCTTCTTTCTACTCTGTTTTTTTTCTTCTCATTTAACCTTGCAGCTTATTAGAGTGTTGTTTAGAAGCTAAACCTCAACTACTTGAAAAATTGAACTCTGGAAAAAACCAATTCCAAACAAATTTGCTAGTGATTACATTCCTAAGGCTCAAAACCAAATGAATCTTCTGTAAATAGATTGCCTTGCAAAGGTAGAAACTTATGTTCTATGAATACTCATCCTCAATGTCTTGACTGTGCCTGGCTCTTATACAGCATCTTGAATTTCTTGATGGTCGGTAGTCTTTAGTTATCACTTTTTCTTGATGTCCTTGAATTAGAAAGCAACCAATTCTGGAATTCTATAGATGTGGTGTTCTGGAATGAAATGTGTTTTCAATTGCAAAAAAAATCAGTTCATTTGGACTATAAGGTATGTCTTCCAGGCAAGTACAGGTAGGAATTCTGTTGGCTTAGCTTAGTGAACTAAAAGTGACACTGTATGAAAACTGTTCTCTGTGCTCTTGATTTGGTTTTGTTCTTTTTTTAAAAAAAAAAAACTTTCAAAGAACTCATATTTGTACATTCCCTTTAACTTTTATCCAGTAGTTTGAGTTAAACTTGGAGAGAATAGGGAAAAGGGCACACAATCATGGCAGGGTTTTGGAATGTGGCTGAAGGAAAGCATCAGTATGGGGGACTTCTTCAGCACCATGGGAAGAAAGCTGTATTTAGCATTTGGGGCAGGTCACTGCAGTAACTTACTCCACTGTAAAAGCAGAGAAATGAAGGTGAAAAATCCTCACCATTTCAAATGCAACAAGAATGTAGTTTGGCTCTTTGGATCTGTGACCCACAAAACCAGTATCAACAGCTCACACCACTGAGAAATCTTGACTTATGTAAGCAAGGAATTCATTGCTATTTAGAATGATTAGTTCTCATGAAGAAAAGATGTTCTTGCTGAAGTCATACATTCTGTCTTGAAGATGTTTTCCTAAGGATGTGTAGTCCTTACACTCAATTTTACAGCAGAGATTTCGTATCCAGGCTTTTCAAACAACACTTGCTTAAGTTTTATGCTCTTGGCTAAACAAAGGTTTTCTCTGCTTAATCCTCACTCTTTCACATGCTGGTGGTCACCAGAGAATAGAAGCACATCTTTATGTAGGCAAACAATTTGTGTTCACACTGTTTTTTTTCAATAGGAGGAACCTATTTCTACATGAGTAGGATTCTGCAACTGGTCAAACATGCCACAGCATCTTTTGCATCATTATTAGTGCAACTATTTCAAATGGTTTTGCTGAAGCTGAGTTATGAATATAAAGGTACCTTTTCAGTTGTCTTCCTTAGTCTCCACACAAAGCCAGAGTGTGTGTGTTACTTTTTCTTCCTTATGGGCTTCACCTTTGACACTCTGGTATTCTTTTTCTATAGTCTTTTGACCGGCTCCTGTCTTTTTTCCTTTTTTTCTCAGTTGTGCTACTCTTTTTTTCATTTTTTTTCCCTTGTTTTGGAAGCACTGGAATTCACAGATGAGATCTGTGTTGTGGTTAAGATTCATGTGTTGATTTTTATTGTGAAGTGGTAGAAGGTAATGGTCAAATTGAGAAACTTAAGTTGATAGTTAAAAACTGCTTTGTATTGTAGTGTTAAATCATAACTTCTCAGTGTCTTTAGGTTTTGACTATCTTATTACCCTTAAGCCTACTGTCCACTTAAAGCTTGATTAGATCTGTCTTGCAAAACTAAAACTACTGTCGTCACTGTGCACTGCTCCAAAACAACATCTTGTTTTCCCTGAAAATGTTCATGTTGTCTTTGGTGCTTTTTCTTATATTAATTCATGCTCTATGAGTGAAGTTGAATTGCTGTAGGCAAAAGGTAATTGATTTTTGTGTGTGAGTAAAACTTTGTTCTGTATCAGTGCTTTATAACTTACACGTGCTCTCTTCTCAGTCCTTTTAAGTTCTTGGGTAAAACCAGCACAGAGGTGTAATGGTTGGGCTGTTTGACAGAACGATGGGAATAGGGACTCAAGATTTGGTGAGATCTTCCACAGGGGCTTTTTTACTAACTTTGCTGTCTGAAAAGAAGCAGAAAGTTTTTAACAAAAAAGCCTTCATTGAAAGAAGAGGGGGGAAAAAAAATAAATTACACATAGTAGGCTTCTCCCATGATAATTTTCATGTTTCTTCTGAGTAACCTGGCTTTAATAGGGAACCAAGCCAGTTTAGCTAAAATCTGCATATGATAACTAAAATGTGCAGATATCAAAAGCTTTGAACTTAAACTGTAGCCTGTGTATCTCTTTGAATGTGTTGCAGCTCACTCAGACTACTGTGGAAGCATGAATGTAAAGGAATTTTACAGAGAAGATAGCCATCTTGGTGTAAACGAGGAATCAATATGTAAGTATAACGACTGATAGTATATTTTAGCCTTGGGGTATACATCAGATTGTTGCTCTATTAGTGATATTAAGATGCACTGTGACTGTATGGAAGCTAGAAGGTGAATGTTTGGTTTGCAACTTAGATGTAAGAGTCAGAATAGTTATTGACCGGTGTACTGTGATATTTCCCCAAGCAATTTTGTTCCATTGAAGTTTGCTTAGTGGTTTTTGGTTTGATAACTGACACTGTGACCTTAACTTGTTCAAGATACTTTGTAACAATTTTGATTTGATCTTTACTTTATCCCATTAACCGACTGTTACCACAACCAACAGGTGATGACTGTAAGGGGAAGAAACATCTTGAAATACACACCACAGACCACATGCAATCCTCATGGGCTAAAAGGGTAGCAAGGACCATTTGGCACACCTTTTCTTATGCAGGTTGACTTGGACCTTTTTTCTTTTACTTTGCATCACAGTCTCACAATGCTAACACTGGTTTGTGTTTGGGTTTTTTTACCTTCACTTACTAAAGTAGATTACAAGTTTGAAATGCCTAGAAAATTAACTTACTTAACTCCTTTCCTCTCTGACTTCTTGCTCTGATTCTGGCTTTTGTACAAGCTTGCCACACCTCTTACCTAATAGTAAAAACTAGGTTTTAGCAAAAACATAAATCTACATTAGAACAAGCCAGATTGGTAATTTATTGCACTTTGGGGAAATCTGTATACTTGGTTCAAAAGCTGCCTTGAAGTGAAAGCAAAGTATGAGGTATCGGTATGCAGATTATTTGAATGAAGGGTTTTTAACATCTTATTTTTGTTCTAGTGGTAGTCAATTTTTACAGGAATCTTATATAGGGATAGAATCTTCCCTGTGAGATGAGCGTTCCCTAGCTTGAATGGCAGAGGCATCGAGAATCTGTTGAGTGCTCTTTATTCAGCAAAGGAAAATGGTTTGAGACACTCCAGTCACCTAAATGCTTTGCAAAATATTGGGTTGGTATATCTATAATCCCTCAGATTAACCAAGACATATCCGCTAATCTAAAAATGTAGGATTATTTTCTAAGTGTATACTTTGCAGTTTGTTCTGTAGAACAAACAGTCCTAGTCTTGGATATAGTAATTGTTGTCTTCAGTGGGTTTTGAGTTACAGCAGTTTGTTACAGTGCATTGTTCATTTTTATTGTTGGTTTTGCTCTTTTTAAGAGACTCAAAACTACTGAAGATCCTTGGAAACATTCAGTTGAATGAAAGTTTCCTGCTTGTAACTCTTAGTTGGGAATGTTTTCTATTATTTGTCAGTATTTCTTAGACCTCATTAATTCTTTCACTGGGACTTTTAATTTTTAGCTGTACCCTCTTCTACATATGAACTTAGATAAAGAAAAATTGATGTATAATTCAAAACAAGGTACTTTTAAAGTAATGATATATTTAAAACTTGCTTCTATGGTAATACTTTTTTTTTTGCTATTCTGTGCTGTACTTAGCATGGCAATATTAGATAAACATGCTACAAAATGTAAACTTTGGTTTTTGGAAGAGTTATCTATTCTAATGATATGGATGCTGTTGATCTTTCTGGTAACTACTATACGTGAGAATTCTGTTACTAAATTGTCTATGTTTGACTTCATATTTATCAGTGGCTTGCTTTGCTTTTAAATAGTGAAGAAGCAAGTTTGTAGATTAAAGAAAGGTATGGTTTAAAATTATGCTGAATATGTCATGGGCAGGAGACTGAGTCTGTTTGTTCATGGGCTGCAAAAGAACTTTCAGATCATTTATGTGTGTTACCACATAGAGCTAATTTGTTATAATCTAGGTTACTTTATGCTTCACGTGTTGCGAACAGTGGGAGCAACGGGATGGCTTGTGTCTCAGAAGGTGGTGTCTCTACTTTGGCTGGCCATTCTTTCTCCAGGTTACTATCCTAATCTCTGTGTGTGTGTGTGTGTGGCCTGTTTTTTTTGACAAACTAGGCATCTGCAGTATGTGGCTTATACTAATTCCACTATGCTTATTCTGTAGCTTTTCTGTCTTGAAATGCATGTGCTACTTTATTGACTAAAATATGCTTAATGAGAAGATATATTTATGTTCATAGGCATTGTGGGAGACTAACCAGACTGTTTTATGAGGGAATGAGCATGAATAGCACAGAATGTGGGGTGTCGAGAACAATGGAGTGTATTTGGTTTGTTGGTCACTTCTTATCTCAGTATACTTCTTGGCAAAAAATGATGCTGCTAATCTGTGTGTTTTCTGTAACATACCAAGGTCTTCAATGCATGATAACTTGGATTGAAATATTAATACTGAGTTTCTGGCAAGATGGCATTGTTATAACAAATGAGCATTTAATCTTTTTGCATGACTATTGGTTTTATCGAATAACTGATATTTTAATACTGTCATACTTGTGATATCTAGATATTTACAAGCTGCATGTGTTGCCTGTACTCATGCATTTCTCTGCTGTGCAAAGTATTCTTGGCTACAGTTGCATATGCTTCTGCTTTGTTTCTTGAACATGTACCACAGTAATGACATTCCACGCTACCATATTGTCTTCTAGGGAGGGCAGCTTCTGGCATGTTCAGGTTGCTCAGAGCTGGGTGGTATCAACTTGTTACTCTGATGTCTTTTCTCAAGGTATTTCTTCTGAGAAGGTGTGTATCCTTTGAAAAAATGCTTTGTGAGCAAGTTATTTACCCACTTAAAATATAAACCAATAAAACATAACTGTATTGTTTTTTGTAAACTTTTTTCTTTATCTAGATGCCTTCCAAAGATCTACAAGCTGTTACTCTTTCTTATTCCACTCCTGCTTCTATTAGGTATGTAAATCACTTAGTTTTATTACAGATTGGTGAATGCTTACTACAGCTGTTCAAAAATAGCATTTTTACTTGAACTTCCAGTTTTTGAAGAAGATGCAGAAGCAAAAAAGAGCAAGTTTGTGTTTGAACTAGGTAGTAATTCAGGCTTTCAAAGTACTGACAAGGCAGAGAGCTTTCCCTATGCTGTCAAAGGACTGCTCTTCATTTTATTTCATATAGCTCTTTAGACGGAGTAAGTAAATGCATAGAGGCCCTTTTTTGTTTACCTCCCTTATAGTATTAGGAATGAGTTCATAAAGAGTAGGGTGCAGACTGATTGCTTTGATTGTTATCAGTCTCCATAAAACTGATTAAGTTCTTTTACCAACTCATCCTAAGTCTTTCTGATGCTCTAGACCATGTTTCAGTAGCTTAAAATACTATTAACCAGACCAGATAGTTGACAATACTTGAGGTGAGCTATCTACTTTAAGTAAACTCGACTTAAAACATTTATCAAAAGTGCTGGGCAATTTCTGAAAGAGTTTCATGTGTTTGTGTGTCTGAAACTTGTAGTTACTTTATGGAGAAGATGAAGCCTCTCTTTCAGTAGGGATTCAAAATCCTCTGTACTAGGGACCATAAGAAAGGAAGAAGTTACCCTGTGTAGAAAATGCTGCCGCTCCTCACTAAGATATTGCAAAAATAAGTGTAATCTTTGTTAAATGCTAGATTATTTCCATGGAAGCTTAAGTTTCCCCTAACTTGTTTTAGATACCGTGAAATGTGGTATGTAGTAAGTGGGGTATAAGACAAGATATTTTCCATTGAGATAAAGAGCAGTATTTGCATCTGCCTACAGTGAGTGTGGCTTGTCTTAATCATTAAGTGAGATAAGGTCCCAGAGAAGAAGCAGTAATATGAGATTAAGGGTATGTCTTGATACATAAACTCAAGTTGCCTGCTATACACCTGTGTGTGAGTGGTACTGATGGGTGTTCCCTAATATTCTTGAGTGTTTGACTTAAAATTTTAAAGCTGCCTCATTTTTATTTAGACTGCAGTAGCATCCACTGTGTGACATCTACCAGGCAGACTTAAGGTAGCTCATGGCCTTAAGACGGCAGTTTGTAGACAGAAGAAGTCTTGAGGGAGCATTTCCTTGAACACCCTTTTTGCATTTTATTTCTGATGTAGGTATATGGTTCTGGGGTTTCAATGCCTTCACTTTATTATTACCTTCATTGAACTGGACAAGAACTGATAGAATACAGAGAACAGAGGACACTGTTCGTGTTCCTGAACCACAGGCTGATTTTTCTTACCCTATGCAGCCTCCAAAGGTAAGAGAAAACAGTCTAGGGAAAAACTTTAATATGTTTAAGACTTGTTAAAGTCAGTGTCTTTAGTATTTTGCAGTAATACTTGACACAACAGTAATGTAAATAATTGTATTTATTTTTTATATTAAAAAAATATCTTTATACCTTAGGATACCATAAATATCTTTGATTCTGGTCGTATAAGTGAGCTGGAAAAGCAAATGGCCTTCGTGTCTGACAGATGTCATCACCGTGATGAAGAATATAGCAAAATGATGCTTTTACTCCATAATCTTCAAGATCAGGTTGCCCAGATGAGTGACAAAAGTGAAATATTAAAGCTAATAAAAAATGTGATGAATCAACATCTTAAAGATCTTAAACTGGAGGAAAAGGTAAGATAGTTACTGATGCTTTCTGGTACTGATCAAAGTATCCTGTTTTAACCATGGAGACTGAGTGATTTGACTTTAGGATCCTTTTTCAGTTACAGAATTAACTGATAGGTAACAAATGCCATGGAGTAGTCATTGGCATTTCTTCCTCTGTTATTGCTGACAAAGAAATGATTTTTAGATAGGTGGTCTAAAGTAGAATCTTACATTGCTGAAAAGTAGCTGGATTTATCCCATTCTCATATAGAGACAGAAGATTATAGGAAGGACTAGCGATAAAGGAGTTTTGTGATAAACTTCCCTGTGTATAACCCCCACTACTGCTGAATCAGACCTTCATATTTACTACAGATTCTGTAATTTATCACACTACCTAAAGGATAAGTGACTTAATTTTTATTTCATTCTGTGTTTATGGTTTGTAGAAAAATCTCAGTTATGCTATTTGTACTCAGAAAATGCACCACTTTTTTCTTCCCTGTTTAAGACTGACTTCCTGGCTTTACATCAAGAACACGAGTCGCGCATCCTGACACTGGAAGACCTTCTTGGAAGACTCTCTGCTGAATCCAAGGTATTGAGTTAGCCGTGCTAACTTGCTCTAATTGTAAGCCAAGTAAGTTTTTTGTTGGCTATATCCCAGCCCTCAGTTTGCTTTATCTGTTAGTGTTGTTAAAAATCTCAAAAATTGTTTGTATTGTTCCTACTTGAGAAGAGTTTCACTACAAAGATTAAAAGTTAGTCACTTGACCAGTGAGGCAGGTTCTATTTAGAACAATACAGAGGTACAAACATAAGTGTGGGGAGAGAGATCTGTATAGGTGGTGCTAAAATGCATCCTTTTAATTTAACGTTCTTCATCCTTTTTCTGTTGCTTGTCTTTGTTCCTGTATGTTAAAACTACCTTTTGTATCCTTTAGGACATCCAGAAGGAGCTTGACATAGCCAAATCAAAAACAATGAGGTATAAACCCTTTCCAAATATTTTTCTTTTTCAATCCTAGTGCTAACTGATGGGGGTACACATGTTGTTCTTTGAAATACAACAATCCTTTTCTTTGTATCAGTTAACTGACCTTAAGAATTGGTGGTGTCAGCAAGAGTGTTTCTTAGACTTTAACTGTGATGCCAGACATCAGCACGAGGCCTGTTTCCAGTGTGTGAGTTGTCTTCCTACAACATGTTTTACTACAGTTGGTTAGATGGAGGAGCAAAATGAGTGACTTCTCATCCTCTTATAAATGCATTAGAATTTATGCATTGCTTAGTGAAGTATACAGTAACTGCCTTCCATAGGATTTAAATATAAAGTCTTGAATTATATCAGTTCTGACCTTCATCTCTGTTTTTTGTTTATCAGCTATACTGCTTTCCACTCAAGTACAGTGTAATGTTGAGATAAAAACTGCACTTCGTTAAGTAGTTTCCCATTGGGAAGAGGAAAAGAAATATGTCAGAAACAGTAATTTAAATGGGATGTAACTATAAAATGGCTTTAGAATTATGCTTGATACTTTTTTTATTCCCCCTATAGCATGTACTGAACAGTCATTTATGTTGGTTATATGTGACCTGTTACTTAAGCTCAACTTGTTACCTGCCTCTTAACTTATTCTGCTTTATGTAAGGTAACCTGAAACTCACTCTAGCGGGTGGAAAACTCATGCAAACAAAGGTTTACTGGTTTGCCATATATGTGTTTGACTTGACTTGTCAGCCTGATGATGTTCTGAAGTCATCATTGCTGGATTTAGTCACAACTTCAAAATACTTTAGTTTGGATATTAGTCTTAAATATGCCTTAAATAACACCTTCAAGGAACTGCAAGCTCACAATGTGTCATCGTGAATAACTGAACTAGGAAGGCACTTTGTATTAGACAAGTATGTTCTTACACCTTTGGAATGATCATTGTTGGAATGATTCAAACTACTCTATCCTAATTATTGACTCCTTGTTTTTGTCAGAGATGATGATGAACATAATCAACTTTTGTCCAAAGTTAAAAAGCTAGAAGTAGAGTTATCTCGGATGAAATCAGAGCTGTTAACTGAGCAAAGTGTGAAGACAAGTTGTGAGAAAATAGATGCCATTCATGAAAAAGTAGGTTCTGTAACTATATAAAACTTAGTACTGCTTGACTTTGTTCACTAAGCACTGCAATAAGTAATGTGAAGGTTGTATTCATCTTAAAGAATAGTAGTGTTTTATGCAATGGTACTGTAAGTTTTTTCCATTAGTATGTAACACTTTGCTAGATGAGTTTATGGCTTGTTTTCTACAATGGCAGGATCTTTGCCATTAAGATACGATGCAATAGCAATTCTTAAGATATGATGCAACAGCAGTTCTGTGTATAGTCCTCTGCTGTTCTTACTCACATGTTTTGCCCAACCCATGAAAATGGGGAAAAGAAAGTTATGTAAAAGCAAGTTAGGTTTGTGACCTGAGAGGTTCTTAAAAAAACAATCAGGCTTAAATTCTTCTGAAGTCTGTTATAAGATCTAACTATGATGTAGCCAACAAAATACAACATTAACTGTTGGTACAAGATTATCAAATTTAGCTAAAATACTATTTGTGATAATGCTCAAATACGATCTAACAATTGTGTATGGCATTAAAGCATACTGTGAGTGATTAACCAACCTGCTTAACTAGGCCTAACAAGCACACTGCTCCCCTTAGAGTTGCCACGTTGAATTCTTTGAACTGCTGCAGCCAAATTTTTACTCTGATGTATTGGACCCCAGACACAAACTGCACAGTTTACGTAGGGCTTTATGTGTGTCTTGTTCATCAAACCAATGAAACACCCAGATTGCCCGTGTGTCCTTCTGCACACCTGACTGGTCTGTTACTTCAGTGTAAGTCAGTGTGGCTAAAACGTGTGAAAGCCAGGCTTCTGTGTAGTACTGAGTGGATATTATATACATATATAGTATTACTAACTGGTTTATGAATACTAATAATTTCCATTATAATTAATGGCTTCTCTAGGTAGATGCCCAGGTCAAAGAATCTGTCAAGCTAATGTTTTTTGGTGATCAACAAGAACATTTTCCTGAATCCCTTCTCCAATGGCTTACATCCAATTTTGTGAGCAAAAGTGATCTGCAGACTTTGCTACAGGATCTAGAGTTGCAGATCCTCAAGAATATTACTCTCCATATGTCTGTTACAAACCAAAAACTAACATCTGAAGTAGTAACAAATGCTGTGACTAACGCAGGGATTTCTGGAATCACAGAATCGGTGAGTGAGTTTAAGTTCTCAAAAGTTCAACTAAAACTATAAATAATCCTTTTATAGGCATTTTGTGGAGCATCAGTATCAGTATAAATGTTAAAGTCTAAAGAAATGTTGGGGTAAATAATTGAAATGGGGACAGCTACAGAAAAGGCATGCTATTCAAGGCATGCATCTTGAAAATTGAAGAATTTCTCAAAAAAACACTAAGTATACCAGAGAAATGTCTCTGGGTCTTGGGAAGATTGGGGGCAAAAAATGTAACCTTTGAAAAAAACACCTGTCAAGATGCATTAAATCATGCATTAAAAACTGCCTCTGTCAAGACTTGATGGACTGCAGCATCTCAAAAAGATGCTTCTATACATAAACACAGGTGTGAATAATATCAACTGATAAAATAATAGATGCATAAAAATCTTTCTCTCTCCATTCTCCTCTGTGTCCATCTGTAGCAAGTACAGATAATTGTAAACAATGCCCTGAAACTCTACTCTCAAGACAAGACTGGTATGGTGGATTTCGCTTTGGAATCTGGAGGTAAATAGGAGAGGAAACAGCATTTTTACTATTCATGTTATTTAGGGTGTTTACTAAAAATCTTGAAGGATAAAGGTTAGTAGTGTCCTTGTGTGTTGCCTGATCATCAGACTGCTGCAATCTGTGCCTGCTTACAGGGTTATGAATCAGCCAAGGTATGCATGGATGGGGAGAGACTAGTTCTTGCATACAACTGGGTAGTAGAGAACCTCTGATCTGGGGTGGGGAGGGGGAGTTGCACACCAGTGACCCCACTAGGGAAAGTTAGTATTTTTCAGCCCTCATAACAATATGTTAAAGAGGTTTTTTTTTATTTAAAACAGTGTACTTTATCAACATTTTGTCCCCAGAAAATTACTGGACTTTTAAAATATGGTTATTAAAATATAGGGTTTTTTTTCCTGGGGAAAGTAACTTATGTTCATTAGGGTTTGTAAAATCTCTGCCTTAAAAGTGTTTAGGAAGAAGTGATTAATTATTTGTGGTAACTTGACATATCTTTTTTGAGGTGGCAGCATTCTGAGTACTCGCTGTTCTGAAACGTATGAGACCAAAACAGCATTAATTAGCCTCTTTGGAATTCCTCTGTGGTACTTCTCTCAGTCTCCCAGAGTGGTGATTCAGGTAATTAAAGACTGAGTAAACAAATTCAGCAGTTATTATTTTGCACTGAGTGATTTGGGTTGGTTTTTGGATACTGGATGTTTCTGTCTAATATATGGTGGGTTGATTCTGGTAGTTCCTGGGCACTGCGGAAGTCCTGCTCTAGTAAAATTAAGACCCTTATAGGAGGTTTAGGTGATGCCTTGGACTTCTGCAATTAGTTTGTGTTAAAGTAATCTCAAGGTGGATCTTCAAAACACTGCTGGTACTTCAGGTGGATATGCTGTCTACCTGAAGAATTCTCCTAACCAGATTACGTTCTGCCACTTACTCTCTGGGACTGTCCCTAATAATTTGGACTGAATTTCAACTCTTTAATACAAAAAGAAAAAAACATTACAAAATACTTGTGTCTTTGTTGGCTTTGTCCCATGCTGTTCTCTCCTTCCTCCTTCTGTCTAGCCGGACATGTATCCAGGAAACTGCTGGGCTTTCAAAGGATCGCAGGGATATCTTGTAATTAGGCTTACAATGAAGATCTATCCAACTGCCTTTACAATGGAACACATACCAAAAACACTTTCACCAACAGGAAATATCACCAGTGCTCCTAGGAACTTCTCAGTATATGTAAGTTCATCTCTGAACTTAAGCTGATGTCTGTATGTGTTAAGTGGATCTGTGTTGTATATCTCATGAAATAGCGACTTAAGGGAGGACAACTAAGAAAACCTGTTTCTGTCATTGCTCTTACAATTGCTGGTTTTTAAGAGCTTTGAGATTAGTAATATAATTGTTACAACTAATTTTGGGCAAGTTTCTTTTCTCTTGCTTTATAAAGCAGTGGGCACTCTTGAAGGGAGATGGTGATTCTTAAATTGGTATAGTTCTTTTGTACATTTTAATTGTTCTATCCTTCCTCTACTCCCCTGCCCACAACTTTGGCTCTTCACCTTATCTGTCATGTGCCTTAAGTCTGGTTTTAAATTGCTTTTAACTAGCACCACAGTTGTGTAGGCATGATTGCAGAACAGAAGACCACAGGGTACATCAGAGTATAGCTGTGGTATCTAAGAATATTTTGTCTAGTTCTTTTAAAAGCTTAAGCAGTTATCTGAATCTTGACTTCCATCTTGTTTAAAACCATGATGTTTTCTCTTTCTTGTTTGTCCCTAGCAGTTCATATTGTACACTGTGATAGGGGTTTTGCCATAGAAATGGCATGAAAACACATAAACATAGCACAACTATTTTCAGTGCAGGAAACTCAAAACACATGACTGTGCCTGAAGCAGCATAAAGGGATGGGAAACATTCTGATCCTGGTCTGGACTTCTGAGTACTCTCTTGCTGCTCAGTTATGTAGGCATGCTTCTGGGTTTGGCTTGACTTCAAATTTAATGGAAACAAAAATCTTGTTGTTACAGGGTCTAGATGATGAATATCAAGAAGAAGGACATCTACTAGGACAGTATATGTATGATCAAGAAGGAGAGCCACTACAGATGTTTCCAGTGATGGTAAGTCTGGATGGTATGACTTAAAGCATCAGGAGAAAGATACTTGTGCTTTCTATGGTGGGGCACAATGAGCAGTGAAGGAAAAAGACCTCACTCTGTTGGGCTCTGTAGAAACCAAGAGGGAAAGCATCTGCCACACGCTTCAAAACCCATGGCCTAAATAGATGAGAGAGGAGGAACGGTTTGTGCTGTCTGGACACAGATGGTGTGGCAATGCTGAACGCATGGAGAGTCTACTTCATGCTGCTTCTGACACCTTTCATAAATAACAAGTTGTAAGGCAAGGAGGGTGCTGCTCAGAGCAGCAGGAAGATCCCAAGGCATTACTCAGTTTTACTAATAAGACTTGGTAGTTGCAGAAATCTAAGCAAGCAACTTCAGTTGCACCTGATTACTAAAACCCTAACTCTGGTTTGTGTATTTGCTTTTTCCTTCTCCAGGAGATAAGTGAAAACGCATTTCAAATAGTGGAACTGAGAATTCTTTCTAACTGGGGACATGCAGAGTACACGTGCCTGTATCGGTTCAGAGTGCACGGCACACCTGCCGAGTGAGCGCCTGTGCTGCAGCTCGGCAGGGCCTGCTGCACACTTTGTTCTCCATTTGTATATACCGGGAAGCCTACAACACTAGAATCTTTAAAGGATGAGGATGCGAGATGATCACTTGCAGAACTGTTGATCCTCTGATAAGGGCAGAAGAATGTCAGCAGAAGTGTATGAAAAATAATTTCCATTTGCTCTAATGCTCAGCTTGTCATTGCCAGTTAGCTTTATATTTTTGTGTCTATGCTCAGAGAAATAATGCATGCAAGCTACTCTGGTTCATAAAGCCCAGTTGGCAAAAAGGTGGCACCTATTTTACTACAAATGAATGTATAGGGGCTTTTTTAAAGAATAAACCACACTTTCTGCAACTAGGAATCTGGTTTTTTTTTTTGTTTGTTTTTTAAAAATCCAGGACTTAACTGCATACTTCAGTTAGCTTGGCACCATGAGCCAAAAACTGTGGTTCACTTTCAACACTGACTGTGGCAAAAGGTGTCCTTTAGTTGACCCTTGCTTTTGACCTTGGTGATGGATCCAAAAGGGCAGCTTTGATATGTATTGAATATAATAAATATTACTATCAGGGAAAAGTTAACCAAAACCAGTTTAAACACCAGCGACTGAGAATGCTTTACTGTAACTTGAGGCCATGAATTGCTCTAAAAGTCAGGGATAACTTTAACTGAACTTATATTAAAGGTTTTTACTATAGCAACTTGGCCAGTTTGTTCTTTAATGTCAATTACAGATCAGTCTCAATGCACTGACAAGCTGAGACACCTGCTAAATTGCTTAGTAACCTTTAGTATACAGCAGTCTAACAATCTTAATTTGTCAAGATTGATCTCTCTGGGATGAAAATTCCTTAGGCTGGTTCGTTGTGACACTGGATAAATGCTGTACTGTGAGAATACAGTATGTGGAAAACATGAGTGGAGTAAAGCCCACTGCTTCACGTGACAAGCAGGACTTGTGCACAATACTGTGTGGAAACACCCAGCCAGTCCTTGGGCTGTCCCCAGAAACCTTAGCCGGGTCTAAGGAGATTAGCGTCTCGCTCTCAGAAGCAACGTTTCCATGTAGAATGAGATGAAGCTGCTTATTGCCCCCTTTAGGATGGTTACTTGGAAGAGCCTTGTCGGAAAAGATTCCTGAAATGTATTCAGAACTTTTCTCTTGCTGTTGTAAGACATTTTATAGTTACACATGAACTGTTAACCCAGGGAACCGCTGACTGGTTATGTATATTGCACAGCAGTCCTCAAATGTTTTGGATTAAAAAGAAGTCTCCATGTAAAGAACTCTTTTATTTTCACTTGACCTAGAGTAAGAAGCTATGGCCTATGCAGAGGAGCTAGGTGACAAATGTACAGGTGTTTTCATATTATAGGTTACATATTTAAAATTAGAATGATCCTGTATAAATTGAAATTAGGTAGCTGGGGTGGGAATATTTTGAATAACACTAACTTATTTTTTAAAAAGCAAGATAGGACTTTGTGCAATGTATTTTTGTAAATGCTTTTCAAAATGTCTGTTGTTCTTTGCTGCCTCCAAACTGACACGATGCTATTGAGATGTTTAAATAAAGAGTTTTAATTTTTGAAAGTGCATGTAATATTTGAAAGAAGAAATAAAGCTTCTTTTTCTGTAGTTCTGAGCACCTCCTTAAATATCTAACATGAATGTAACATTGAAAACCAAACACCTGCCCTGGTGCCTGATAGGCTGTCAGACTCAGGTTTCCCCAGGCCTTCTTCCCAAATCTCATCAACCTCTCTCCCCATCTTCCTTCCTCTCTGTGCTACAGCGTGTGTGTGTGTGTGTACCTGAGAAGGGTAGCAGGACCCCAGGGCCTGGTAGAAGTGCGAAACGCCCAGGGCTTGCTTTTCTTGGGGCCTGTGCGTGCAGCAGTGCTTTGGGCTGTAGCGCCCACCAAGACATAATTTCACCTGTTTTATTTTTCATACGGTTTGAAATGCTGGGGAGACGTGTTTGGTTTTGAGTCCTCTTTCCTCGGCTTTGTCACCCGCTCCCTGCGGGGTAGCAGCACGCTGCTCGGCGTTCCCCCTGCATTCCACCCCCCTTTCTCCGTGGGTACGGGCCGACTCTGTGCCACAGGACTCGGCCTCCGAGCCTCAGCCGAGTCCCATTAACTCCGCTTCTAACCGGCAGACCCGTCCCCGCCCCTGGGTCTGCGCAGCCGCTCAACGCCCACGCAGCCGCTCCCCTCTGGCTGAGGCCGGGCCCCGCTCACGCCGCCCCCGGCCCGCCCCGTGACGCCGCGCGCCTCCGCGCAGCCGCGCCACTTGAGCCTCGCGGGCCGCCGTCGGTGGGCGGAAGCCG